>NW_028185239.1:1224441-1313436 GCF_003343005.1 Rhea americana | reverse complement strand
TTGGCGCGGGCGGCCGTTGGCGCGGGCCGGGCGGGCGTCGCTTGCGCCGTGGCAGTTGAAAGGCGCCGACCCCCGGTGCGGGACAGCGCCGTGCGAGCTGCGCCGCTCCTGAGGGAGGGGAAGAAGCTGCCCTGGTGGTGAGGCGGAGGGAGACGGAGGGTGTCCGAGGGGGAGCGGTTCCAGCTCTGAGGTGCCCAGCGGGCGATCGCGCCGCGCTGCGACCGCGGCAGAGCGACTGTCTCGCAAACCCGCGCCGGGGGCCGCGGCGAGGCAGCGCCGGGCTGAGCCGCTCGTCGCGGAGTGGCAGCGCCGCGTTGGACGAGGCGGACGGCGGCAGGTCGGGTTCCCGTGGGTRACTGCTCTTTCCCTGCCTGAAAGCATGCTCCGGGCGTTAGGGAAGTGGGGACGCGCAGGAAGTGCTTAAAAAGCCCTAATTGTTTTGGGAGTATTTGGGCCGTGAGGTGTTCGTAGGCTTTATTTTGTAAATATTGAGCATGAGACTGAAGTCTAAAGGAAAGCTGTGAAGTGAGGAGTTCTGCATTCGAGGTAGAGAGTGTCTCATTATTCTTGTAGAAAGAGCGTCAGCCTGTGGTAACACTTTGTATTGCTCTAAGGAAATGGCTTTGCCTTTGTGTGCTTGCGTTTGCAACAGGGAAGGGTTTGCAGAAGTGGTAGAGTTAGTGTTTTCTCTTTCCTGGCCCCTGCTTTTTTATTATGTGCTCTCCAGTTAACCATTTACAGGCAGCACAGTGTCTTCGAAATGGGAGATAAGGATGGGACTTTCAGAGACCTCTTTCACTAGCCGTATTTTGATGCTTATTTCATATAAGCTTTAGTGAAATTAAAAAGTGAGCTACTAAACCAATAGAGTAAGGCTACCGAGGCTTTAATTTGAATTAGAATAGTAAAGATGCTGCAGAAAGAACCTTAAAGGAATATGTCAAGCTGTTCTACTGGGTTTTTGCTTTGGCAAATACAGTATTTAATTGCTTTAAGACTTAAAAATTTAAGTCTCAGTGGCAGTGCTTACAAAGAATGCTGGTTTCTGTGATGTAGACAAACTGTTCAGGAAAGACTATTCATTTTATGAAATTATAAAGCTATGTTGAGATAAGCACCTCAGCTTCCAAGAAGCAAGGCTTGTCCCCTGTAGGGAGCTTTATTTCACTTTACAGGAAAGAAAATAAGAAGTGATCTCACCGGTTGTGTGACTATGCACATTTTTACTTAAAATGCTTAATGATTTCAGATTTCCTTCCATCTCAAGTCTTGTGTTGGTGAAGGTGTATAAAAAGATGGAACCAGCTATTACCTATTTAGGTGGTGAACCATTTATCTAGTATTGGAGGTGGACCATTTATCTAGTTCTTCCTGGTATTCATTTATTCCTTGTCCTCTCAATAAGAAGTTCAGGCTAACTCTGTTCAGAATGCTTGTAACGCTTGGGAGAAAACAGCACTATCTCAGCTTAACTCTTCAGTACCACAGGGAAATGCCTGGAAAGCCTAAGTTAAATTGGAAACTAGAGGCTTAAATCTTTTTCTTTGAAGGCCAAAAGATGTTTAAATATGAAAATATCTATAAGAAGGTCTTGATAATACTGTGTATTTCAGGTTACTTTCTCTTTATCCCAGCTGTTTCATACTAATTTATGCAATAATAATATATATGTAAGCATATATTATATGTGTAATCACAAATTCTGGATATATTACTCTGTCATATTGTTTGGCTTTTGTGAATTTCATTTCAGATTTATATAGGGAAGGCAATAGATAAGCTATTAAAAGCATATTACAAACTGATGTGTATCAGATGTTGATCTCCAGCAATACTCAAGCTTATTGGTGATCTCTTAYTAGAAATTTTAAATTTACTTCTTTACAGAATACACTGTTTTATAACATATTACAAATGCAGATATGTTAAAAGATACAGATCTCTTATACATACACACATATATATACACCCACATACATATATACATATATATATATATGTATATAAAGATATACATAAAAGAGGTGGTCCAAGTTGCAGTTTGCTATCAGAAGATTAACTCTAGGCTAGACTAAATAGGTATGCTAATTAAAATGCATGATTCTCTAGAGAAAATATATGTGAAAGTCAACTTTTAATCAARAGCTAATCTTCATCTTTGTAGTCCTCCCTCCACCCTGCCTCCTCCTACCCCTCACTGGTGAATGATAATTTTGAAGAGCAGAGTCAATTGAATTGTTTCATTATTGAAGATGTGTTACATATTGCTATGTTACACAAGCGTAGTGAAACTATAATGTTTAGTCTTCTCATTCATATGGCACTTATCATTGTATTCCCATTCCTAATTGCTGTTTTTCTGGTACATCTCACGTGATACTGCTTCAGGAAAACTGTTTTTCTGTATTAAAACCTAAGGTTCACATGTTTGCTTGCTTGTTTGTTTGTTTGTTTGGATGTTTTTTTCCTAAGACTGAAGTCAGGAAACTGCCATACTGTGCATATTTGCTTCGATACRCTATGTTTTGGGGGTCCAACACAAAGCTGGCAAAGCCCAACTCATTTTTTAGAAGTTGTTAATCATTTGCTCTGGGAATTGTTTGACTTGTTTAAAAATATCATTTTTTTCTTTTACTAAGAACACACTCAAAAAGTTTCTCAAAAAATATTTTTCTTCTTGTCCTCTCTTCCTCTGTTGTTTTTCTAGTACTTCTTACAGGGTAGAGGGCAACAACAGAAATCATCCAGACCTGTAATCTTAAGTCTCTCAAGTTTCGTACTGAAATAAGTTCTTCAGTTCCTAGAGGGGCCCTTATTCCCCCCCCCCTCCATTTTTTTTAACTGGAAAAAAAAATTGTGTTCCTGAAATAAAATACCTTTATGGTGAGTTGTACTTAATTAGAGAATATCTTACTTTCACCTTCCAACCCTTTCTTACAGTGCTATTCATTTCCTTTCCTAAAAGCAACCTAGGATTCTAGTGTGTAATCTCAGGGTAAACATTTTCAGCTGTCTTTGTAGTAGAAATAATGCTATTTATTAGATTATCCCCTCTTAAAGTTTTGGGAATAAAATCCCTCAAAATTTATGCAAGGTGATACATGACTGGGAGAATACAGAAAATACCACCAAGTACTTTACGTAATGCAGATTATGTGTGTCATCAACATAAATCTACCTTCTCCATTTTCTTACAAATGTCCAGCTTTTATAATGTGTTTCATAGTCTTAAGCTATTGAGGGCTCACTGCAGATTTTCATCATGTCAAATCTGATTATGTATGCTATGGAATGGTCTAGTAGACCTAGTGTAAAAACAAGCATTACTTCAGTGTTAATAGCTTTAATGTGCTTGCCAGTCATACTGCAGCACAGCACTGTGTGTCTCCTCCCCCCCCAACACTGTCAAAGGCATTTTTTTGGACTAACAAAGATGCTGTCAAAGTGATCTTGGAATAGTTGAGCCCATAGTGAAACAATAGCAAATCACAGAATAGGGACCAGGTATGGGGGAGCAAGGCCTATCTATATCAAAAAGTTAAACTACACTTTGAGCCTGTTAGCAGTTGAGAGTGATTATGCTAACTTTTTAGGAACTATAACTTGTAATTCAATCTCCTAACCATAGATGATTGTGCAATATTCATAGTTACTACATTATGTGACCTGTTTTATATGACCATAGGCGTAACAGTCACAGGAAAGCTGGTCTGCAATGGCTTTCCTCCCACTGCTGTTTCACATATGGGAGTATTCCTGTATGCTACCATGCTGACTGTGGAAACTTTTTTTTAATACAGTCTTGTTCAATTCTAGAAACTGATAAATGGCTAGTGTTTATATACTGGCTTTTCAAAGATATTTAACGTATTTGAAGCATAATCTTTAGACTCTTTGTTCAATGCTCCTCAAGGTTTCTTGAGGCTGGCTAGTATATAGGGTTTTGTTTTGTTTTTTGTTTGTTTTTTACTCTGGTAATACAATTGTTTTTTCAAGATACTGGAAAATGTATGTAACCTGTAAAGCCACACTTCCAAGAGAACTGAGCACCTGTTGCAATGTGCTGAATTCTTTCACGTCCTGCTTTCAAGAAAAATCARGTCAGTTACGCTTCCATGCACCAGTGCTCAAATGAAAGAATTTTCAAGAATTGTAAATGCTGTAGATGATGATTAGAATTGACTTCAGTAGAATGTGATTTTCCACAAAAAAAAAGAGTATCTACAACTTCTGATTTGATATTGTCATGTTATCATCCCTGAAGACAAATCTTTGACCTATATGTATTCTATACCTTGATAACCTTTCTTTAATATTACAATTTGTGTACTAAGGGATGCCATACATTTCCATCTCTAATATGCTTGAAAGTGAATCTTGCTTTAGTAGTGTAACTAGGATACTGATAATCTGCTATAGGCAGTGATCAGATAATTTTTTGTTGTTGTTGTTCTCTCTCCTTCCTCGGTCTCTGTTTTGCTCAAAGTGGCTTGAATCACACTGAGCCCTAMCCCAGTAGGGGTAGGAATCCACTGTTCTAAAATGGTGGTCCTTTTGAGGAATATCGGCCAAATTTAAGATTCAGTTGCTTTTCATACATGTAAGTCTCCAAAACAGCAAATAAGTATTTATTTATTAAAGCAAGTCCTGCATCTACTCAGCTGGTATCTTCTTCATAGATAAGAAATATGTCTCTTTGATGGAGGCAGGGAGAAAGTAAGAAAAAAAGTGATAAAAGAGTGGGGAGGGAGACAGCACGAAGCTTTAGGGTATGATTTAGGAGGTTATTGGGGTAGAACAGTCCTGTAATGTTGGTTAGAAAGCATTTGAAGTGATTTCATTAGCAGTAACTAGGGGCATACTAAGCTATTTCCTTGAGAACAAGCAAAAATTGTGTTTAGTGTTTTAACGGCTGTTTCAGCAATCTAGATATTTGTATCGTGTTTTAAATTAAGTTGTACTATGTATAGTTAACCTCTTATTGTGGAAGAAAAATGATAAATATTTGAACTGCATTCATATGTTACATTTTGTGCTGTGATTCTACAATCTGTATGCATTATTAAATGCAAGTATTAGTTATTTTGGTCCTAAGGAAAAACACGCATTTATCCAACTTTAAACATCTACTCAGGTCTTATGTACTGCAAAACTCTTCTGATTTGGAGACCTGGTGAATCAGTGGAATTTCGAATGTGTTGGGAGCTCTGTGCCATAGCTGTTCATATTCACTCATGTGCCTCTCTTAGGTATTTTGCATATCAGGTAGTTAATTCTTAGCTAGATTTTTTTTTTTAATAAAACAATCTGATTTCAACTATAGTACACTTTTTTTTTTTGAGGGTGTGTGGTTTTTATCTCTSTCTCATTTTTTTTCTTTTTTAAATTTTTTGGCAACTAATTCAATAGAGGGAGCTCCACTACCTTACTGATAGAGGCAGTGTGTTTGTGCTTTTCTCAGACCTCTGGCTTCAGATTGAAAGTTATATTAAAATTCCTTTACTTCAGTATATTCTGAGGTAACAGGCTTTGTTTTTGAAAGCCTCTTGCTTTCACCAGTAACTTCCTCTTGCATGAAGTAGGACAGACCTGAAGTGATAACTGAGTTAGTGGTAGTTCTCTTCTGCTGTACGGCATGTGTGGGTGTGTGGAGTTTTTTGTTTGTTTTTTAATGAACCAGTTACTGATGCGGTGTTTCAAATGACCTGTTCTTGTCTGATGAAGGGCTTCATGGAGAAATTCAAGAAAACCTTGAATAATGAATAACAAGAGGATGCTTTCCTGGGATGAATGGTGTTGCACGATAAGATACAAACAGGATAAGGAAATGATTGCCCTGGGCGCATGAGAGAGCTAAAACACTTCCAATAGGTTTTGTTAAGCAGTATTTTTGTTTAACAAAAACAGTTCTGTCAATTCTTCTGGGATCATAAATAAAAGTTGAAAAAGATTCGTTGCTCTGTAAACATCATCTAGATTTTCATTATTGTAAAAGAAAATCAGATTACACGTGTGCTTGTATGCTTTTAATCCATTCCATGTCTTTGATTTAGAAACAGGTAAATACAGAAAGCTGGGTAAATACAGAAAGCTGGTAACTGCTTGGCAAACCTAGAACTTTGTATTTCTCTTGGATCCTTTGGTTTTTCTTAAATACTATATCTCATCAGAGTATTTTGAGTCTAATTATTAAGCCTTAGTAAGAATCAGCCCCCTTTTTTTTAAAAAAACCCCACTAAATTGGTAGTACGCTCAGCATTATTTTTCCATCAGATGAATGCTACATAGAAGTAATACATCTTTTGACCTGCTGTAAAAGTTACCTGATTTTTTTCCCCTAATTTTTCAATTTAACAAAACAAAATAGCTCTTAGATGTTGAATAAGAAAATGGATGTAGCATATATACTAGAGGTAATCATGTCATTTTATACAACTGACATATACATATCAGGGGGATTTTTTTGGATGTTTATTTTAGAAAGTGGAACAACCTGTTTTTCAGAAACTCGATTTTGCTAGAGTTCGTCCTGCTGGCCAAGAAGAATTGTTAAGGCTCATATTTTAGAAGCACAAATAGGAATTGAAGCAGCTTATCCCATGAGAAAAAATGGTAAACATTCATATTAGGCTCTGTAACTAGGAATGTTACAGCACGTACTCCTTTCATAGAATGGGGTTAGGATAGCTGAATGTAAGTGTGAGTTTTTATTATTATTTGTGGGATGAATTTCCTTCTGCAGTTGCTGAAATACTTAGCTGTAGATTGCATATAGAATTAGTGTAGGTAATGATGTATGCTCTGCTTCAGTATGAAATTTTGTTTCGTGAAATCTAGAAACCTGTGTGCTTTTAGACAAGMAAGACCTATTGCTTATTCAAGTAAAACTATGTTTATTGACTTATTCTAACTGTTTTGGAAGGCAGAGATGAACTTAGTGGCCTTTACTTGCAAAAGCTAACCATAGAATAGGAAAAGAAGGAGAAAGAACTCTGATTTTAAAAAGGTTTTGGGAGACTTTGATGCAGTTGGGTAATTTTGGAAGAGAAAAGAATTGTAAATTTTGATTCCTTCATTGCTGATACTACACATCAAATTGTGTAACAGATGCTTGCATATGGACAAGATGATAGGATGAGAGTTATTAATGGATGAATTTTAGTATTACATACACTATTATGAGATTTGCTTTCTAAAACCAGGGAACTTTTATTTTAAAGTTTCTGACAATGCCAAATAGGAGCATGATCACAACTAGCAACATAAAACCTCAGTCATGAATTCAAACTGGAAAGAAAAATGCCCTTACCCACTTTTCCAGCTGCCATGTACAAGACTAGTTGTGTTTTTTATCAAATTTGTTTAAAAAAACTTCTCAGTTCTCAAATTGTTGCAGAATATTGCTAGTCTTGAACCCCATCTACATGCACAAGTCCTATGGAAATCAGTATTATGAATGTCATGTTCTCCCCTTCCTGTCATTCCCGGTTTCTAGTTTATATTAGTGATCTACATTTTTTACTGCAGTGTTCTTGCACAATCAAATGAACTTCTAGTAATACAGTTTGCTGTATGAACGGTACTACGTTTTAAATAGCTGCCATTTTATATAAGCAAAAAATGAGAGTGACTTCGCATGAGCATAAAGTTACCTTTTTTTTATCTTTCTATTGTCAAAATGAATTTTTGTTAAATATTTAAAATATCTAGAATCTGTTTTACTTGAGTGGTTTATTTCTTGACATGACTTCTAAAACAGTGCTTTACCTTTTGGATGCAGTAACTGTTCCACAGTTTACTCTGACCTTACTCATCATGCCACTGGTGCAACATGTTTCATTCTTTCGAMGCTTAAGTCCCTATAATGTAGCTCATAGTGTACCCTAAAGATTTAGCCCTAGTAATGTAAAGTGGCAAAGACCAGTGTGTCTGTGTAAGAATTTCTGTTCTCAGAGTGAGGCTTCCGAATGTTTTACCTGCAGGTTTAAGAGCTGAGTTTTATTTCTGGTATTTCATCCAAGCTCTGTGACTCCAGGTCATTTCTTGCCATTGAGTTGTATTCTTAAGAACCTTRCAATATTAAATCTGAAACTTCTGTCCAGTTTCTGGGAGGGAGGAGTACAAAACTCTTGAAATAGTGGAAAATAACTGGAGTGTTAGGGTTAGATCTGCACGCATGATAGGAGAAGCAGGTGAACCTCTTTTAGCTTGGATTCACAGAATCTATTTAGTATCTCTTACACGTTTTAAAATAGCATATGCCTGTTTCAGTAGAAATTGCTTTCATTATCTAGAAAGAACATAAGCCCTTGGAGTCCACAGTCAAAAGGAAGTTGTTATAGGACAGGAGAGGGCAAACTTTCCAGTATGCGTATCAAAATGTTGATATACTCAAGGAGCATGAGAGATACATCACGCTCTTCTGAGAGCCAAAGGGATGATGGTTCTGGGAGTGGGGAATGAGAGTTGTTTTTTCCAGAGGTCATGCCCCATGGCACRGGATGGGAGCAGGCATGTCAGTGGCCACAGATCAGGCTGGCAGTGTTCATCCCTGTAGCCTGTGCTGGCTGTCTTCCCTCAGCTGGGGATTTGGATCACTGCAGCAGAATAGCTCACTGCAGTGTGCAGCTTTTCAGTTTCAGCAGCGTGATTTCAAGAGCTAGAGATCAGAAACTTTCTGTAACAGTGATGGTCATCTGTAGTGTCTGTGATGGTTGCTTCCTTTCCATACTTAGCTGCAAGGGAAGAGCTGTATTTCTCTGAAGCTTGAGAATTTCCCAGCTCTTGCTAAGGGTATACCTTCCCTCTGAACTGCTGCAGAGGGGTATCTGCATAGTCTGGGGTTATCAGTTTGTTCTCTTGCTCAGAACTGTGTGCAAAGGACTCTGTAGGTTGCTTTTTTTTTTATCATTGTTTCCATCTGTGTGTACAGCAGTGATAAGGAAGGATGGGCTTAAGTGTATTCAGTATGCTCATGGTCCTTGGCTCTACTTGCATTACATCAGATGCACAGAGCATAACAGAATGAATAAAGTAGTGTATTGCTTTCAGTGAATGCTGAATGGGTGAGTGTAAGCTGACAGAAGCTTTATCCAGAGAGAGTGGGGGTGTTGTGAGGGGTGATATCCACACATGTGGTACGAGAAGTGAGTGAACCATTTTTAGCTGGGATTTATGGTCTGGTTTTATTAGATGTGGGAATATTTGAAGGTTAAAATTGCAAGTTCACCCCAAAGGCTTGTTAATTTTTTCTGAGCAGGAATAGTGTTTGTGGAATTTCTCAAAAGAAATTACTGTCATGGTTTTACATATGGTTACTCCTGAGAAGCATGTATAAGCTTTGTGTGACTACTTGCTCATTTGGACAGTGCTTTGCATAAGTGGATATAAAACCCAGACTTTTTAGTATGCCAGAGTGCCTTGTCTTAGGTGTGGATTCTAATTCACAAAAGCCTTATAAATCACTGGCTTTTTCTTGCTTTTACGCCAGTTGCTAGTCTTCCTTTGAGATGCTGTCAACTGTAAGCAGAAATGATTGTTCTAAGAATTTGTTCATATAAATGCAAAAGAGCAGGACACTGAGAATGCAGGAGGCCATGACCCCTTGTGAGGAGGCTTTCTTGAGATGACAGAATAAATATTTGTTACTTTTTTGACGTATTGTACAACCCAGACAGCCTTTTTTTCATAATCACAGGAAGGAAATAGGTGGCTTATAGTTTAGGAGTTCTATGATAGAACATGGCAAATTACAAAGAAGTCCTGAGGGGAGCCTGTTAATTGAAATATTAATGAAAACTTTAATTGAATTATTRCAATGATTTTTTTGAGAGGGAGAGGGGAGAGCTGAAACTTTCTGTAAACTCTGTATAACTTTATTTTAAGAGGGGCTGTCTCTACCCCTAGGAAAGGGGAGAAGGAAAGATACTGGAAAAACATGTGTTTTATGGAGACTTGAAGGAATTACAGACATGGAGTTAATACCTAAAACTTCCATCTGCTTATAAAACTAAACAATTTCCCAGTGTCTTCCAGAATGGTAGCTTTAAAAAAAAATTATTTGATATTTTTTTCCTATGCACAGTGAAGACTGAGGACTGGATGTGAACTTTTTTTAAAAAAAAATAACATTATTACTTAAGGGAAGAGAAAAGTGATTAGTGTTCTCTGGAGCAAGTCACACTTTTATAGCTTTTGTGTGTGGAGGCTGGGCTTTTCAAACAGTGTTTATAAGCAGAAGGAAATGGGGAACTAGGAATTATGCTGGCTTGGGAGAGATCACTTAAGGTAGCTGTTTTTTTGTTTGTTTTTTTGCATGTGTCAGTACTTTTAGACTCCTAAGCTAGGGTGGAAGTCCCACAGTGTGCATTTAATTGAAGAGGATTTGAGTGGCTGATTTAAACTGTGGTAATCTAGTGATGGAAAAAATAATTCAGTTTTATGGGGGTTTTTTTGTGCCATTCGCTTTAGCTAAACTTAAAGCATAGTGAGCACTCTGCCTTTTGCAGCTTGGTAATACTTCAGTTTTAACTGCAAGCCTGCAGAATCCTATATGGGCTGCTGCTGTGGTGAGCATGTATCCTTAATAATTGCTATTCCTAGCACACTGTTTGCAAGTCCACAGTCTCTAGCCTTGTGCAAATTATATTTGCAGATATTTCAGATAGATAATATAGTAAAGAACTCTCCCTGTGTAAAGAGTAGCTGAATTTTGCATTGTAAGGCTCAGAAGGCTAGAATTTATATGTGGTGAGGGCCTAAAAAGCTTATGTAATATATCATTTAAAAGTCCAGGGAAATGGAAACTTCCATAGCTTCTAAGTAGGAGTAGTGATTCCTCAAAGATGGTATTTTTTGGTCCTTTGCAAAGAAGGACTGTGTTGAGTATATAGCGACTCTAAAGGCAACCTAACAATATTAATTAATTAATACAGCAGCTACTGCTGCTGTGTTTCTGTAGGCAGCTGAGGGGTGGCCAGTGGCATCTGTGATTCAGCCCTGAGTTAGGAGCCTGCTTGAACTGCTCACAAGCCTCATGTGACTCAAAAACTGCTTTAATCATTCCTCCTAGATGCTATTTTGTGTATTGCCAGGTATGATCCCTTGTACTGGTGGCATACTGGAGTGATAGTTTAAAATTGAGTGAAGTGAGCCGACACAGTTTCACACTGAAAAAGCAGTTGTTTTTCTGTGCTTTTATTGGGAGGCAAATCTGAACTTGTGTTTCTAGGATCATAGAAAAGACAAAAGATAYATAAAAATAGAATACTGAAAATCTTAGCCATTGAATTTCTCTTTTAGCATCTGTTGTTTTAAGAAAAAAGTTCAAGATCTGTGATTTTAAATAAAAAATGTCTATACTATGTAATTTAACCTTTTCTTTATGTATTACACTTGAACTTAAAGGAAGATTTTTGGGGAAATATTTCTGACTGAGAAATAGATTTTTTTGTTTGTTTTTTTGCCAGAATATTGTTTACTAGACCTTACTGTCACTGACTGCAATGTTTTAAGACTACTATGATCTTACGGTTTCAGAGAGAGGACCATAGAAATTAGAACAATTAAGCAAAGCTAAATATTTAGAAGTGCAAGAAGAGTTCTTTGAATATCTGTCAAGATATAAAATCCCTCCTCTTTTTTAGATTAATATTTTATACTTAAAGTTCAATTTTCTCCCACTACTGTCTAAGCAAATGTTCTTGGTTGGTGCACACAGAAACTACCTGAAAGACAAGTTTACTGTCAGTGGCTGGTGATGTGATCAAAGACATGAGTCAGTATCTACAGGGAATGACATATGCAGTTATGCAACCTGCTTCAAGTGTGATAAAGCAGATGTGTATATTTATATATACATATATATATATATATGTATATATAGGCCTGCAGAGGGTATAATACAGCAAAACCATGCAAAGAGGTCTTTGCAACACAGAGGGATAAAATTTCATTTGACAAGGTCTATGGAAGGATGGAGATAGGAAGTAATAAGAGCCTGAACAAAAGCAATAGCTAGTTTGACTAGGAGRAACTGTACTTCACACATTTCTGTGCAAGACTTAGACGTGTTATGGGTATAAGTTTATGAAGAGCAATCAGCTAAAGCTGTGGTCCCTCAGGTTCTGGATCTGACTTGGAAATCCACTTTGACTGCAAAGATAGTGGGAAGTGGTGCTTATGTTAGAGACCTTAGCAGGTGAGGGGCAAGARGGGGAGGAAGTTGACAGCTCCAGTTACAGCTGTGCTAAGCAAGCGTATACACGTTTGTAACGTGTAGGAGGCAGGTCAGTCAAGACAAATCTGGAGTAAGGAGGTAGGTTGTATGCATAGAAATAATGGTTAGATTTTCTTGTTTGCAAGAGAGAAGCTGCAGAGGGAGAATAGAAAACTTTCTGTCAAAACTTTCTAGAAAGTTACACGATCGAGGAAGAGGATCCTCTGTAGGAAAACTTATAGGGCAAGGAGCAGAGGTAGACAGAAGAGACCCTGTAAAACAAGGAGARCAGAATTTCAGGAAAGCATGGTTCCTGCTTTCTCCAGCCTGTATCACCACATACACTCGCTGATTTCACAGTTACTCTGCCTTCTCCTTTTCCTTCTACCTGCTGTAGTTGGCAGACTGTCTTCTTTGGTCAAGACTGTTTATTGCAATGCCACTGTACTCAGCTCTTTATATTTTCTCTCTTGTTAACAGCACATTTCAGTATTCTTTTGTGCCTCAGCAAGACACTGGTTTCCTCAGTGATTTCTCAAAGCTGAAGTGTTTCTACACTAAACTTTTATATGGCCTGTGCTTGTARATCATTCTGAGAATAGGATTATCAAGACTAATGCATTCATTCTAAGGAACCTTTCATTTTCTGTTCTTGGATCATTGCAGGTAACCTGAAAGCTGTTCATATTAAGGTTCACTCCACCCCCAAGACTCTTAATGTTTTCTTCCAGTCTTTTTAAATGTCCTGGTGTGTGAAGTAATGTGTTAGAAAAGGCTGTCGTATGTTAAACATAATCGTTGTTTGACCTAAATATTCAACTCAGTCCTTATTGAATTGTCAAATTTTCTTCAGTTACACACATCTTAATCCATGATCAATTACAATAGTCAAGAAATTCTTGTCTCTGGAACAAATAAGCCTGTATTTTTATTAGAAGAAATTTATTAGCTGTTTAATGTGAACACTGTAATAAATATAGCTGTATGACTCACTTCTGTTGAAATTYCCATGGTCAACCTCTTTTCTAGTCTGAATCTTTTCTTACCACTTCTGCACCTGAAGTGGGGAGTATCAGATTGTGGGATTTTTTTTTTTGAGGGAGAGTTTTAGTTGACAGACATTGTAAAGACATTGTAAACCTATAGCTGAAATTGTGCTGAGCCATGATATCCAGAAATTTTTAACTGACTCAGTATTTTTGGGTCCTGATTGAGTAGCATGTCTTTGAGTATCCAACTTAGAAATTATTCAAGTATTTAAATATATTGCTGCTTAAGGACATAATTTTCAGGTTAGAGGCAGCATGGTCAAAATGACTGTATTTGATTGCTGTCTTATGTTCTTTCTTAGTAAATATTTTTATCATGCCCATGAAAGCATGCTAATCAATAACTTGGAGGCTGCTAGGGTTCTGGGTATTTGTTTACTAGTTGTACCATGTTTCTGTTCCTCTTTGCAGAGTGTTTCTGGCTAGCTAGTGTGACTTGCAGAGAAACAGTTTAGGTATGGGATTCTCATTTTGCTCTAGTTCAGTCTTCTGAAGTATGATGCAAGTGGTAGTTCACCTCTTCATCTGACTTCTTAAGCCTCTGTTTTTAAATTGCACACATGTGGTTTTTCATATATAAAACTTTAATATATTGAGGAAAGATATTTTTGAGGTTGTCAGCAGGGAATATGCAGCTTACTAAGCTTTCTTGAATATAACTTTAAATGGAGAAAATGCTCCTATATACACTGAGATTATCTCATCACAATTTTTTTATGACTTAATTAAAATGTGAGGAAATCCTTTAGAACAGATTTGCAGCTTTGAGATTTTTATGAGACTTAGCATGAGAGATCTGTTTTTATAGTTTTGTCGTCTTACTAGTTTTGAGATCAGGATATATTTAAATGCATGACTATCAAATCCTGTAATGATTAGTTCTTTGTGTTGCAGTGTAGATTAATTTGGTTATGGTTCCATTTGTGTGTTGTTTGTGCCCCACTTCTTTTCAAAGAGCTATTGTAATACTTTATTGTAACTGCTATATAAAATAAACTCYCAAAATAGTTTTAATTGGAGATTTTTTCCAATATTAACTTTTAATTAAGCATATTTTGTTATGTTATTGTGAATAATGAGCATTTAGATTATTCCAGCTCTTTCTGGAAATCAATTTTCCTAGAGGAAATTTTAGCCTAGGAGACTAAAATATGAGTGAAAGAAGGATCACCATGATGAGCTATAAGAGACTTAACTCATTTTTAAAAAATGTCTTGGCATAAGTGGAAAACTGTAAAATCTTGGCTTACACTGGATGAAATTGTGACAGGAAGCAAGATGTATAGAAAGTTTGCTGGGAGAAAATGGTACTTATTAAATGTTAGTCAAAACCTTGTTCTGTATGCAACAGACTTGTGTGTTGGTGGGATATTAATTTGGCTGAGGGATTCCAGTCTTGGCCAGATTTGGATATGGTGCCTTTTACTTGAACTTGTGCTCAGGCTAAAGGAATAATGAGAGCAAAGATCTGAAATGAGTTAAACATTTTTTTTCTTGCCCTGCTGTAACCATACCTATAACATCATGACAACAAGAATTTAATAAGAGTCATTTATCATCTCAGACAGTAACTTGAAGTTATTTAATTGCAGAATTTTCCAGTATAGGAATAATTAAGATATAGAGGAAAGTGATCGGGTGTAAACTGCAAAGGAAGTCAGAGTCCATTAGAAATGAATGCAGTGAGGATTTGAAGTCCCATTACTTCTGCCTACTTGAGTGAGTCACTATGTGGGAAAGTCTTGTGCTCTAAACCAGCAGGAGCCTATATGCAGAGGAAAGAGGGACGCCCTTCTTTTCCCCATGTGCATCACTGAATACAAGCTTTCTTTTTGCTAAAGATACGTAGAGAAGAAACCATCAGATAAAGTATCAGGTAGAATTAATAGGACTGGTCTACCATATAAACTTTTTAAAGGAATGTTTTGTTAGAGAGTAGTATTTCTCAAGAATGCGATGTATGTTTTCACGACACTTCTCTACTGGTGCAAGCACTAATATAAATGTATTTATTCTAGCAAAACATACTGCCAAAAACAAAAGAAAGGAGAGGAAAGGGAGGGAGAATTGTTTGCTCTGCTGGCAGTGATACGCATGCTGGTATGAGCTGTGTTTATACTGACAGAGTATTCGGATATAGMTAATTAATCAAAGTTTGTCTACCAAACTATGCCTCAGAGTATATTGCTTTTGTAAGTATTGAAATAAAACAAAATGGGAAGAGTCTCATTGTTGCTGATGCTTAATGAGAGGAAATGCTGTGCTGATAAAGGAGCTGTACCTTTTATTTTTCTGTAAACCAGGTAGAGAAAATAAAAACAAAGGTTGAGACAAAAGCATGTGAGAGGGAAAAGAGAAAATTTAAGAGAGTAAGTGGATGAAATAAGGGCTGCAGTGGGTTTTYGTGTGTTTCTTGTGAGAAAAGTGAATGGAAGGAGGTGAACAGCTATCTTTAAAGCTAAGTAGAAGTAGTATGGCTGCTCCACTCCTAGCTCTTGCTGCTCTCTTTAGTGGGGCACCGGAAGAAACACAAGATTCTGAGATTTGCTGTGTTTTGGCCATGGGGATCTGGTTAGGAAAGGAGACTGTTTCTGGAGCAATAATTAATGATTGCTTCTGACTCTCAGAGTCCCTTCAAAAAAATGTTACGTAGTTCCTTTTATTTGTACACTTGCACTGGGCAAAGGTTTATTTGCAGTTTGACTTTCAGCATTTAAAAAGATGATAGTTTTCCTGGAGTGACCTTCTCATCTGCTGTGGAGCCTTTGCCTATAAAGTAATCTTCGCCATGTACTTGTTCATACAGACTGGTGACTTCTGAAATCACGTTTTGTCGTGGACCCAATAATTAAGCCTGGATTATTTCCCCCTTTTACTCATTCTTCAAAGGCTGAGGATGTTGCTTGTTTTTTGTATGTCAGCTGTGGAAAGCTCCTGTCTATTAAGAAAGGGCTTCTAACAGTTTTGGGGGATGGAGGAGAGGGGTCAGATAGCTTTTTTTTTTTTTTTTTTTTTTTTTAATTTCTGTTTAGGAAAAAAAGAATAATATTTTCTAAAATGTTACATTCAGGCTTGCTTTTTCTCTTCAGCTGGTATAAAAACTAAATAGTTACTGAATTCTGCTAATTTCAGTCTTCTGGTAGCTGTCACAGGCTTGAGCCCATATTGCTATCTGTCTTTTAGCTGTGGAAGAGGAGTCCAGATGCTCAGGTTCTCTGCTTCAAGCAGCACGTCAGTAACATTATCAGACATAGAGGAGGATGATTTTTTTTTAACATTTATTTAAATCACAAAAATATAAATTTTAGAAATTGTATCTTATGTATTTTAAAAAGCTCTGTGTGTTCCAATTTCCTTTGGAACATTTTAAATCCATTTAGAGTACAGAAATCTTAAAATAATTAACAGTAGAGCAATCTGACCAGGAGACAGTTTGGTAAGCAAATGTGCTTTGCMGAAGTAGGCGTGTTCTCCAAGTCATTAATATTCATACAAGTAACTTTTGATAACCTTGTGTCTCATTTTGTTTTAGGTAATATACTCACGAATAACAAATGTGCTGCAGTAGTCATACCAATAAAGCTGCATGTGGCTATTTTAGTTCAGTCGTCACTTATACAAGGAAAGTAGGCAATGAAACAGATGCAGCCTTAGATAAAATATCCATGTTTCACATACAAGCTTTCATACTGGTGTGATTTGATTCATGCTTTCAGCATGGATCCATTATAGCTGCTGCTTATCAGACGTTAGCAAATGGTAAATGTGGTTTCATTTATTAGAACTTATTAGCAAGGTTACAAGCTATAATAATTTTTGATAAATGCCTACACATCACTTCAGTGTATTCCTACACMCTGTGTGTTAGAAAGGAGAGGAAGAGATGTTTTTCATCTTTGGAGTTTTCCAGACTGACATGTGAAAGCATGAGGATCAATCCCTTCAATTTCCATGCACACTTCCTATTCATCTCAGGACGAAGATGATGGCAAATACTTTCTCATTAATGAAACACTTCTGATTTTTAATTGTAMGCCTAGATTGCTTTGTTTCATTTTTATGATGAAAAGCTAAGCTTAATTGAACAGGGAAGCAGACCTTTGATCTTTACTTTATTTGCGTTGGTGGTCAGAACCTCCTGATATGGGAGATAGCAAGTAAGGGTATTTTTTGTTTTGGTTATTTTTTATATTTATTTTGATTGCTTTTTGTCTCTGACTYGTCTGGCCAAGTATCTGAAACTCAGTACAGAAGTTATTTGTTGCTGGTGGCAGGCTGTAAATGCATGGTGTCAGAAAATTGTAGTCTTCCAATGCTGCTAGCGCATTTAAGGTAGTATTCACTGTCCCTATACAAGACATTATGCTTTTTTGCATATTTTTTAATGCATTTTTTAAATGTCATCTAATCAAGTGTTACTTTATTCTAGTTTGACACATTTATTTACCTATTGACTCTTTATTGATTATACTTTTGGAGGCTTTTTCAGGCTTTGTTTCTTTTACTTTTCTGGAGGATTGCAATGTATCCCACCAGAGTTGCACTTCCTTCATTGTAGTATTTTGAAAATAGATTTTAGGTGCAGCATATTTCTTCGTTCTTTGAAGTTCCCAATATGTGAAACTGCAACTGTTGGAAATGATTGGATAAAGTTTCTATGCTAACCAGACCATGCATACAGGCACTGTTTGTCAGTAGAATACTTAATTCTTCTCAGTTGCGTTGCTTATGGCAAAACTACTTCCTCTCTGGTGAAACTTGTGGTCTCTCACGTAGATTCTTTTTTTTTTTTTTGTCGGATTTCTACGTGACCGTTGTGAACTGTACTGAAATTGTTTATTATAATTGTTTAGCTTTTGATTTTTATCTTCTTTAAATCAATAAGAAGATTTTTTGCTTTATGTTAATTCATACTTATTTAACAGAATTATTTTTGTTTCTTGTTCTTTGTCTATTTTATAGACAGGTARGTTTCTGAATTGCAGGTTGTTTTGTCCCCTACTTTTCAGAGAGCTTTTCATGGGCACCAGTCAGGCTCTTGCTAATTGTTTTCTGCTTCTACATGCTTGTACTTTTTAATTGACTTAAAGTCAATTTAAAATCAGTTAAACTGAAACTTCCTGACCATGCCTCTGTTCTTAAAACTGATGGATAACTTTTCTTTAAACATCAGTAGAATGAGCAGCCATTCAAAGCTTGTAAGACTTTATTGCTTCCCTGCCTTACATCAGGGAAACCCAACTAGCAGCTGCAGATTGCTACAGATAAAATGAAAGTGTTTTCTAGGTGTAGTTGCTATCCTTATTGAACTAAGAAATCTTTATCCAACCAGAAACAATGTTAGGAATAGCAACTTTTGCTAACATTTTTGGCTTGATTCTCATTCAAGATTCAATATCTATTTTTAGTCAGGCTCTTTTTCTGTTCTTCAGGATCATGCAAGTCTTCTCAAATTGATCGAACTTTCTGCACAAATTCCAGCAGGAAATCTACACCACATAGATGGATTAACAAATTCTTTGCTGAGCAGGGAAATGCAGGGAAAGGTGAGTTTCTTCTGGCAGTGGTTTCCTGGGGTGCATAAATGCTGCCTGGGGCTCTGCTTGGATTCCTGAATGAGCATAGAGCGTTAATGTGTTAAAATAGTAGTGGTATTAGTGTAATATTGTACTYGATTTATAGAGGTGCTGCACAACTGCATTTTTAATGAGGTGATTTTCTATCTAGTTCTGTTACTAGCTTGTTGAGTATCAGCTTAAAGATGTCTGAACTGTAAAGAACTGGCTTCAGAGGTTGGAGACTTTTAGGGCTCTTTTTCAAAGTCGTGTATGAGTAGGACGAAGAAACCAGAGTCAGCTCTGCCATGTGCAGACGTGAGAGTAGACTCTTGGTGCTTACTGCAGTTCAGCTCTTCCGTCTTTCGGTTTGGTAGGGCTGCCCTTCTACCAGACACTACTAACTAGACACTACACTACTAAAGCAGTGCTATTAGGATGTGCTSGTGGAGTAGTGACTAGCAGACCTGCATCTGAGCAGGCTGAAATCTAGATGGAAATGGTTCTTGTTGCCTGAAATGATAGAACAGAAGAAGAGACAGTTTGGTGTGTCCAGTATGCTGGACGGAAATAAGCTAAGGTGCCTGTGAAGGACTGTATTGCTAAATGGAAAGACAAATTACGTGAAGATGGGAAAATCTAATTCAAAATGAAAGAAAAGCAAAGCAGAAGGGGATGAGGGCTGTTTCAGAACTCTTAAAAAAAAAAAAAAAAAAACTCTTAGGATTAAGCAGTAAAAATCAGGAATGGTTTCTTTGCTTTTGAGTTTATATTTTGCACAGCTTATAAAAATGAACTGTACTTCATTTGTTATGTCTATCAATAATTGAGTCTGTAATTAAGTGTTTTATTACTAATAAACCCTTGTGATTCAGAATGTAGTGGATATTATTAAAGGCCATTTTTCATTACGAATTTCTGCTGATGATTGGTTATGAAAGCTATTTTTAATTTAAAAATTGATGACATAAAGCATTTTGGCAATTCGTTTTTTTCAGAATACTGTGTATAATGTAGATGTTCCAAACATCACACAGTCTCTATTTCTTGTCTTGCGTAGGAAACAGAGCAAACTTTTTAAACTTTAAATGTGGATTTTTGTAAAAGACATGCTGACCGAATGTGTTTTACACTCACTCTCATGTTACTACATGCAGATGCTTTATTTTTCTTTATTCCCCAAAACTGTGCAAATGTGAAGAAAGCAAGACTACAAGAGGATTTCATAAACTGATGTCTGCAGATTAATATGTAATTCTGCAGACACTGTCTCTTTTTGGCCTGCCTTTGGGATGCAGGGTAACTGATATTGGGAGAGTCCATCAGAGCGTATCTCGTGATGGATGCTTTACAAACAATTCAATGGCCAGCTAAACTGCTTAGGAAAGCAAAGTCATACACCTTAATAGGATGATTTAATAATAGTAAAAAAAAATCTCTTCTGGTTGCTAAATTATTTGTTTTTCCAAACAGGCTATTTCTTTTGACACTAATGTCCTAGCATTAAAATAAAGAGCTGGTATTTTGCCTTCTGTTTCTTTTCAGACTTCTGTTCTTAATTTTTCTGTGGGTTTAGGGAATAAACATAAGGTAAACCTATCTCAGAATATTAAAAACAAATTGGTTGGCAAAAAAAAAGAGGTTATGGTCTACCAGTGACAATTTGACTTAAAATACTTTCCAGATCACTGCCATTTCATTAAATTTGGAATGGCTATTAAAGAAAAAGATGCAACTGGAAGAAAAATACTTGGTATGGAAAGGAAACTTATTTTAGATTTTCTAGGTATAGTATAACATGGATTTTAAAATATCTGCATTTCAGTTATATGTAATCTTTAAATTTTCAGTCAGAGTAAGGTCCCTTCTTGGCTCATGCTAAAGTAGCTTTAATGTCATTGCAAAAAGACAAGTTGAAACTGGTAAATAGAATAGAATAGTAAGTTACACAAGAATTTTATCCTTTAATCTCTATTATTGTTGAACTTTCTGATCCATTTGCCTATTTTGTGCTTTAACATTTTGATAGCATGGTAAAGGTACAATGGCAGCAGGTAAAAGCTAGATACTTAAGCTCTAGAGCTCTACCAGAAAAAAAACATTTAGTGTGGATGCAGTTGTGAAAGGGCTTTGCTGGCATTATATCTAATACCCATTTTTAACTGTGATAAAAACTGTCTCCACTGGGGAGGATTTTCTATGGCTGTGCTCTCACCTAGGCTGGATGTGCAACGTGCTGTTCTGTGCTTGGTTTTTAGATGTTGGGGGTGGGCAGAAGTCTCCCCATCCTCCCCTCAGCCTGTTGCAGCCTTCCCACCAGGTGTAGCCATGCTTGCTCCTTCAGGAATCATTTCTATTAGCTTGTGTCAGGGTTTGGTCATGTCGTTTGAACATTTTGAACCGTGAACAGTAGTTATGAAAGACCATCATTCACTCTTTAGTCAAAAGACAGTGGCTAACCTGACTGACTGACAGCCAAGCTTATATTAGGCAAAGCTTGACTGGCACTGCAGGTTGGAGCTTCTCAGCTGTTTGAGTCTTCCTTGGACAAAATGGCCAGCTTTGAGATGATGTATACTGCACGATGATTGATTGAAAATCTCATCTGTCATTTGCCCTTTCATGTTGATGTGAAAAGGCATGAAGGGATCTCAGTTTGTCTTTCTAAAGCAGACACAACCGTCTGTTCCTTGACTAGAGAATATTTGTTTGGATGAGAGTAGGGACTTAACTTCCCCTAATTCATAAATTTAGGAGAACTAATGACTTGTTTCTAGAATAACCATGCTCCTTCTCTTGTAATGCCTTTGACTCAGTGATAGGACAACACGTAAGGCATAGTGACGAAGTACTTTGTTAATTTTCCTCTATCAATTCAAAAGAGCTGGAAGATTATTTCCATGTTTATACTTGTAAGTGATTGCACATACCAAGGAAAATAAGCCTAAATTCTATTTCAGCCCTCATTGGAGCTTCTCAAAGATCTTCTAAATGCCCCATTTGGGATTTGAGGGGCCTCTCTGGAATAACTCCTCAAGTAATTTCTAATTTCTGAGCAAATAGTGTAGAAGTTGCTTAAGCTGCACATTTTTAGATGTTACAACTCTGTTTTACTTTCTGCAATATTAGAGAATAGAAACCTAGTTTTGATCAAAAGGCAGTTATCTGGGATTTCTGTTTGATTTATATTTTTACCTGCGTAGTAACAGTTACCTCTTAGGTGTGTAATGGGAATCTACTGCAAGAACATGATCAGGGGAGAGGAAACTTAGACAAATCTCAATCTTTTTCCCTCCCCCTGCCAGATAATGTAAATGTCTGAGGAGGGAGGCAGGGCTATTACAAAAGTTCATCAACTTCACTGTTACTGTCCTATGGGTAATTTTACATGGGACAAGAATATGTCTAGAACCTTCTTTTTTTGAATGCTAATAGCAAGACAGGTATATTTAAAACAAAAAAAAATACCTCTTTCACTATGTTCTTCATCCAGTATTTCCACAACCTTTGAAGAAGCAGATGTGTTCTTGTCATAYAGCCTATATGTATCACAGTGCAGTAGAAACACTTTAACAAAGGTAAAACAGTGGTATGAGTGGACTCTTGATCAGTATATTTACATAGTGTGTACCTTTATTCCCTGCGTGACTGATGCKTCTTCCAGTTTGCTATTACCACCTGCACTTTTATATTGAAAGTACAAGTTAGATGACCTTTTGGATTGTAACTTGATGAAGGAAAACATACCATTGGCGTAGCAATGATTTCTACACAGGCATAGTCCATCTCTTAACATCCTGAACTTTTTTCTTCCCGAGGAGTGACTCATTGCAAAACCTAGACCTGACGCTTTGAAGATGCTCGTTTGTAATAGCAAACCTATGTTTCAGATGTTTCGCAGTTAACCACAATTTGAGGAAAGGTACCTGACTTTTTTTTTGTTTTCACCCTTTTTCTTCAACTGCCTTATCTTTCCTTCTCCATTTTCTCCCCCCCCCCCTCAACCAACGCAAGTGATCCTGCTCTCTTAATCTTCTTTTTCAATATAGCTCTTTTGTAGCCTTGCCTCATCAGGCAAGGTAAAGAGGCGTATCAGGCTCCTCTCAGATGCATAGTTTCCAGCTAATTGTGTGCTCTTGAATTCTCTTCTTAAGAGAATTCTTCTGAGATGGACTCTGTGTCCTTTCACAGCTCATTTTCAAAAACAGCTTTGTGTGATTTAAGCACTAAGGAAACTACCCTGTACCTTTACAAACTGAGCTAAACCTTTTCTTGCTTTAATTCATTTACACACTGTGGAAGTAGGACATTCTAATTACACCTCATCACCTAGAAGGTCACTTCCAATTAAGTTGTCTACATTGGTTTAAAATTTTTTTTTTCAGATTTTTATTTGATGAAGACCGAAGTCTCACATGTAGTGCCCTTTGGAGTCATTGCAAAGTTTCGAAAAGTGAAGAAAAATAAATTTCTTCRTGTTAATTTAGTGTTTTATCAAAACTTTGATATCAAAGTGCAAGGGTTTTTTACTGTAGGTATTAATGTCCATAGTAAAAGTTAGATGATGTGTAGCTTCTGTCAGCTGAAATCAAATCACCCTGCCTATTTAGATTATTAAGTACCAGTAAGAGCTTCTCTTAATTCCTTTTACGGAATCCTAGAATGCATTTGATTTTCATAGCAGCATATATCATTACAGTAGAATAATTCATGCAAAAACGTCAGTTAAGTTTCACTTTTACAAATACTGTGTTTTTTTTGTCACTGTTTAAGATGCCTGCTAAGTAAACAAGGAAATCTCTGAGAGCTTCTAATGCATAATGTCACATTATAAGGTGCAACTTTGCCACTGAAGCCACTATAGCACAATATTCTCTTTGCATGTTGTGCATGCAGCTTCTCTATAAAAAAAAAAATAAATGGCTAAAGTTTGTACTCCTGAACACACAAAGTGACTTTAAATTAGTAGAGGTACTTCAGGCTCTTCCAGCATGGCATGTGAAGGGTGTCCCAGAGTGGGTGTATGTTGGGATTTATTTATTTATTTATTTTTAATGTTCAGAGCTGAGTTGCCTATTGTAATACATGTAAGAAAACATTTCAGTGACTATAAAAGCTTAGTACACTTATGTAAGACTAATCATTATATTTATTCCRCCCTTGTGTTTTCATGAACATTTACTTTTGTTCTGTTTAGAAGTTTTACTAGGCTAGTTCTTACATTGCTGCGTTGTCACTCATCTGAGTACGACAGATACTCCCTAAGTGCTGTGTTAACACATTCTTTATTGATGCTTATAACATAAAGTATTGTTAGAAGAAAAAGAATGATAAGTATAATATATCTTTATGAGTTACTGTATTCTTTCAAAAGTATTATGTTTTGCTTAACACACACTTTAATTCTCCAAAAAGCACCTAAACAAAAGATACAATGCAACAAGCTGCAGTGAATTCCTTCATCTCTTCCTGTTTAGTTTACATATATCACAGCATCTCAAAAAAAAAAAAAAAAGAGAAAAGCAGAAAAGTACCTTTTTGATATTAAAAAAGCGAGCAGATTATGGAAACACGGGAAAAAAAATGCAAACTGTCATACTAAGAAACATATGAAGAGTTCTAATAGATAACAAAATAATGAGGGTTTTTTTTGATGCAAATATAAAGAATGCAGAACAAGGGAAAATATCTCAGTATATAAAGTATATCCACGAAACTCTTTGGTATGTCAATGAAGATTTATAGGCCAAAGGGTATGTCTAATTGCTCAACAAGAAATTTGAACCATGTAAAACTTCTTCCATAAAAGTCTAATTTGATATTTGCTCATATTTGCTCTCAAATTGAGTTTACTCTTCATTTATTTATTTATTGGTAAGGCATTCATTGAGATGCCCTCCTTTCACTCTTCCTCCATGTCCCCCTTCCATTTTTGTGGTTTYCAAACTGCAGCAGCTTATCTTATGCTTTCAATGGAAGATCATGTTTTGAATCAAGCTCTTAAAAAGATCTTTTTTTTTTTGTCAATGTAATTCCTTTTGCTCAAGTTAAATGGAAGGTTGCAGTTACTGTTTAAATAAGCTAAATTCTATCAATAAACCTGATGAAGATTAAAGCTAAATATAGGCTCATGAGTGTTACTCATTCATCTGCAGAATTTCGTGCTTGCTTATCTGTTTAAGATTTAACCCTTGATCTTTGAAAATCTGCAAAACTAATACAAGGCTTTTGTTGTAACAGAAACATTATATACTAGCCTCAGCTAGTGTATTTTAACTTTTTCAAATTCAGTCTTTGGATGACACTATAAACAGAAGAAAGATGGCCGTGTGTGAAGAGATGCATGTATTCTGTTTTTTCATTCAGGCGGCTAGCCCTTTCAGAAACAAAATGACAGGACGTCTTTATACTTCCAAAACAAGATTGTATTCATTTCAGGTTGTTGAATTTTAAGCAGAAGTTACACACCTTTGGGGACCTCGTGAAATGTATTGGCCTGTAAGTAGAATCATAGAATCAGTAAGGTTGGAAGGGACCTCTGGAGATCATCTAGTCCAACACCCCTGCTCAGCAGGGTCACCTACAGCATGTTAGACAGCRTTGCATCCAGGTGGGCCTTGAAGATCTCCACAGAAGGAGACTCCACAACCTCTCTGGGCAACCTGTGCCAGTGCTCCATCACTCTCACAGGGAAGAAATTCCCCCTCACRTTCAGGCAGAACTTCCTGTGGTTCAGTTTTTGCCCATTGCCTCTTGTCCTGTCACACGGGACAACTGARAAGAGTTTGTCCCCATCCCCTTGACACTCTCCCTTCAGATACTTATAAGACATTGACAAGATCCCCYCTCAGTCTTCTCTTCCCCAGGCTGAAGAGGCCCAGCTCTTGYAGCCGTTCCTCMTRGGGCRGATGCTCCAGCCCTCTRATCATCTTYRTAGCCCTACACTGGACTCTCTCCAGTAGCTCCATGTSYCTYTTGTACTGGGGAGCCCAGAACTGGACACAGTACTTGAGATGAGGCCTCCCCAGGGCTGAGTAGAGGGGCAGGATCACCACCCTCCACCTGCTGGCAACATTCTTCCTAATGCACCCCAGGATACCCTTGGCCTTCTTGGCTCATGGTCAATTTGTCATCCACCAGCACTCCCAGGTCCTTCTCTGCAGAGGTGCTCTCCAGAAGGTCAGCCCCCAGCTTGTACTGGTGCYTAGGGTTCTTTTTCCCCAAGTGCAGGACCCTSCACTTGCCCTTGTTGAACCTCAGGAGGTTCCTCTCCACCCAACTCTCCAGCCTGTCCAGGTCTCTCTGAAYGGCAGCACAGCCCTCAGGTGTGTCAGCCACTCCTCCCAGCTTGGTATCYTCAGCAAACTTGCTGAGGAGGCACTCTGTCCCCTCATCCAGGTCATTGATGAAAAAGTTGAACAGGATGGAATCCAGTACTGAGCCCTAGGGGATGCCACCAGCCACAGGCCTCCAATTAGACTCCACGCCACTGATGACGACCCTCTGAGCTCTGCCTTTCATCCAGTTCTCAGTCCACATCACTACATGACATTGAATAAGTCACAGATTTTTGTCCCAAAGTGCAATAACAGATTATTTGAACTCACTGCAGTAACCTCAGACCTAGGCTTGTAACTGCCAAAGCACATGATAATGCTTCATGAAAGCTCTGCTGCGTCCCACTGAAGTGGACTTCCCAACAGATCAGTAATGCTGATGCAAGTAAGTATGTGAAATCCTCATTGAAGAAGAAAGAATATATATTCCCTTTGAGAAGGATGCCTTTCTGTGGACCAGCCCCACAATGGATGGAAGGATCTGCCTGCTGTTGTGCTGCGGGGCACCTACTAGAAATGAAGGTATGGATGGCACTTGCGCATGTTTGGGCCCCTGAAGTGTGGCGCTGAATTGCTAGGCAGCTGGCAGATGGTTTTGTGTGTCAAACAACTGCTGCAAAGGCTGCTTAATTTTGTGTAAGGACCAAGCTTTTGAAAGTGATGTGACTTGGGTGCACAAGGAAATGATTAATAGAAGACCTTCCACTCTTAATTATTTGAAATTTGAAAGGTATTTACCAAAGCTAAAAGTTTGAAGTAACTTGAAAGGAGAATAAAAACTTCTCTTGTTCTGATTAAGAATTTCTAACCTTTCAACTGCCTATATTGTGAATATTGGTCCATGATCATCATTCTGTGCTGACATCTGGGATTGTAATTCCTTTACTTTTTGAGAATGAAATAGAGGAAAAACTCTTTATAGAAAGTGATAGAAAGGGTAATGCCTGTATTTGTGTAGAATCTTTAAAAATTGTGTAGAACAAAACCCCAAACCTCTGGTCTTTTTTTTGTTTGGGGGAGGGTTGTTTTAATTTGGCATATACATCAAGAACATTGACATCTGGTTTACATATGCTTCATGTCATTTTTTTTCCTATCTACATTAAAATGAGGATACGTAAGTATAGATAGTGTCCATATTAAGAATTCACCGATGGCCTTGTTATAATTTAATTGGTGTCTCGGACTGGACTTTTGTGCTTTACCTGGTCTAATTTGCATTTGAATGAGCAAGTAGAAACTTTGAATTGGATACTCAATTAGAAAACACTATACAGGTACATTCTTCCTTATTGCAGCCTACAGAGACAGACTGTATATTTCTATAAGCAAGCATTCTAGTTTTTGTTTCTTTCAAAATCTTAGGTTTTATATATATTTTTTTTCCTAGTGATCTCAAATCTAGTATTTCTAGCCTTGGGAATCRGGACTCTGTTTTAAATGTGCTGCTTTTTTCTCTACATTAACATAGAGAGTAGGAGGCTTGGTATTGTACCTCTTAGTTGTCTTGAAAAACAGTAGTAGGCAGTATGTGAGATTAACTAGAGTTAACAAGAAATGATGGAATTGATGCACGCCAATCCAYAGAACAGAAACAGATTAAACTTGCTCCAACTGAGCACGGGAAATAATTCTGTATATTTTCAGAACACTTCACACTTAATTTTATGCATTTTCTTCTAAATTTGGAAGTTAACTTAATATCTTTGTTTTGGAGGAAACCTTGCAACTTGGCAGCACCAGCACTATCATTGATTAATTGCAGATGGAAGATGCAGGCGAATAAACACTGTTAAACTGGCTTGTGAAATGCTATCAAGTGTCAGAAAACTTTTCTTTCAGAAACTTATTTCAAGATTAAAAAAAATAGAAAAGGAGGAGGAGAAGGTAGGAGAAAGGAGAGTAGGAAGCATAAATCCATATGTTCTGAGACTGGTAGCATGTCCACAGTGCCAAAGGCTGAAGTGCTAGGGTTGAAGATATATAACATGCTACTGACAGTCTATAATGGTTCTGTTTGGAGCAGTGGGCTTCTGTATGTTACTGTAGGCCTAATAAATTTAGAGGGTACCAACAGATAATTTAAGCAAGAAAACTGTGGACATGACAGAGCAGAAAGATACAGAAACAAATTTTTGTTATCTTTGTATTAAGGAATAAGGGATTAGGCAGCAAAAAATTCCGTATAGGGAATTTGTAAAAAATTCAACGGGCTAGGAAATGGAAGTAGTGYCAGAGGAGTCTCTTATTTACAGTTCAAACATCCACTGCTAACTTCAGGCTGGAGGGCATAGTGCATTCAAGATAAGCAGGTGGTTTATAACAGCACTGGAATTTGTTTTGAGAAGATTTATGGAGGCTTTAAGAAGAAAGAGATATGCACTTAAGTACTTGGGAGTGGAAGGAACATCTTGGGTCACTAAGTCCAGGCCCATATTGCATCATATTGTATATAAGTTCCATTTATAAACTGAATGACTCCTTTATAAAACTATGTTTTCCGTCTTTCAGAAGGCAAGGAAACATCTAAATCTCAGAATGAAATACTAGTGTATTAAAGCTTTGTGACAGTATTAAGCTTTAGCTTAAACAGGTTTCTATCTCTGATAGAGAATATTGTCTTCTCTGTTAGCATCTCTTAGTCTCCTCTTCTGTAATAGTCTCTTCTCCTTTTAGGTAAAGGTTTAGAGAATCTAGTTAAATCAGGACTTCTTGAAAATACTTCAGCTGAACTGTGCTGTTTAGATAGTCRTCGTACAATGATCATCTAATGTCTGGGGAGATGAAGTATTTAGATTCCTATTTCTGTTTGCATTGTTTCCATTGAGTTTCAAGCCTGTAATAGTGGTATCATCATCTGTTATACCTAGGTTGCTATGCTCTTACAGCACTTGCAAGTGAGAAACTCGTGAGACGCAGTATTTCTACATTTCGTCCCACTTGTATTATTCCTTTCTTAAGGAAACCCCAGATCTTCCTGTGTGATGCCCTGATTCTTTTTTTCTGTTGATTATCTCTCTCCACTCTTCTCGACTTATAGCTCTTATTGGCACACTGGAAAGATTATTGATGAAAACAGAAGTGAAAATAAAAACTTCTGGTCTCAAGACAGATGTTTTAAGAAGCCCGCTGATAATCTCCACATTTGTTGTTGTTAGACTTCCTTTCTTATGCCATGGAGTTAATTTGATATTTGTCATTATGAAAATTTGCTTTGAGAATGAATCTGGGGACTAGAGCTATTGACTTCATTATAAGTTGTGCAGTGCTGTTGTCTTGACTAAAGCTATAATAATTGATATTGAGGACTTAATTTTTCTGTGTGCAGAAAGATCCTGAAGCATACTTAACTTTGGAAGATTAGTTTGTACTTCCAGTACTATACACTCGCCAGCGTAGGTACCAGTCTAGTGTTTGATTGGGCAAATGGAGGAGTGGGAGGAGATCCTTTTGTAAGAGGACAAAAATGGTGTGAAAATGTATCATGAATATAGCAAAATGGATGTGGTCAGGAAATACTGAAGTATAGGTATTTATGAAGTTCATGGAAGTGAGGGATTTTTATTTTAAAGATTTAACATCTACTTATAAGTGATTTTTCTCACAGCCCAGCAGAGTTGAACCTAGTTCAGCTGTAAACTTTTTCTATTAGTTTATGTGCATTGAAGTTAACTGAATATTCAATTTTCTGACTTTGGAATCTGTTCTAGATGATCTTACTGCTTGCCCACTTTCTCTTGTGTTTGCTACCTTGTAGACTTGGTCAAACTGAAAGCTCTTAATCCGCTTGTATGTATAGTTCACCCTCAGCTATATGTTTACTGCAACTGATTCAAAGGAACCTATGAAAGTAAGCTGAGAGGAAGAAAGGACAAGGTTATCCATGATGTCTTAGAATTCAGAATAAATACATGAAACTTTAGGATATGATTCAGTTGACTGTCCTTGATTTTATTATGTGCAAGATGCTCTTGTTTTATTTCTGCTCATTGAGAGTAAGAAAGAAATTCATAATGCTGAGTAATAGAAAGTATGATGAAGCTCTTTGAGGCAAAGAGCATCAAGGAATAGTAAAGGTAAATGCACAATCACTTTTTACAGCATTTCGAAAGTAAGAGATAATGTCATTGCTTGGACTATATCACTAAAGCTACTTTTTTTWAAATTTATACTTCATTAGTTATAATGAGAGATAAAATTAATAATTAATGCATGAATCTTTTATCGAATGTAAACCCAGTAGACAGAGTAAAGTAGAGAAAGAAAAGAGGCAATTCAGAAAAGAACATATGTGAGAACAGTGGAAGGTACCACCTGAGGAGTCAGTACTCTGTATGATGCAATTTTCCGTACGTGTTTTCTTAGGAATGTCAGATTTGCTGATTTCAAGTCATATAGCATTTTGCAGGGCAGAAGAAGGAATCTAAGTTGTCTGTGGATTCTGACTTTCTCCTGCATTACATCTCTCACGAGGACACCAAATTTGAGCTTTCCAGTGTCTCACTAATACTTTTATGAGAAGACAAGCTTTTTTGTATACCTTCACTTTTTTCTATTCACACTCCCTCCCCCCCCCCCCCCCCCCCCCCCCCCCCCCCCCCCCCCCCACAGGAGCTTGAGGGAGCAGAGTAATAAAATACTGATGTGGTGAGATACTGAGCCGGTTACATGATTTACTACAAGGAGGCAAGACTGAAGGATGTCTGATTTTCTGAGAATTTACTTGATCTTTTTTTCAGAAATCTGATTGCAGGTATTGGTGATAGTTGCACTTTATCTTTTAAGGGGGGAGAATATTTGAGAAAGTAATAACTTTAAAAGGATATGGAAGAATGTCAGTTGGGAGTGACTGTCTTGTGAGCAGAAAGATCCTGAATGTGTGTCCCTTGATTTTCAGGCTGTTCACCAATTATTTTCTTAYTTATTCTCAGTGCTACTGAGAATAAGCAGTCATTTTTCTGAATGCAAGTAAAGCAATACCCTGCTATTTCTCATTTAGCTTGAAGAAAGGTTGCTCATTTTGTGCACTGGTGAACCTACATGAGGAGCTAATACCAAACAGCTTGGGTCTACTCCCTTATAATTATGAAATTAGGACTAATGGCATTTCTTTTCTTAATATGCATAATTTCTAGCCACTACCCTTGCAGTTAGCATAAATGGAGCTTTAGTGAAAAGGAGGGGAAAAGGCCTCTCTGCTAATTGATTTAGATAGTGAATATGCATAATTCTTTAGAATGATGACTTCGTACAGTGCAATTTTTGAAAGATAAGAGACTTAAGCTAGCTTTAGGTTTGCTATCAATAGCTTCTTGCAAAATGTTTGTTTTGTATGCTCTTTCTAGTAAAAGATGATTGGAAAAGTTAGCTGACCTCAGCTGATTTTAATGGCATCATAAGTTCCAAAGGAGGTAGTTTCTTCCTGCCATTTTCTAAAGCAGCATTATAGGAATGGTGTTACAAGTCTCACTTTGGAGTTGAATGTTTGCCTTTAGAGTTAGCAATAAAAGTTCTTGGTTTTTTTTTCATAAAATAATACAGAAAGTCAAAAAAAAAAAAAAAAAAAAAAAGACAAGTAGAATGCCCTGCCTCTGTACTCACTTCTTCCAAGCAGAAGGAAATGGGCAGTGATATGATAAAATGTAAGGTGACCAGTAATAGCTAGCAGTCCTAAAATCAACCTCCTTAGTTATGAAACCTAATTTTYTGCAGTAGCAGATGGTGGCAGTTTATGCATATAGTATTTTTCTTGTAAAACAAATAATATGGAGGCAGGCGAGTGCTGACTTGGTTTATTTTAACTTATTTAATCAGTTTAGTGTTTTATTCTTTTTTTTTCTCTTTAAACAATAAAGAGAACCTTGGAAAAGTGTAGAAATATTTTGAATATTGTTTCTGTTTGTGTGTTTGAGCAGGAGAAGAAGTGGTGAATGTCACTCTTTACAAGCAGACACTCTAGAGCTTTATAGAGCCATAAGATGACTTTTCAATTTTCAGGTCTAGCTGATAAATTAAGTTTTGGCAGTTTATCCTATGTTGACAGCTGAAATAAATCTTCATGAGATGAAGAAAAGATTGGGAGCTAAATTGAAATCAAATCTAGCTTTAAAGTGTAGATGTTTATAGTGCCAGTTTCCAAAACTGTGTTCAAATAGAAGAAAAAAATCTGAATGATTGAAAGCAGAAAACATCTTGCATTCATGTTGAGCATGAAGAAGAATTTGTTGAGAAGTCTCATCGAAATACTGAGACTATAAATTGTATTGCTGTGTGGGAAGAGACTGTTACAAGAAGTTGCGTATCTTTCCTTCCTTTTCCCACTCCTACCTTGTATAGGAGAAGCATGTAAGGAAAGGATGGTTAAAGTGATCATGCAAAGCTTGATCTATGTGATTTGAAGACTTGAAGCTTCATCTGTCTAACCTAGAAACTTGAAAAATCCTGTTTTTTCCATGAAAATACAAACTGATGTCCTAAAGTGAAACACTTCGAAAATAATTGTTTTCATAAAGCAGAAAATGATGAACAGTTCAGCAGTTCAGATAATTGCTGTTCAGGAGGGGAGCCACGAGTTAATTTTCCAAGACATTGGAGATGCAAGTTTGAGTCCCCTTGTCCAGTGCACTACGCTGTTTCATGTATATTGAGAAATATATACTGTAGCAGAAGTGGAGTTTGCATGTGTCTACTCCTAGGAAAATATCTTAGCCTTGAAGAGAAAACCATGATCCCTTGCCCAGTAAAGTCTGGACAGAGCAATGTAGGATTTTTCCCCGTGGGGGTGGGATGGGACCTGTGGAGTCCAAGGGCCTTGTATGTTCTTTCTGGGAAATACAATCCAACCTAACAAATGGACGATTTACGTCAGATAACATTAGATTAACAGATTACTGTGTTTTTTGATATGTAGTTTCAGTGTCAGTTATGCAGGCTGTACTTTAGATGATGTACCAAACTGCTTTTGAAAATCCAGCCCTTAGTTGTACCAAAAGAAATCGGAGCTCACTTCTTGTGATCTGTGGAGTCCTTAATGACTAGGGAAAGATTGGACTAATTTTCTGATGCTGTTTGAAAACTGTCGTAGGTTTTAGAAGGCAATTCCTCCTCTGCCATCTGAAAGTCACGCAAAAGGTCTTAAGTATATCATTAAGGCCTTAATTAATTGACATTTGTATTAGTGACGTGCAGTAGTCAAGGCAGCATATGGATAAAGTTATTCTCTTACCTCTGGAGATTTTTTTCTTTTTTTAGCAGACTTCACRTTCAGCAATTCTGAAGTTCGCTTTTAAGAAGTCCAAAGATGTCATCTTTAGAATGTAGTTGTTTTGCCACACAATTGAATCACAGGAATAAATCTGTCATATAAAGGAGATGTCAGGATCTGAAGTGTTAGACTGTCTTTTATCTGAAGTGTGAAGTTTTAATAGCCATTTTGAAACTATTGTGAAGCACTTCATTTCCTGTAGAGTTTTGTAGCCTTTTTAAAAGTGTGTACTTGTGTTACAGATGCATTTTGAGTCCTCTAACAGTATCTAAAAYACTGGTGTGTTGAAAGATACTGAGTATGTATCTTTTCTGACCAATGACCAAAATAGTGAAATGGAACCAGTTTCTCAGTTTTTTTGGTGTTCCCCCCCCTCTTTTTTTTAAGCAAAATATCTGTTTCTGAATGGAGAAAATGGACACTGGTATGCAAATAAACAAAAAGTAATGTACCTTAAAAGTGACATCAGTGAAAAATCAGGAGAGAAGGAGAAGAGAGCTCTGTAGGTGTTTCATATGCTTGCAGCCTTTTGAAAGATGTGCAGTCTCATCTGTATCAGACTGGTGAGTGCATTGGCCTGTTCTGTCTAGTGAATTACTTTAGAATTAGCAAGAGATGAGAGAAGGCATGTAACGTCTGACAAGCAAGGAGGTATTTGGGCATCTCAGCAGTTTCTTGTTTGTTCTGCTTCTGAAGGTGCATCTTTGTGAGTTCTTACAGAGGAGTTTCCTTAGGGATTGAGCCATGACCTTGGATAAAGACTAGGAGTTCTGGCTCATGTAATCTGAACTGTTTATGTTAAGAAACCAACAGCCTGAGCTCCGATTAGTGGATTTTATTATTATTATTATTATTGTTTTAATTACATAAACTCATGAAAAAACAGGTTGATTTTTAGGTACTTTACAGTTATTGGTGGTCTTGTGTTTTTCTTTTCAATCTTAGCACGTAGATATGTTAAACAAAAGGAACAGATTGACATATATTTAAAGAAAGTCTAGTCACATTCTTTGAAATAATGTGCTGAAAGACACAACAATTCTGTTAAAAACAATAGAATGTGAAGAGTAGCTCCTGTCAACCCTGAAGAACTTTTAAGAAGCTATGACTTAACATGTTTTACGTCATTATTTTTCCAGTATATCCAAGTAACTAAGAATGGCTTCATTTCTTCAAGGCTCTGCAGAAAAGCAAAATGTCAATGGTGAAGACTGATTAAACATAAAATCTCATTTATGTGCATTATGACAATTTGGTTAGTGGTTCTTCTTTAAATTTTACCCAGAGAATTTCATCAGTCTTCCTGTAGTAGTCAGGATTCTTATCTTCCTTTCTGAGTTTCCTTGTGTGGCTGATGGTGGCTGCAACCAGGCTGACTGCAGAAGTGATTACCACTCTTGAAGGAAAGAGTACAGGAAATGGTGTTGCATGGGAAAGACTGGTTTATTTTTTTCCTTTCAAAAGAGTATATCAAGAATCCAGCCAGTGTTGTGGCAAAGACCAATAGAGAAACACTTCCTGTGATTTAGAAGTAGCTGGTCCCATGCAAAAATATGACAGCTCTTGTGTCTTTTCTAGGAAAAGTAAGCTTGGTTAGAATAGAGTATTTTGTRAGGGATGTCATTTGTAACACAAGAAATATGGGAACAAACACTGCCTGTATTTCAGTCTAACAGGATGTTGCTCTTATTTCCTCAAAGTTTCTTCTGTTCTAAGCTTTCTATTTGCACTTACAACATGTAAATAAACCCTAGATTTAAACTATCTTCTCACGTTAGACTCACTTTCCATGCCCTTTCCACCACCGCCATATCTCCATCCTTAAAACAAGGGACAGCTTTCTCATGATGAATTGTGTTTTATAGTCTAGTTACAAATGACTGTGGACAAATGTCTATTTGAACAGGTAGCGCCTTTTTGACAATAAATTATTTCTGATGGTAACTATAATAAAATGCCATTCACTTAGCAGAAGAAACCTGACAGATCAAAATTATTTGGCTAAACTATTTGTTTAACTTGATCTTATGATCTGAGCAAAACTAAAAATCATTTTTAGCAGAAAGTTTTGTAAAGCAGAATGTACTCTAAATGAATTCTTGTATGTTCCTTAATCACGACCTTTATGTTGACTACCACGGTAAAACTTTAAATGCATATTTATATTGCTGTTCTAAAAGGATTCTGAGTGCTTTTCCATATAGTAGCTGACGGGGAACTATTATATAGTGCAATGAACTACTCCAAGCATTGCAAGGGAACTTTTCCCAGTCCATCATTTTCAAATGTCTGGTTTAGTCACTGCATCTTCTTGTGTGTGATAGCAGTTGAATAATCGCAAGTACGCTTGGTTTATTGAGAAAGAGGGATTGGTCATAAGTGGATTTTTTTTTCCCTGTATGGTTCAAATTAAAATAGGTCTGAAAGTTCTTATCATTTAAGAGAAAGCTCTAAATGTATTTTGTGATTCCTTTGTCAAAAAGTCCAATTATAAGGCAAGTGGTCAAATGATGTGACATTAAATTCAATGGTTAAATACTTAAAGGTATATATGTGTAGTGGATGTTGGAATTTGATATTGATTTTGTTGTATAATTCTAGAGATGTGCGGTTAGACTAAATTTTTGGCTTACTTATGCACTTTCTGAACACTTCTGTGTTTACTTTTGTCTCAGCCCAGTAGTGCCTTGATTTTTCTTTATTTTTTTAACTGCATTGTAAAAGAAACTTACTAAATAAATGAAAATGTCACGTACTAAAAAAGCAAAGCGTAATTACTATCAAGTCTGTAAAAACTGGGAAAATCTCTTAAGCCTCTCAATCTTCTCCATATTAATTTATGCGAAGTCTAGAACTTTGATAAGCCCTACTTATGTGAATACACAAAGGATGAAGTGGTCCTGTTAAGAAGTTCTCACTGTTGTTCTTATGGAAAATAAATTGCAAAGTAAATACRCAATTTTGGTTTATGATTCATTATAAAGCAATCTGTAGCTCAACGTTTCTGGATTTCAGTGTGGTGTTTTTCTAAATAACCCCCTTCCTCAAGTCAGCCAACCAGAACTGTGAAAATAGAGGGTTCCTGTGATAATGTTCTCAAATTTAACAACACCTATTCTTTTCCATCTTTATTAAAACTCAAAGACCAGGATGGATCATATGACCATCTAATGTTATATTTCTTATACACAATCTATAGAGTTGCTAGTTTTTTCTGAAGACTGGATCAAGGCATTAATGTGCAGAGATGGAAAGGAATGGTTAGTGATCTCTAATCTCAAACACTAAATATTTGATCCCTCTTATCCAGGAATTCCCTTTCTTTTTTTTTTTCCTATTCTCCTCCTTTTTCTAGGAGGCATGGGTTTTCCTACCATTTGCTTTCTTACCTCTTATGCTGCCCCCCGTTCCTAGGCTTGTTGCAGTCTTCTGTAGTCTTGCTGTGTATTAATTGGGCCTTTTTCTGTAGTAGCATCTATGCCAATACAATAAAAGGGCAAGTAGTGTAGAGCGTGGTTTGTATCCATACCGCCAACTGCACGTTGGGAACAAAGTCCGGCCTGTGGAGTTTTGCCTGGATGGTGCTTGGGCATGGTCAGGAGAGTGCTATGTGGCACTGGTTGGGTTGTGCCACAGCATGTGCTAAACCCATAAATCATGCAGGTGGGGGCGAGCCTGTGTCCTTGCCCTGCCTAGGTCACAAAATGCAGGTGGAGCCTGTGTGATCTTGTCCCATCTCATCCTGATTTGTCCTTAAGTAGATGTGTTTGAGGTGCGAAAGTAGTATGTCTGTCATTAAGCTGTTCTGAAATAAAACTTTTTACTTTTCAGATGATTTAGCTAGAAATTGATTTCACTTTTTGAGATCCTGTATTTTTAGCCTATGTAGTTCGAGTATCACTTTGTGACCCCATTCAGAGTGGACTGCCACAGCCTTTTGGCTTACCCACCGCTCACTCCTTTCTTCAGCAGCCCTACATATCACATTTATCTCTGTTCCTGCAACCTTATTTGCTGCTTTGTTCTCCTTTTTTCCCCTTTTTTAACAGTAGGGAGCTAAGATCTGGAGAGTTTGCCAGATGCACAGCAGCTTTGGGAAAGGGAGAATAGAACAGTGGGAGGTTTGAGATTGTGGGTTGTGTGTGACAAAGAGTAATGAGCAGCACTGACAACTTGAATATTTACATGGTTGTGCCACACATTGGCCTGCCTTTCTTGTTTAGTGTGTTTTGTTTCTTTTTTTTTTTCCTTTAGTTTTATAGAGTATAAGAAATAGTTGCTTTTTGTTTTGGGGAGCGGATGGGGACATACGAGTGGTTAGAGAGGAAAACGTGCTGTATTTAAGTTTGGGCATTCCTGAGTGTCTATCTTCTATTTTGTTTCCTGCTATTCTTGTTAAGATTAGTCTGCTGCAGTCACACCATACYCACAGGTGGGGGGAATTGGGAAGAGAAATAACCTGATTTAAAATATATATATTTCTACACCACTCACTTTCTTGTCATGTGCTTTTAATTTTTTTTTTCTTTTTTTGAAATAGGAAGCTGTGCACTTGGTATGAAGAGGACTAGAAAGGCTTAGACCTTAGCAGATGGAGGACTGTGATGGAAAAGGAGAAAAATAGCTGTTAGACTCCTGTTTTCATGACTGGTAGGATATGGAAGAGCTAGGCTAACAATCAGGCTCCTTAGAATAACTTTTCTTTTGATAGTGTGTGCCAGCTTACTTGGTTGAAGATACAAGGGAATTTAGAAAAGAAAAGGATATCATCTGCCTGTGAATGAGGAGGCAGCTAAGGAAAAACTATTCATCGTGTCGTAAGTGCTATTCAGAATTTGGGGTTGTGTCAGTAGAAACTATATTTTTAATTTAATCAAATACACCAGAGTGCGTTTACTACTATTGCGTGAAAATGCTCTTTTTAGAAAAGTTGAAGTATTTAACCTCGCACACATTCACAGCAAGCTACTATTTGGAAAACTCTTTTTAGTAATGCACAGGTTCAGGGCGAGTTTCTAAATTCTCATGGTGGCCACTGAACAGAAGGACATAAGCTTACTAGTGCTTGCTTGTAATAGTGACTCAGCTGTAGAACAATGTATGTATTATTTTAAAAATTCATACAGTCCTGTTGTTCTGTGGTCCTGTTAAYGAGGAGAAAAAACAACACAAGAAAAATCTGTGGAAAAAGTGGAAGTATTTCTAAAATTGTAAGCAGCACAAATTGGCCATGACTGTCTCTTACCTAGGGAATTAAGTGTTCTTCAGAGCTCTCCTTGATGAACAAAACTTCCCCGTGGACAAATATTTTGCTCAAAGTTGAAACAGAAATTCGGTTGTGGGTACTAGGCTTTTTAATTTCTACTAGAAATTTCTTCGGATATATACAAGTGGAATAAAGGTGTCCAAAATGCATTAAGTAGTCTTCTTGCTGATGAATCATGATTTGACATTGCAAATACCTTCTAAACTGGGTCTGGAAGACTAGCAGTAGTGTAAAAGAAAATGCCAGAAGACTTTTTTTTTTTTTCTTTTCCCCTGCCAATAACCTGACTACAGAAGGAATGTAAGCCAGTTGGGGGCAACAACGGGAACAGTACGTCTTGCAAATGCACAAATGCTATATGGTTTTGACATTGTGTTGAGTGCTTTTATTCAGATGTAATTGCCCTAATCATCTTTATGTAGTTTAGATAGTTACACTCCGAGGCGTTCGTCCTGTAAACCTACACTTGGGTGTTTGCACAGGTGCAATTTAGAGATGATACAATAGACATAATAATAAAACTAATTTTATGTTCAAGGAGTATTTTAAAGTAACTAAATTTCATAGCCAGATATGTAATTAGATCTATTCCTGTAGGAGGAAGGTTACAAGGATATTGATGGGTTACAGTACACTATGAATGTGGTCTATTTAGGCTTTAGGTGATTTTTCATTAATGAAAAACACCAATCTTGATCACCTATACTTTTCCTTAGCAACTCTCTGGTCTTTATGTGAAGAAATTCATTAAAAACGCCCACAGATATACTCTTTTGAAATTTCTGCATTGAAATATCAAAACTTAAATGTTTTAGCATAAACAGTCTTATACAAAATCCTACTTTTTGATCCCTGCAAATGTCATTGTGAATGTTTGTCTGATTTAATATTTGGGCCTTACCATTAGAGTTTATTAAAAATGTATTGCTGTTCTGGAGAAGAATAGTTTTCATTGCTGCTTCTCAAATGAAAATTGTGAAGAATCTGTGTGTACTGTAAGTCTATTGAAATTACTTAAGCTTTGTACCTCATGTGGTTCTTAAACACCAAACCATCTGCTTCTTAACACCAACCCATAAGTTAGGGATCATTTTACTTAACTTTTTCCTGATGATGTGTTACAGGCAAAATAATCTTTTCAGATATTTAGTCAAGAATTGATATATAGCTGCTTAACGCTTCCTGCACAAAGCTAGCTTTGTCTCATGTATCATAAAACATCTGTACACAAATTATTTCTTGGTGCAAACTTGTCCAGACAAGTTTGCTTAAGGAAATCTAAGGCAAGTTAGCTGAAGGAGTTGAAGAGCTCAGATTCATTTTGCCCTCTAAGAATGAGAATAATATGTTGAGGGCGTATATCAAATATACTCGTTCAGTTGTTTCACTGTATTTTTGCTCGCGTGTAATGACCCCTGGGAAAAAAGTCCTTAAAATGTGGTTTGTAACCATTAAGTGTCAGTAGGCATTTGAAATAGAAGTGACCCATTCTGTGATGCATTTTCCAGGTGTTGTACTGACAGAGAAGAGACTCTGCTCTAAATTTAGATTCCTAACTGTATAAATATGTACTTCTGTCCTTATATTATACTTGCTAAAGCTGTGAACTCTTACCTAGCAGTTTTGTTATGCTTTTGGTTTATTTGCTAGTGTGTATACTGTGAGCAGTTTCATCAGCTGCAGTTGATCTTAATACAGACTTTTAAAAGTACTGTAGTTGTGCAAACAGCTTGAATGATTACCTGAAAGTCAAATGACTTTTAGTTTGTGTCCCCTCGTTTGGAAATCTGTGACGAATTAAGTGGAAAAATACATGGAAGAGTTGTGATGCCGCAACACAGATGGCATCAAGGGAAGACTGGGAGAAGGTGGAAGAGAGTACTTTTAACCTTAGAGAATGGCTCATTTTTGTTCAACGTCTTCTAAAGAACTGAAACAAAATTCTTTGAARCTGCTGTATGATTAAAACAAAACAGTTTTTTTTTCATTGTTGTACAATTAATTTACCATTCTGTGTCAAAATGGAGTGAGTTTTACTTTGCCATTCAGGAATAGCCACTAAACTAAGTATGTAAGAGACCAGAGACACAATGCCTACATTAAATCAGTCTAGGAGAAATAGTGTGAAAAACATTAATCTCTGCATCTGGACTTCAAGCAAACATAACATGAGTCTTCTGTAATGATAGAAGACATACACTTCTGTTGTAGTGGAGATGGCTACTAACATCTTTTACAAGCAACTATTCCTTGCTTTTCAGTTAATAAAAGATTTAAATATATATCTAATATATTTTTATATATTTATATATAAATATTATATATATWAATATAATATAATTAATATTATATATTTTTTTATATATTTAATAAATATGTATTTAACGAACAATAACAGTTCTTGAAGATCAGCTGTCTGCTATGCACAGCATATGCAAAACAAGTTTTCCATATTTGTTCAAATTCATTCTAAACCCACATGACAGTATGGACAGCAGTAACCTCTGGAAATCAAAGCTGATGAGGATGGCTGTGTTCAGATGGGTCAAGCAGTGAGTCTGCGAATCTGTGCTGGAAAGAACGTTGTTTGTACATGCATTTGAACTCCGTCTTTACAGTATTGAAAAATGTGTGAATGAAGCTGAATGTTCTTTGAAAGTTCTCAGTATTCTTTTCTCATGTATGAAAGTATCTTTTCAAAGGAAACAAACTATTATATGTGTAAAGATTCTAGTGAAGATCAGCCTTTCTAAAGAGTTTCCTCTAATGTTACGTAATTGACACCTTTTAGAGACAAGGAAGGACAGAGGTTTTTTTGATTTTTGAATGTATAATGATGTCACAGAATCCACAATTCAGGAGATGAGGGATGGGGTTGTGGCTCTTGATTGATTGTATTTGCAGATATATTTAAAAGGGGGCAGGTGAGGCAAGTAGAAACTCTAAATATAATTTTAAAATGAAAAAATAGACCAGGGCACTAACGAAATTTGCAGACTTCTATCAATATTAATTGACCAAATTGTAATATTTTATTACAGTATGTAGTGGTGACATCCATCAGCCTTGGATCACCATGAAGAGAGGTCAAATCTTCTTGAGGCTTCTGTAATTCCCTGCCATCCCTACATTGCTTCAAATAGCAATTGTTTGAGGGTGGGGAAGGATGAATGTGCTGAAGCTGTCTGATCTTGTGTACAAATACTACAGAAAAAAAAGGAGATTTCATAGCTCACTGTTGCAARCAGTGGAGCATCTATAATTAGAGGATGCAGGGCTAGCCCCACAGTGGTTTGAACCTGCTGCCTTAAACACTCTTGAGGTAAGAAGTCTTTTAAAATTAGTGTAATATAGATGGGAGTAGATATAGAGGGAAAACTTGAACTATCTCAGTCATAATTGTGAAGAAGTGTAATAGGCAATTTGATTAGGGTTATGTTGCCTGTACAATGGCTTTTAACAAAATAGAAGTGTAGGGTAAGAGTAAAYGTTTATACTTGGACTATTGTGCTGACTGTATTCATAGCAGACAGGCAAAGGACTTTACACATTAAAATAATAAATCTTTCTAGGGCACAGTGAATACCGGGAGATGGGTGAATTCCATTAGACTTCTCAGTAATTGCTGCCTTTCTGTAAGGTACATATGTTTTTGCAAGAGAGAAAGGTGAGTGGTGGAAGAAAAGGGGGCGGAGTCTTCTCCCAGGCCTCCTCCTATGAAGCAGCCTGGGTTGGCAGCTCTGGGAAGATAGTTGATGGCATTTCTGAAGGAGGCAAGCTTCTCTGTTATTAAGGACGTAAGGAATACAAGAATGATTCTGGATGAGGAGTTTACTGCTTTCTGAGCTCTTCTTGGAGCCTTTTCTTTAAAGGACCCATATGGCCCATGATACGGATGGATAAACTTGCCCCAGTGCGTAGAAGGAAAATATATATTTTGTAGTGTATATGGACACTGCAGGTTAGCGAACTACAGTGTGGGGGCAAGTTCTGTCTCTGTATTATCAAATGAAGGAATGAGTTACCTGGTGGCTCACAGAAAGCCATGAAAATAGCCTTGCTCTGGCAGATGGTGAAGTGTTGCAATTTGGAGACTGAATTTCAGTCATGGACCCTTCAAAAACATCTAAGCAAAAATCCCTGAAATGAGACATCCTCTGTTAGGCAGAGGAACTTCGGTGTTAAGAAAAAGCTGCTGCTTGGCTCTAGGTCTCATTCTTGTCCTCTTTATAACACTGTAGTGTTTAGAGTAGATTGCTTGCTTTCTTTTAATGAAGTCTAGCAGCTGTTTGGAATGCTGAATTAAACCCTTGGGGACATGCATTAGTGAGCAATAGTACCCAAAAGTACATGATAAATGAATGTTGGATGGCTGCTCATTCAGCATATATGCCTATGTGATTTCCATGCATGTGGTAGGATTTGTAATATATTTCTTTTCAAGAGAGATCTGCCACAATATTCAGGTGGGAAATACTGTATGTGATTCTAATTCCCACCATCCCCTTTTGTTTATTCAGATTGAGGTCTGCTCTATGGCAAGCAAACAGTTAAAAATATAAATAATTGTGTTAATCAGGGTATAATTTATCTTTGTATTTGTTTATTGCCTTGGGTACTTGATTAGACAGTTCTAACATACAATTAATCAGTAACCTTCAATGTTAACTTCTCAGCACTGTTTAATTAATCAGTTGTGTTGCAGAGGCTCTGTTGGCTAAGAAAGCCAGGAGCTGTGCCATGTAAACACTTTTGTTAATGTCAAGTGAAGGTTGAGATGCTTTTTTTCCTCTTCTTTATTAGCTTAATTGAACTAATCAGTTTTTCAGTGTTTAGGTGCAAATTCTAGAGGCAGTTCTAAAATGTAGACAAAAAGCATGGAAACAATGTAAATAGTGGAAAAGTTCTGCACCTCAACCATTGTCAGTAAGTCTTCTCAAGTATACTGATGATTGTATGTTTATTAAGTACTAGTATAAGGTAAAGCCCAAACTAGAATCAGTTGTGTTATGATAGTTGTATATTTCATTAGTATTGACAATGTGAGCATTAGTTTAACCTTTCATAATCATAGAAAAGTTATTTGCAGATCTAGTGAGTGTAGAGGCCTTTCATCTTGCTCTGCAGATAATTACTATAAATGCAGATATTGATGCTTTTGGACTGTGGGATCTTTTTGTGTCCTATGTGAAAAAGATTTAAATTTTTTTCCAATAGTATCTAGGAGAAAAGGAAGATGTGGGTTTTGGTTCAAGGGTTTAATGAAGAAGCCATCTGTCAAAGTTGCACCTTGCCACACTTGAAACATTACTCAGACCTTCAAGATACCAAGCATATAACAAATACTGGTTTGAAAAGTGGCAGATTTTGATTATTTCATAACAACTGTGTGAACTTGGAAGGAAAATTGCACATTACACTTTTCATAAATTCAACCAAATTAAAAGTGGTATTGTAGAGATTTGTAACAGAGCTATTAAGATTGTATGAATGGAAGTGCTATGTTAATGTGTGAAAACACCAGGAGAAACAGCAGAATAAAGATTGTAAGAATGGCCTGTGTTGATAGTGAAGGACGCAGTTCCAGGATGTTACTCCCAGACATGATTTATAGCAATAAAACTGAAGAATATGTGGTTTATATCAAGACCAGAAGGGCCGATGACATGACTAGATGACTACTCAGAACAGTGTCCTCTGCTGACAACGTGATAATAGCAACCATGCTGCAGCAGATGACCAATGCAGTTGCTTGTCCTATTAGCACACCAGGAAAAACAAACACATTTCAAACAGAAAAAGAGAAAGAAACTGTGAGCAACAACTTCGCCTAAGATTTATGGAGGTTGAGGTAAGCAAGATTCTGAAGCTTTGGGACTTGAAGGTCTGTGCTTGCAGCAGTGTGAGAGTATGAAATCTATGAGAGAATGAGAATGGGTAAAATCCACTTTGAGGTTTGGTAAATAAATACACATTCCTTTCCATACAATCTCAGGCAGTTTTGTCATACAAATTTTCTAGTGATATTTGTCAAGAATGGTCTTTCCCAGACTTTTAACTCAGGGCATGCTAACATTAGTCGTCTCGATTGTGGTGTTGTGTTCATCTGCTGGCAGCAGAAATAATGAAGTCTAATTTACCATGGCTTTATATTATCTGTTCCTCATCTCTCTCCTACCTCCTCAAATTGCTGATACCCTGAGTTCCTCTCCAGAATAATCCTGAWCCACTTACAGGAAGAATCAGACAGATACGGCTTCATTTCTGCAAAGCAGGACAAAGTAAAATGGATATGAGCCTAATATAGCTCATTTTGCTGCTAAATGAGAAAATTGTAAGCACTTTGGATCTTGGAGACTTCTAGCTCTAGCTTAAGATGATATCTTTAGGCTAAAATAATTAAGGAGGGACAGATATACCACTAGGTATGGTTACATAAGCTTACCTTCCTTAGAACACCAGGCTACATGTAAGCCAGTATATGTCATAGTTGAGCAAAACCCACTGTGGCTTTCAGCTAGTGGGAATAAAGATGGAAATTCTTCAAAGAGAGAATGACAAATGAGCGGTAGAACTGACAAAAATCCAGACCATGAACTGAAACAGTGAAAAGATATTCCTGAAAAATCAGTGCATGCCTCTCTCGGGTGATACAGAGGGGTCATCTATTGTCTTCCTAGCAGACAGTCAATGATCTACATTAGATACAACTGATTGTTAAATGGAAGCTGTGTCAAAAAATAAAGTCAAGGACTGAACTGTGCTAAAGACCAGTGTTACCCCTTGTATCTCACATCTAGACTGGGCAGTGTAGGAAGGTTGTTTGCTGTCTTGCACACGTTTACAAAGAGTGCTGTCTAGAGGACTAGAAAAGGCCTTTTGCTAGTATTAAACTAGCTGTGGAATGTTTTTACTGTGAAGGAAATACTCTTCTTTACATTTCCCTATTCAAAATTTGCCATTAAATTAAAAAAAAAGGGAAAGAAAATCAGGCATGTTTATTGTTGTGTTTATTCTTTTGGGTTTAATATGACCTACAAAACTACCATACATTCAAAAGACTCCCTCTGCCAATATTTAACTTCTGTAGTCAAGTGTATGTTTTTCTAACATTCATGGATATGCTGCAAAGTGCATATTTTTATTCATTGCACGCATCTGCTTGCTTTAGATAAATGAAGTAAAAAGTGAAATACTGATTATAGTATTTTTCAACTTGCTCTTTGTTTTCCTCTGCTTTGCAGTAAGCTTCAATAGCAAAATATATCCTAGCCTAGAAGTTCATACTGCATTACATTTTAAAACTTGAACTAATCTCAAGACATTGAGGGGCTAAGTCTGGATATAGTGGCCACTGCAGTCAGCTGAAGCACCATACCTGAATCTTTATGGCCCCAAGTAAAGTGCTGTAAGCTACTGATCAAGGTAGCTAAAGTGATTCAGTCAAATATTGAGAGATTTTGAAATCTGGAGGTAGTTTAAATGTATTTTCCACAAATACATCATTCACACAAAATTTAATACTTTAAGTCTTATTACAATATCAGTAATTATAATCATAAAATTACGCTTTATCCAGGAGGTAGTTGAGGTTGGTTGCGGTATGGCAGTAGTCAGTGCTGACATGCATAACTTTGCAGTGGCAAAAGGTTGATCTCTTTCTCCTGAAATGCTCTTCCGTTCTGTGCATCGACCCACCCACTGAATCCATTCAGAGGAGTAGCTCCCTCAGTCATTTTAATATTTAATAGACCTGTTCTTTCCAGCTAAGATTTGCCTGAAAGAGTTTTTTTCCCTTTGCATTATGTGGATTCTAGTTTACCACAGCCTGTCATTAAGACATCGGAAAAGGATATGTTGCCAGTCATATCATAACATCTAAAGAAAAGGAAGTCTGAAAATTTCCTGCTGTCTCCCTCAGTAGTTCTCATACTCTTGTTTGCACTGTTTATTTGTCCAGTACTCATACTCTTTCAAATTCTTCATTTTTCCTGAGGAAGCCTTGCATAATGATTTATTGCTCATCCAGCACTGCCAAGGGTGACTGGCCCAAATTGAGAAGTACTACAGAGCTCTGTGGGATAAGGTGAAGGATAGGGGTGCCCAGGTGCTGTGCTGCCTATCTTCAGTGGAGAGGGCTGGGTGGGAACAGGCGCATCCTGGGAGCTAACAACTAGCTGCGTGGCTGGTGTTGCCTTTAGTGCTCTGACTTTTAAAGCTGTGGGCCCCCCTTCAAGGAGCAAGGATTATTAGTGAGAGACAGGTTTCATTTGAYAAAATGGGATAATAGCATCTTTGCTATCTGCCTTGTCAAGATGGTGGAGGGAGCTTTAAATCRGGTATGTCAAGCAGTGCTGATAGCATGCAGTTAAGTAAGGGAATGGTGTTTTGGGGTGGCAAATACATGGAGCAGGCTACTGGGAGCAAAAGAGCCTTGGGAAGGAGAAGATAGGTCCAAAACGAATTTCGGGTGCTTGTATATAAATACATACAGCTTGAGAAAGAAATGGGAGCAGGGAGCTACAGAGTGTAGACACAGAACTGTAGTATCATTGCAATAACAACATGGGACAGCTTGTGAAACTGGATCCAGGATCTTTAGGAAAGAGAGGCAGGGAAAACGATGGGGGAGGGCATTGCACTTTTATGTGATGGAGCAGCTCAACTATGGGGAGCTCTTCTGTGGAACAGACAAGCTGGTTGAGAGCTTGAGGGTCAGAATCAGAGAAGCAGTTAATAAAAGTGACGTTGTGGTGGGAGTTCATTGCAGACCATCYCATCAAGACAGACTCTTCAAGTAGCTCAAGGAGGTCTGGATCATAGACCTTCATTCTTAGGGAAGACTTTAACCTCCCTGACACCTGAAATGTCAGCCTAGCAGAACGGCAGCAATACCAGAGGTGTCTGGAAGGTGTTGAAGACAACTTGTTAACACAGGTGGCAGTGGGCCAATGAGCAGCAACACCTTCCTGACCTGTTGCTCAGGAACAACGCAGAACTGTTCCATGATGTGATAATTAATGGCTGTACCAGCCATGAAATGGTGGAGCTCAAGATCGGGAAGGGAGTGATCTCAAGAGACCTGGTAGGTTTTTAAAGATTGCCCTCTCCAAGAATAAGAATGCTTCAGCCTATAACTCAGGAAAATGAGTAGAGGTATCGTAATTGAGCTCCAATTCAAAATGGGAAGTGTGTAGGAGGTGGAAGCTACAAAGGGAGAAGTTAGCAATGTTGTACAAGCACATAGCACTTGTGTTAGGAAAACCAAAGTTCAGCTCAGCTAGAGCTGAAATTGGACAGAGACATCAAGGGAAGCAAGACAAGCTTCCACCACCACATAAGCATTAAAAGAATAAAGAAGGGAAGTGTGGACCTGTTGTTGAACAGGGCAGGTGATTTAGTGACAACAGATGCAGATAAGGCTGAGATTCTCAGTGTCATCTTTGTTTTAGTCTTTGCCAACAGAGTCTCCCAGGGGTCTTGATAGACAAGCTGACTATGAGACAACAATTCACCCTGGCAGCAAAGAGGGCCAACAGATTTCTGGGCTGTGTTGACAGAAGAATAGTAGTAGGTTGAGAGAAGTGATAACTACCCTTACTTCATGCTCATTAGACCACATCTGAAATGCTGCATCCTGTTTTGGGCCCAGCGATAAAAGAACAAAAGAACAGCATCAATAAACTGGATAAAATCCAATAGAAAATCCACCACATTGGCCCTTTAGCCCAGAACCTTTGCCTTATGAGTAGAGGCTGAGGAGACAGGGCTTATTCAGCCTGGAGAAAAAGCAGCTTTGGGGGAACCTAACAGCAGCCTCCTACCTGTGAGAAAATTACCAAAAGGCAGAGCCTGGCTCTTTACTGAGGTGCACAGCAGGAAGATGAGAGACAGTGGTCATAAATTGAAATAGGGCCGTAAGGAAAACAAGTACTTTCGCTCTGAGGGTAATTAAGTAGTGCAGCAGTTTGCCCAGAGAGATTGTGTAAGGTCCATCCTTGGGAGTTTTTCGACATGGGTAAAGCCTTGAGCAGCGTGGTCTGATCTTGTGGCTGACCCTGCTTTGAGCAAGGAATTGGGTTGGAGACTTCCTGAACTCCTGTCCTGCCAGAATTACTCTGAGATGGTTCTGCGAAATACATCAATCTCTGGCATATTGTTCTTTCTTTGCTCTATCTTCTTAATTCTTTATTCTTGGTACTGGATATATGGAAATTGGAAATACATGGAATATATTGGAGTTGGAAAAAATGCGGATTTGGAAAACGAAAATTATGTGAAATCTTCTGTAAGGGGAGAAAACAATCTTTTGGTACTCTTTTTTCTAGTTTCATTCTATAGTAAATTGTACTCAAAAACTAGATAATGCTAGTGCAATGTGACATGCTTGGAGTTAGTAGTCTGAATTGTGACTTTTTCTTTTTTCTGAATTGTGACAATTAATGATAGTCTGTTAGAAACATCCAGTCCTGGTACAGTTCATTTTTTTGGAGAAATGTATTGCATCCCTCCTCTGACTTTTCTCTCCTCCCATGCTTTACTACAAAGGCATGGCTTAGTTTTCTTATCAACACAAAATATTAGGAATCTAATACCATGTACTTGGCAGGCTGTGTGTCATAAGTATTGGATGCCAGGCATACTGGTGCCAAACTAATAAAATCATTTATCAGATCACTTCAGAGTTTTTCCTGTGTTTGCTATACCACTCTTGATCTCTTTGAAGAGTTATGTAATATGCTGTGACTGAATTCTTGTCTGTGGTGAATATACAATACAGTGTCTGGTTTTTGAAATCAGACCTCCAAGGGTACACTCTGTGCGGAGAACTGTAATGTGACTCTTGAATTCTCAAAATAGACAAGTCCACTTTTGTAAAAAAGGTTGCTTAGTGTGAACAACAACACAAGGCACTAGAACTTAATTTTTTGCTTTTTTTTCCCTCTCTCTCACTGTTCRTCAGGAACCAGCTGTGAGGTTTTCAGAAAAGGCATGGCTTAGGCCAGGTCATGTAGACAATGCAGAGAACTCATGCATACTGTACATACTTGTATACTGTGTAAAATAGTTTTGTTTCATCAGAGAATACTTTACTGATTTTTTTTCTAGTTTGGCCTCTATCGTGCGTACAAATGTATGACCATAGTGCGCTTCCTCTTATCCAGCTGTGGCTTCTTTGTACCTCCATGGCAACTCCAGCAGCACTATATGTAAAAATGAATATAAGGAAAACCGTATATGCCATTAGGTATATTTAGTCTACAGGGTTTCTAAAAGCCCTTATTTTCTACTGACAAACAGATCATCTAAGTAGTTCAATTGAAATAAACTGTTACACTGGCAGGTCTCATCTGTTTTGTCCTTCTAAGAAAAAAAGTAAATTGAGTTACCTGTTTAAGTTCTTTAGTGTCTCTTTGTCTATGGGTTCTTGACCAGAGACTTCTGGTCTTGGATCTCTCTTCATTGGGCAAAAATCACTTGCAGGGTACAGTTTGAAAGTCTCTATGTGARGAGGCTTGAACAGCTTTTACTTACAAATTCTTATTGCTCTAGTTTTTAAATTTCTGCTCTTGAAACTTTTGTTATTTCGTTTTTTGTTATTTCTCTTCCTTGAGAAGTTGTTGGCAATTGCGCTAAGAAATACCATCATAGTAGGTAGTCAGCGCTTTCTAAATGTGCCGGTAATGTTTACCTTGTTATTCAGCAGTATTGGTTTGAAGAGGTTGTGCATTTCAGTTGTTGCATTCCCCTCTCATCTGGACTGACATGAAAACGAGGTACTGAACATTCTGCTTTGCTGCTAAACATCTAGTGAAGATGAATTGCTGCTGTTTTAATAACTGGAGCAAGATTTTTCCCATTGTAGATTGGTGGCCCTGCATGTGTTTCCCAATTAAGGATGGGGGCAGGTTTAGCTCAGTTGGTTAGAGCATGGTGCTGCTAATGCCAAGGTTGTGTGTTCAGTCCCCGTATGGGCTATGCTGAGGGTTGGACTAGATGATCTCTACAGGTTCCTTCCAACCTTGCTATTCTATGATTCAGTGCTGTAAGTTGTAGAGAACTAGCTTGGTAGCATAAACAGATATATTGTCATGTATATGTATGTAGTTCAGAGGGTCTTATGCCAGCCTTGCCTTCAGAAAYGTTTAATACATCATAAATACGTAAGCCTGAATTCTCAGGTTCTTGAGCTTGAGTCTAGGAATTATATGATCTTGATAGGTTAACTAAATATTCTGGTGAGGTTGTGTTCCTGTATCTCCTTTCTGAAATAAAATTTCACACACTATGGGCTGACTGTTTTTTGCAAAGCAAACCAATAGCATTTAAGATGGAGTGAAGTTAAAGGACCAGATAACTGCTGAACTAATGTAGTAAAGTAAGGTCCCTTTACCTTCATTTCATGAATTTTAGTGTGTAAAGTAACGTCTTTAACGTTAACCTTTTGGTAAGGACAAACTTACGGAGTCACTATTTCCATTCCTTTTCCAGCTGCTTTGGAAATAGGAAGAGCAGGGATTGTCCAGGCTTCCAGTAGATGCTGCCTTACTGTACTGCATAGCCTTGCGCTTCCTAAGCTTTTTCAGTTGCAAATCCATTTTCTGGTTGCACATCCTACTTTTGTCAGGGTGATGACCTGAGATACTTGCAGATATGTTTATGTTTTTGTCAGGCTACTGATTCTGTATATAMGCACTCTGAATTGTAGTTCGGGCATTGCTAATATGACCCTTAGTGTTCAGTGTTTGGTTGCATGTTCATTACTCTGGATATGAATTCCATACTCTGCAAGCTTAAACCTCTCTTAAGCCAATGATTTTTCTCTTTTATCTCTTTCAGCTTCTGTGTCTGAAAAACAGAGATGATAGTACTGCTCTTTCTAGCTGGTTTATGTAGATTTTTAAAAATGCATGTAAATCGGTTCTTTCAAAATGAGGCAAACGTTTGTTATTTAAAAATAAAATGTTATGAAATATATATCAAATACATAGGGGCCCTTACGTGAGCAAAATTTTATATTGACTTCAGCATTTTTGTGGTACACCGGCACACATTTTGCAATTAATTTCATCTGGAAAAGGGATGAAAAGGCAAATTTTTTCTCTTTGTCAGCTCATTTGTTTTTTATAGCRTTGGGGGAACCAGTGAACCAGTATAGCTCGTGTGTCATGTTRTCTGCTAGGTTTATAAAGTAGGATATAATTAATTAAGAATCTCTCTAGAGCTAGTTTCTGGATCAGGTGAAACCCATAGTCATCCCCCTGCTTTACATTTTCTTGTTTGTTCGTTTCTGCTGGGCGGAACCAAGACATCTAAAGAAAACGATTGTCTTTCAGATTCAGAGTATCTGTTTTGTCGTCTAGGGAGGGGAAGAAGGTGAGAAGAGGAGGCAACGTGATATGATGAGCTGTGTGATTTTGCTTGCCTCTCACGCTGTAGTTTTGGAAAGTACAGAGAGGAAACACAGCTTGGGGTCAACTACAGGCAAGAGGTAGTAGGTRAAAAACATTGGGAAGCAAGCCTGGGAGCAGAGAGCTCCACCTGCAGCTCCTTCCATTTACCTGTAGTTCCTTACACTTCAGTGATCAAATTGGCTAATGTTTTTCCTCTGTTTCCTCCCTGATGGATTTAGGATGGTAAGCACTTCCTGACTGGAAACAGGGCCTGGATTATTTATGCTTTCGAAATTGCCCAGTGTGGGTTTAGGATCACAGAGCCTGTCTGGCACAATGTCCCTTTGGGCTTTCGGACATCTCTCTCTTGGAGAGTTATCTACAGGCTGCCGTATGGTATTTCTCTGTGGATTTTGACTCCCAGTGGTGAGCCAGAACTCCCAGTACTCCTGTAGTTCTGTTGCACAAGAAAATAAATTCTGACCTGATCATATTAGTTAGCCAGTAAATACGGTGTATTTTTCTTAATTTGCTTTTGGACACCTGTCAGAGAGCAGTCAATTCTTTTAATAAACCTGATTGCCTATACACTTCTYTTTTTTAATCCTCACATAAAGGTAGACTTCCTTTAGTCTGGAGTCCTTAGGATAAGGAGAAGAAGACAAGATCTCCACAGAGTACTGAGTCATCTCTTTTTCTGACTGTCTTAAGCATTTCCCATGTTACTGAAATTGAAGGATAGGGGTTCAGCAGAGTTAGCCTCCAGTCTGTTTGCTCTCATTTCATCAATAGGATGTATCTTAATTTTGAAATAAAATGTTTGCATTTAATGACTATAAAGAATTGACTATAAAACAGTTAATCGACCCAATAAAAAATAAAAGCATATGCAAACCCACAGCATCCGAGTCTGTCAGCCTTTGTGATTAACTTCTGTCCTGCACTCAAAAGATTTGTCCAAGATGCTTTCCTTCATGCATCTAATCCTTGTGGAGATGCTGTTTCTGTGCCATACCTGAACTACTGAATTTAGAGTCTAAATGTRGCCATGGAAGACAGCCAGGGTAAAGTCACACACCGAAAGCTTAGCAGTCTGTTGTCAGAGACAGCTTTCATACTGCAGAAACACTATAAAGTACAACACAGTCATAACAAGGATTTGTTTGTTCTTGTTTTATGCRCAGCTCTCAGAAAATGACTGAAAAGGTATATAGCAGTAGGAAATAAAACACTGGAGAGAGTAGATGTCCAYTGAATTTAATACAATGTATTGATATAATCTACACCAACTTTGCTTTTTCCCCAATCTTGATTCCTGGAAAAAGTATAGTTTATATCTTGAATAATCTTACCCACTTGTTATTTCTTTCTTTGTAGGAGGAAACTGCAGATATATGTCAGGACATGTCAAAATCCATTTTCTTCTCATCAGTATTAYTCTCTAGCTTCAGATTAAACAGAGTTGACAACAAGTGGTATCATATTAGTTGGCTGTCCTTATGGGGGGGCAAATAATTTCTACCCATTGCTTTTCTGATCTCTCCAAGGAAAAAGAATGGAGACATTTATCCTTCCTTGCGAAGGACCACATACTGGTTAATACAAGTCACCAGATTATTAATATCAAAGACAGTAATCAGTCAGTCACTGCAGATGAAGTACCTCAGTGTCCCTAAATAAACAGGTGTCACTTAATTTCTCTGTTCAGTTGAGTAGACAGATATTCATCTAGATGTCTAGTCTTAATATTCTGACAAAGTGAAATAGCTGCGTAGTAAATAATGTATATCCTTTTTTTWAAAAAAAGGGGGCAAAGGATGCCAATGCTTGCAAGGGCCACAAAGGGAAATGGAGTCACCAAGTAACACTGATTCACTCGCAAAATAAACGTGCTCAGATGTCATATTAGTGCAGTTTCCAAAAAGGTTTTGTTGCAGTCAGTCTTAGAGAGAGGAGATAATGCAGTTAAACAGTGAAACTAGAAGCTTTTTGGCTGTGCCTCAAAGCAAGTTCCCTCAGTTCTTCAAGACTTTAGGAGATGGTCTTCAGTCATAATCAGTTATTCAGCGGAAGGGTGATCTATTACTTGAAGAAGTGTTAGGAACTTTGATAAATCATGTGTCTCTGGAAAGAGAGGCTCAGATCAGGAAGAGGAGAAACATCCCTGAAGAGCCAGGAGCTCTGTAAGAGATGAGGGGCAGTAGATTAAAATGCTTACGAGAGGGAGTTTGGAGGACAAATATGTTGCTTAGGATGGCAGATAAAAACAGATAAACACTCAACTATTTAGCTGAAATTGCTAGTCTCATCAAAACATTCCTAGATACACTTAGTCTCAAAGCACAGGAGACAGATTTGGGATTCCTTCTTTGAAATAGAAACAGTCTCTGTCCTTTCTGTGAACTGAAGACAAAAAGATATAATCTTATTTCCCATGTTGGAGAGCATTGAACAGGAGAAAGAACTTGTTTAGTTAATCCTATCTTCACAAGAACAGACTTTTCTTTGAAAAAGCAGCAGTTCAGAAGATCTTAAATACTTGTTGCAGTCAAAACTATCAACAGATTTTTTTTCTCATTTATTTGCTCTATTTAATTATTTATTGTTTGAACCAAATATGCACTGCCAGAAAGATTCACTAGAAAGTTTCTTTGCTATTTACTAATAGCAAAAATGCTATTATTAATTTTAGTTATTACTAATTCAGGTTATTAAATTACTCTGAAGACAACGTAAGCCATTATACATTTTTTGTCTTGGTGACTTAAGGTACTACTGATATCTTTTCCAAGAATTACTTTTTTTTCTTTTTTTAACTCATCAAGATATTTAGATGCTCTTTATGTATAGTTTGATCTATATATGTGTCCCAAGAACATAAAGTTTCCTAAATTAGTATCATCATTACATCTATTAAACGCTTTGATTTGGTTTTAGAACTGCAGACTAGATGAAATGCCTGTGTGGGGTTTTCTTTTTTTGTATTCAGTGCCTGTGAAATATCTGCTGGTCTCTGGGGAAATAAATCTATCACTTAACGTTATCAGTGAAAGGTAGTACAATGAACACTGATCTATTAGATGATTTTGCAAATGTGTATTTTTTTTCCGGTTGTATAACTTTAAAGATAATGGCACTTGCAGCTAGTTCACATCAGCATTTTTACTAGAAAGCTCTATTTTTTGTCTGCAAAATTGGAAATATACTGAAAGCCTGTAWTTGGCATTTCTGCTTGTGAGCAAATAACTATACAAAATCCAGCATGAATATTTGTACCTGTGCAGTAGAAATGAAGATGCTTTTCTACAAATATGTGAACCAAAACTTGGTAAATTGGTGAATAGTTCTTTCAAACTCCCTAATACTATGTTTTTATTTTCTCTTTTACGACAGGGTGAAGTTCACATATATATGGGCTTGCCTAGAATGTCCTGTCACTTGATTATACAGCTAGGGTGAGCGGCCTGCTGCATCAATAGACCTGGAATAGTGACAAACTTCTCTATAACAAGAAGAACTTTTGTTAGTTTATGGTGTATAAATGGAAGCACAGTGGGGAACAGTTACAAAATTATGCACAGCATTATTTGTTTATTTGCAGATAGTTTGCGTAAAATCATCATGGGAATTTATCTGACSAAGTAAGGACACTACATCTGAGCCACTTACCTAAACTGTATTTGTTCTCAGTAAAGAGAAGTAGGGCATGATTCATCTGCCCCTCTACTCAGCCCTGGTGAGGCCTCATCTCAAGTACTGTGTCCAGTTCTGGGCTCCCCAGTACAAGAGGGACATGGAGCTACTGGAGAGAGTCCAGTGTAGGGCTACAAAGATGATCAGAGGGCTGGAGCATCYGCCCTAGGAGGAACAACTGYGAGAGCTGGGCCTGTTTAGCCTGGGGAAGAGAAGACTGAGRGGGGATCTTGTCAATGTCTTATAGGTATCTGAAGGGAGAGTGTCAAGGGGATGGGGACAAACTCTTYTCAGTTGTCCCGTGTGACAGGACAAGAGGCAATGGGCAAAAACTGAACCACAGGAAGTTCTGCCTGAATGTGAGGGGGAATTTCTTCCCTGTGAGAGTGACAGAGCACTGGCACAGGTTGCCCAGAGAGGTAGTGGAGTCTCCTTCTCTGGAGATTTTCAAGGCCCRCCTGGATGCAACBCTGTCTAACATGCTGTAGGTGACCCTGCTGAGCAGGGGTGTTGGACTAGATGATCTCCAGCGGTCCCTTCCAACCTTACTGATTCTGTGATTCTATGATTCTGTGATTTAAAAAAAAAAAAAAAAGGCTTCATCACTTCCCTCGAAGTGCTTCTTTCTCTTCCTTTGAGGGTGGTGGTGGTGTCACAAAGACCTAAAAGCCCATACTGAAGTTAACTAGAGTTAGGTGAGATATTCTCACTAGAGGTTACTGTTGTATTTCCTAAGAGCAAGGATTGACTATAGGTGACTCTTTTGGGGGTTACAGACATACTGAGTGTAAATGTACTGCGTTTATGAGTTCATGAATGATATATGTATTTTAATAACAGATTAGTTGGTAAGCTTTACATAGGCATACAAAAGATCATTGATGCTTTTACTTTGGCAAAGTATTTTTCCTGGGAAAAAATACTTAATCCTGATAACATCTACCTTTTAAATAGAGAAAAGTGACGATGTAACTTACAGCAGTTCAAGAAGAGCTGAAATGGCAGATTTACGGTGTGCATAGAAAAGGTGAGAGTGGTTGTGTGTTTAGTAACATTTTCATTTTAGATGTTCTGTATGCTTCAGATATTGGTAGAAATGAGTAACTTATACAGCTCAAGAAAGATTATTCACGAATCAGGATTAACYTTTATGCTTTAAAAAAAAGGATTTTGTCGTTCCTAAAACACACACAACAAAAGTCACAAAAGCTGWCTTACTAAATCACATTTTAGATCAAATGTACTGAAGATGCTTGATTTCAAGAATTTTAGTAAAAGAAACTTGTCAATACSAATTTTTTAAAGTCTCATAGTACCAAAAATCTCTTTACAGAAGCTTTAGATCCTGAGAGTATTTATTGACTTAATAGAGTAGGAAGAAATTAGGACCCAAATTTTTTCAGTGTCTTCAGATTTTTTTTTTTTATAGCATGAAACAGTTTTTCCTGGGAACAGTTCATTTTGTTGATATTTGCTATTGAATCTCATTCACTACAGTTAGAATTTTTGCAATCTAACCTGTTGTTACTCAATTGCTTCTACTTCCCCATCTTTCTTACTGATATTTTTCTTTCTGATGATAAGTGCATATCTGCTGCTTGCAGTAGTATTTATGACAAGAATCTTCAGTAGTAAAAATAGCAAATTTCAGATTGCCTGCAGAGTAGCATTATTTAAACAGTAAATCAGCAATTCTTTCCTTGTAATTACTTTTGAGATATATTTTGTTTGATTTGCTGCAGATAATATTGTACGAAATGGTACTTCTCAATATAATAGATACGCTAGCCAGTAATAGGTTAAGATGTCTGTTATGTGAGATGTTTTTTCATGCACACTTTATGATACAGATTGTGTCCTCYCTCCATATATACTGGATACAGATTCCTATCAAGTACTTGAGTGAAGTTAAGTACTTGAGCTCCACTTTTGACTGCAGAGTCTATTCTTCTCGCTACGCAGCCCCCAGCATCAACTTCAGAATAGTTAATCACAGTCTSAACAGATGAAGTGCCCTTCCAGCTGTTGCTCGCATGTTTTGGAGACTTCTAGTCCAAGAATCTCTTATAGTACTGGCGTAATTCTTCCGAACAAGTAGCTGGTGATCCTGACTTCCCACTAAGAGTCTTTGATAAAAACTCTAGAGGTGACTACTTAAAGTGCAAATAGCAGCTATTTTAGCAATCAGGGGCAGAGTTCAGGGAAAAAAGCTTTCTTTCACAACTTGAAATCACATTTCTTTCTCTTCTTTTTATTTCTTTTTTTTTCCGAAGTTTTCCGTTTAACAAAACTGATATTCAGAAGATATTTCTTCCCTGGAGTCTTAATCCGACACTGAGTTGCTTAACGGAGCCACCTTTTGAGCCTTCCACTCTTGATTTGTTGTAATTCTTCTCTTTGCAAGTGCCTGTCCTGTAGTTATTTGTTCTGCTCCAAGAGTTAATGTTTCAGATCTTTTCTTTCTGTTCAGTAGATAAATTTTCTCACTTCTCCCARCTGGTCTTTTTTTAGCACCTCAGGATTCAGATGAAAAGTTGATTTGCCCTTCAGTTAATCAGGCTGTAGTCTTCCTCCATTTTCATCAGTGTCTGGAGCATCTTAGGTGATTCAGAAATTGTTAAAACACAGATTAACCTTAAATGTAAATTAAAGACCTAGAATGTTTGTTCTAGTCCTGGAGGAAAAGCCTTACAAGTTTAAAAGGACAAACCTGTCCTCTTCAGTAAATGGCCAGTTGGTTCTTGAACAAACTTTGAGATTGACAAAAACCTTAATAAAATTGCTTAAATTCCCAGCTACAGGTCTGATYGAACACTCACTGAAGTTCATCGATGTCAGCAAGCTTCAGATGGACCTGAGTCTAACACAAAAGATGTATTCGAGTGCCTTAGCCACTGTCTCACAATAATTATAAAATAGCTCAGCATCTTCTTTCTGTCTACTACTGGAAAACACAGTGGCTTGGGTTTTGCACCAAACGGCATTCAAATGTATTTGAAGTTGCTGCTCCTTAAGTGAAAAGACATAATAAATAAAATCAGTGAAAATGAAAGGTCTCCATCAAAATCAACATGAGCCTGGTGTTTGAGCATTCCTTTCAGACTTGTTACTTAATTGGAAAAAGATAATTAGAGAAAAACTTTGTATTTCACTGTAACTATTTAAGACATGGCTTGACAGGTCCAGGAGTAACCTAATCTAGCCCTCCTTACAACAGAAACTTTCAAGGGAAGGTTGGACTAGATGATCTCCAAAGGTCCCTTCCAACCTAGACTTTTCTATGYGTCTATGAATTTTTACTATCTTCAGAAACATACTGGGTACACATAGACTTGGCTAATGTTAAAAATATATCTTTGACTAATTTTTTGCTCATGCTTCTTTGTATTTCCACCTTCTACAGAAAAGCTCAGTTTTAAACAAAACAAGCTGAAACATTATTCGAATCTAGATCTTCCTCCTTCAAAAAATAAGTTGCAGTGATGCACACCAAAAGAGTTGGAGTGCTGCTTCTCTAATTGSCAAGGACTAGCATTTTGGAGCACATTCCTGTTATCATTTTAGGCCTGCAAGTAACAAGTGGAAAATCAGAGGAACACTGGGAGCATTAATGCTGCTCCTGGCAAACATGACAACAAATACAGCTAAGTGGGTTTAAAGAAAGTGATTTATTATTTTGTTCCATTTAGGATTTGTGATGAGCCTTAGACCTTAAGACTGTTTCCTGTGTCCTGGAGAGCTTTGGAAGCTGTTGACAGGAAAAGAAACTAAAAAAGAAAAGGGGAAAAAAAGATGATATATTTATACAGCCTACCTTCACAACACTCCTTTTTAGAGTACAATGTGATTAGGTGAGAAAATYGAAGACAATGAAAATCAAATGGTTGGCCCTCTAATGAGACTCCTGTATTTTTTTCAGTAATGTCCTGTGATATGYCCCTTCCAAATAGAGATGAAACTAATCTTTACAGGGAGAATTATATTCTGACCTTTTATTTTATATACGTAGAGAAGTGAATACTGGGAATTCCACAGTTCTCTGCAACTACACAGGAAAGAACAGAGAAGAGTGAGGAAAGCATGGGGATTATAGGTATAAACAACCTGTTGTGTGAAATGTACAGTAAATGGGAATTTAACAGATGATCTCTCTCAAAAGCTGAGGAAAATGTTCTTAATTTACAGCACATGTGTCTGTTTCTTCAGCTGATTCCACTTGTTTTCTAAGATCACAGGTCCAAATAATAGGATCAAGCTGAGGAAATCCACAGTAAGGTTAACTTGTATTTTAAACATCTTATTATAGCTTCTTGTTCAGAACATTTGGTTCTAGAAACGTTATTTCTAAATATGTAAAAAGGTGCTGCTTTCTCTCCTTCTAAGAATCTAAGATGCCTTCAGTTCACATGGAAGAAAAAGAAATGTTTTTTTTGTGCATTTTCAAAGCTTACAACTTTAAATTTGCTGAATTATGACAGATTTTGCTCCTCCCCATCTCTAAATGCATCAGTTTTAATATAGTTGACAAAGGATTCTGTGTGTTTGCACCAGATTGCAAAATTTCATTTATCCATGAGAACTGAAATTCAGGAGGGAGTGTCAGATATTGTATGTAAGCCTAATAGTCAAAAGCATATCTGTATTTGGCTGTGCTTAGCTTTGGGATCTTGAATTCAGTGTCTTCTCTTTGTGTGATTGAGGGGAGACTTCCGGAAATCAGATTTTTCCGTTATATCTCACTTTGGTCACCTAAAAAGCTATAATGACTCTCTAAAATTATGTTAAAAGCTATGCTATCATGTTCTTGCTGAGCTATATCTCTGATTGAATTAATATTTTTGAAAAGGAGTCTGATTAATAAATATTATTTTTTAATGACTAAGTCGAAACATTTCTGTGAATTATCATTATTTGCTGTTTTGTAGTTTGTGGGAGGTTTTACTTATTCCTTTCTATCAAGAAGCAAAAAAAAAAAAGGTTTTGTCTAGGATCAGTTTTTACCAATTCTGTTTTCTTTTCTGTATACCTTTCTGATTGAAAAACAGATGAATGTGACCTACAAGTAGTATAGATACTTGTGATAATTGTTCAGCCTGTAAAGCAGAAGAATATGTGAGTGAGTGTTTTGATGAATAATTTGCATCCTACACCAAAAGATGTTGATTGTGCACCCTTTCTGATGCTTCATTTTTTAGCAGCCCTTGGTGGTAGCATTCAGGAGGGCTTGCTAACAGATGACTTTGCAGGAGGGTATCGATTGGGTAAGCCAGAGCTAGAGAAGCATGAAGAGTGCTACTACTCGCAGAGTCTGTTTTACCAGCTGTTGCAACAGTTCTCTTCCTGCTGCRTCTGCCAAGCTATGCAAAGATGAGATGCTATGATCCGTAGTGTATGTTAATATGCCAACAGCTCTTGAGGTGGGTGAGCCTGCTGTTTCTCTGGTATCATGATGCTCCCAAACGACAAAGGGAGCTTCCTAAGGAGTGTAATCACCAAAGTGTTGTTTTACAAACTATTTTTTTCCCTTTTTTTCTTTTGGCTTCTAAAGTGATTAGAAGTTACTGGCCTCTGTCTGCAGTGTGGGCATAGTGGAAGCAGCAAGTACACTCATGGTTCTTGGGCAAGTTACTGCAACATGCTGTATTCAAGATGAACTCTGGAAACTGTGTATTCAGTATGCTGAGCCCATCTGCTTGAACTGACAAGGATGTTGTGCTGCTGCCCAGTTTCTCTCTGTGCTTTGSTTACTGCCTGATTTTGCGTAGATTTAAAGGCAAGGATCTAGGACACTGAAAGTGCTTGGTGAACAAGGACCGGATTCTTCCAGGGTCAGCCTCAGCAGCGCTTGTGGCTTCAAGACCAAACATGATGCTGTTCCAGTTCTTCTGGATTTGTCCAGGGTTAGAAAACTGTCCTTGGGTCTTACCCCTTCCTGTCAAGATGCCCTCTCCTCATTAAGAAAAATGGTAGCATACAGTTGGCACATTYAGAATTGAATTCCTGGCTTCATCTCATTGGAGAAAGAGATTTCAGTCTCTGTCCTCTTCTAATGGGCAAGCCTACCCCATTCATATTGTTTCATGCCTCAACCTGAGGAAAATCATCTTCAAGAGGGAGTTTCCAGCTTCCTGTCTGCAAGTGAGACCACTGGTCRGAACCAGACGTGACCTATCCAGCAGATGTGTGTACTGCGTACAAAGTTGTTTGGTGAATTGTCTTGTGGAYGAAGAGTGTGGTAGCACTGGCATGTGGCCTGTAATTCCTGCGGTAATTTGGAAGCAAGTTGGTCTATCCTTGCTGGAGCTCACTCCTGTGGCTACTTTATTGGGGGGAAGAGGGGGAGGAGGAGAGAGAAGGAAAGAGAGAGACTGTAGAAGGGAAGGAGTTAAGAAGGAAGAGAAAATACTTTGCCTTTGCTCTCTCATATTTGCTTATATTGCAAGATGTTTGTGACAGTCTATCTCCAGCTCTGTGTTCTTTGTAGTGCCTAGCAGAGTGGAGGTGAGTCTTCAGGTTGCCCGTGCCACTATAATACAAGTACTAACAGTGACAACATTTGAAATGCAGAGAGAAATTTATCTGAGCAGTATGAAATACGGCAAACCTGTACTAGTGGATAAAAAATATGCTGACATCTTTATAAAATCAAGTAGATTATGTGTGCCTTTTAATGCTTACTCTGCTCACTGCTTTTTGCTGTCACATAATTCTTGAATAGAAAATATAAAAGCCGCTGAAGATAAGTAATTCTGATATTTGCACACAGTGATTTTATGTATAAGCAGAATAGCAATGAGTTATTAGAAGAACCGATCAATCTGCTACAGAGGAAATTTTATGAGAACTTGCTTTCCATAGTTTTGTGACAGGCTGTCCAGTCAGATTAAATTCTGTCTAGAACATGAGGTTAATACCTAGAAGACCTGGAATTTCATATATAATATAACGTATAATGGGTTTAATTTTTTAAGGAGCTGTGCTTCTGAGTGATATATCTAAACTAGCAGTTTACAGCTTTTCCTTCCCACCTCATATTTCATAAAGAATATGAGCTGAAAGCAGAATCTGTTGAATTTTTCCAAACCTGAAAATGACTTTTTGCTTTTACAGTTGGGCACCAAATTTTATATACATACATACATATATGTAGGTGTGTGTATATATGTGTATATATATATATATATATATATATATATATATATATATAAACTGACTGAGATTAAAGCTAAAGGTTAGAAACTCAACAAGCAATTTGTAAATTTGTATTTCAACTAAGATTACATATAAACTGACTTGTAAGAGTATTTTTTCAAATGGTTCTCCATTTATTTAGTTAATTTATTCTCCATATAGGTAATACTCCTTTATCATTAGAAACCCAGTAAAGTCCCAGTGAGGTGCCACTCCCAGAGCATTTTCGTATTTTTCTGTGGAAATGGGTAATTTTTTATAGTAACTCTGTATGTCCAGGAGGTTATCTTACAATGTCCGTAAGACTGTATTAAATAGCATATTTTGTAGTTATTTCAGAGGCAGCTATTCCCGTAGTATATCACTCTAGTGGAAGTTCAGATTAGCCAAAGGAGTACATGTGTTGTAATTCGATTAAAAAAAAAAAAAAAAAGTATTAGGTAAAATTCTGTGTACTTCAGTGGTCCTGGACTTCTGACATTACTGCCTGCACTAGTCACTCTAAAGCTGATTTTTTTGACCTGTTTGGCAAGACTTGCACAAAAGCACTTATAAATGTGTCTTTTATTTTGCTATGAGAAAAGTAACTCATTAATCTGAAAGGAACTGAACAGAAAGATTTGTGTACTTTGCTTGGTGAAAACACACTTTTGGATGAAAGATGCATTTATTTGTTAAAGTCTTGGATTTTAGAGAGTAGCTTTTGCTGTGTGGCTTTTGGGAGAGTTTTTTGGTTTTTGCATTTTTGCATAAGTTTAGACAGGCATTTTAGCTCAAAAAAAAAGATGAGTTCATTTTACTCTTCAGGAATGGCATATGACAGGCGCTTCATGGTCTGTTGATAAAAGCAACACTCAACAATCAAAAAAAAAAAAAGTGTACTACATGCACAGTAGGAAAATGTTGGATAGGAAAAGCACCATCCAACTGCAGTCAGCTTAGGCCTTTGGGTTAGATATGAATGTACTTCCAAAATGCCAACAAATAAAGGTATGAAGGGAGACTTACTGAATTGCCTTTATGAATTTCAGTTTCCCTTTAGAAAAGTACTCGCTGGACCTTGGTATCAGCTGTGTGTATTGGTTCGCTTAAATTTGCTATTTTAAACCCCCTGCTTAGAATTTATGTTTCTTTGGTTTCTGTTACATAGCTTCGTAGTTTTTAAGGGTACATTGCTTTGAGAAATAAAACCCTTACAGGTATGAAGAACTGCGAACGTAGTAGGCAAGCAGTATAGAAAAATGCTGAGTCTTTACCATTGAGATGCACTTGCACAACTGTAGAAAGCTGTATGTGGAACTAAAAAAGCTTCTTAATATTTTGCTGAATCTCATCTTCCTCCTCTGGCTTGAATCTTTCATGTTATTTTATTCTTCCTTTCATGAAATCTTACGAGAATTCATATTTGAAAAAGAATAATGCAGAGACTGAATCCTAATAGATCAAAGATTTGACATCTTTATGCAATTCTGCAAAACCCTGCATATAACTAAACAGAGGTGTATAAAGTTCCTCATAAATCAGAAGCTCCACCTGCTAGTCTTGTAACCTTGGACCAGTGGAATTGGATCCTATTTTTCATTTCAGATTGAAGGGGGAAGGGGAGAGAAGGGTCTAAATTGTTTGCAGATGTAGTTTTTCATCAGCAGCAAAAACAAGTTAATGAATACACAGAAGTGCTGTTAGGTTTCCAGCCTGTAAGTAAGGATCTTACAACATGTACAGAAGATGGAAAAATTAAAATTTCAAGTCTATGCAATGCTGCTTTTTTCACAAAAGTAAGCTTATAAAATTTTGTAACCATGGAGGGAAGAATATCTTTAATGGTATGTGTATTGRAAACATTCCAAATGTAGAAATATATAATATTTCCATTAAATATTGAATTTATTGCTTGCATTGTAACTTTATTTTAAAATSAAAATCCCGAGATCTATTGGCTCCAAGGACTCCAGTTCATACCAGATAAAAATTTTAATRTTATTCATCCAGAATGATGATAGATTCAAGATATGAAAAGATATGATAGAACTTTAAGACATGGAAAAGATTAAACATGCARTTGTTTTAAAACTGAATATGTAAATCTTTTAACTAAAAATACTTTTCTTTAGGCAGAAATCAACTAGGAGAGATCTGTCCTGAAATATTCAATGTAATGATAATAAGCTCTACTTGATTACTTTTTCCTATTAGGAGTCATAAATACTCTAATATTTTAAATTTTCTTTTATCTGGAAAAGATTTATTACCAGCAAGTAATGAAACAACAAGTTATGAATGAAAATAATTTTATCCACTTGTTTAAAAGGATTGTTACCAAGGAAGAATGTAAACTCTGCTTAAGATTATGTCCTCTGTAAACAATTAAGATGGGAAATGAAGGAATCTGCGTTCTGTGAAACATTRAGACGATGAACTGTGTAATTCTGAGCAAGAATTATTCAGAAGACTTTTTTTAATTAGTTTCAGGTTTTAATGCCTGAATATATGGTCATCTAAATTTTTTTCCAYGGGGTTAAAAATCCATATCACTGAAGACACCTGTTTAAATATGTCTCAGTGCTTCACTAAAATTACAATGTGCAGTTCAGTAGAAAAGACTTTATTACATCAGAGAAGTACACTTAGTGTATTGCTCCTCTGAAGTACAGCAGAGCCAAAAGGCTGTTTTCTACTCCACACCTCATTTCTCTTCAATGGTTATATCCAGAAGACAAGAGTGGGTATGATTCTTCRATAGGTTAATAGAAAAAGTGAGGAAGAGACACAGAAATAGGTAGGTCAGCATATAGCAAGTATCTCCTTTCTAGCAGAAAACGGCTAATGCCATAGTTTATCTTATCATTAGCTTTGTATTTGCATTACATCTTGTATTATTAATGACTAGTAAAAAGACCAAAATAAGGTATTTTTAGTAATTATTCCACAGCACATGTTTCTGTTATGATGAGTGACTATGCGTAGCAGTTTTGGCTATGATGAAAATCAGGAAATAGCTGAAGTCTGTCCTGTGCTGGCTCAGACTGTTGCAGCTAGCAGAGCGCATGCAGTTGGGTACCCAAGGAACAATTGGAATACCTGGTATTTTGCTAAATAGCTCCTCTTCTTTTGGGGGCTTTTATTGGTTACCAGAAGGTTTAGTTTTTAACAGGTAAATTCAACAAGCTTAACGATTTTTGCAAAAAAACACATGAATTAAAAGGTACATTCATCAACTGTAGGAGTCCTCAGCTTTCCCCCACTCCCTCTGCCAGAGGAGCTAGCACATGCTGAGGTTCATATGAGTTTTAGATACGTGCTCTGCTTAAACAAACAAGCAAACAAACTTGCTTGGTTGTGTGTAGTAAGATTTGTGTGAAAGACAGAATGATCGAGTGTTTCAGGAGGTGCCTTAAATGTCCTGAGAAGTTGCATTAGTACCAGTTTTTTTAGTACCAGATAGTATCATCTGTGGAAGCTCTCTTAGGATAGGTAGCATTTTTTAAAGTTTTTAAATGCATTAAGTATTTACTTAAGTTGAAAAAGCCATGATTTTGTAACATACAGGTGTGAAGACTGAGTGGAGAAAGTATAATGCTGAAATTGAGAGCTGCTTTTTCTTTTCCTCTCTCCATCTCCTTTTAAAAGGGGAAAACAAGGGCTTTTTGGTGATCTACACCAAATTACATGAACTTGGTTTGTATTCTTTGGAGAATAATATAAGGAGAAACAAATCAAGCCTTCAAAAACATGTGGTGCATGATATAAATTGCATTATGTAATTATATTGGGAGAGGAGGATGCTGGGGAGAGGCGTTAGTATTCAAAATAGACTAAAATACTGTATTTGTTAGTAGTTAATACAGCTGATTTTATATCACAGTGCCACCTCTTTCTAAACTGGGCAGTGTCACAGCCATAATTTTGAGAATGTCTCTTGTGCTGGTGCATGCTGTCCTCTGTGAAAGGCRGACCCGTTGAAAATGCTGCAAAGCTTTTCTGTTGCACTTTTGCATAGCTTTCAACCTTCTGAGTCAGCATTACTCTACACGTGAAACTGCAGCAGTCTTCTTCTATTAACCTCTTGGAGTTGCAAGCAGATAACTTGACTTATCTGGAATCTGGCTAGTGGCTAGATTAAGTAGTTTGGCCGTTAGAAAACTATCTTCCAAGCAAATACACAAAMCTACAGAGCTGAAGCTCCTAATCTTAAAGAAGGAATTCTGCATTCCTGTATAAGCTGTATTTTATCACACAAGTATAGGCTGAACGCCAACAATATAAACTTTTTATTAAAACTTTATCAGGTACGGTAGCTTCARTTTTTCTTCTGAATATTCCTTCTCGATTGACTGTTTCTATCATGTGTGTGCTTTTGAGTGTTGTTTAAAATACCCTTTCTTTCTTTCATTTCAAAATAGAATCACTGCATCTGTTTTGTTCAGCAAATTGCCAGGTTGCTTGTGCTTTGGGTTCTCCCAGGTTGTAAGGAAAAGTACAGCAAAGTTACTTAAGATTTTAAAGTCAATTATAAATCTCTTATTATTCAAAACCATTGTCAATGGAAGGGGAAAATTACGCTCAGAGATTGCTGAGATAGAGTATGACTGGGCAAATCAAACTCATTTAACCTTTTGCAGAAGGAGGGTTACTTTTGTTTAGTTTGGTTTTTGTTCTGAATGGTTCCAGATAGACTCTATATCTTTCTCTCAAAGCTTTCCAGAGCTAACAAGAGCGAGGAAAAATGCTTAAGATGTTGTCACAGAAATAAGCAGCTCTAAATCCATGGTTTTGAATACATACCAAGGGCAGGACTGATGAATAATGTGTCATCATTTCTACTCTGCTCATTTTTAGCAGAGCTGAAGGATTAAATACTAACTTGCAAGGATTCAGGATTGCGATTTTTTTGTCAGTAGCTTTTCACTAACGTAAATGGCAGATTAGTTCACTTGTATGTACAGTTAAAATGAGGYAATGTTCATCTACAAGTGTTGTGCACTTTTGTCTTAAATTAAACCCACATTTATATGAATTTTAATATAGATGTCTTGGTATGCTTTGGTACAAAATTTTGGTTTCCTGACACCTGGATAACTTTCATCTCTAGCAAGGCTGTAAATAAAAGCAGATAGGGAAACAACAGTGAACAAAACTCTGATGCTGTACCCTGGTGAAGCTTGGGCATACTAGGTATAACATGTTTTGTCAGCCCTTGTCCTGCAGTATCCCTTAAATCATTTTAATGTCTCTTTTTTCATTCTTATTAGTATGCTTTATTGCTTCTGACACTACTGCTGCATCATATTACCAAGTATCTGTGTACAAAATCAGTTCTGTTCTTCCCTGTCACCTCTTAGTCTTTTTCAGCATGACTAGCTATGTTCTCTTCCTTTTTGTTGACATTTCTTTTGGATTATGTGTTTCCCACAATATATTATAAAGCGTTCTTTTTTCCCAGATAGCGCTATATCTTGATTTCTGTGTCATATTCCAACTACTCAGAGTCTTGCAGAACTGTGATCCTGGCATCGACACTTCCCTCTTTTTAATGGTGTCTGCAGCAATATCATATTTGGAAGTTTTTTCTTTTTCTTTTTCTTTTTTTTTCTTAAGGGAATACTGGGTAAGATCAAGTTTCATACCATCCATCGGTGTCCTCATATAATCTAATGGTTTACTTTTTACTGTTGTCTAGTGTTGTTCAACACAAATTCATCAAAGTCTATGATGTTGCAGGTTTACCTGAAGATTTTTAACAGAAAATTAAGTTAAAATCCTTTATGTTACGGCCTAAATTTGCTATAATCTCTAAAACAATTTGCATTAAATGTTTCATGTACAAGCTTTCAATTTTGAATTATTTCCAAAAGTGATGTTTTTTAATTAAGTAAAAAAAAAAAAAAAATCTAGGTTAACTGAGGCTTTGTAATCAACAAGTGCTCAATATTTAGTAATGAAGGATTTTTTTTCTCCATTTTAACAAAAAGTCTGTATTTGTTAAAAATCCTCACATTGTCTGAACAACATGAATGAGTTTTCATTAGGAAAAACGTAAAAAGTATAAGATGAAAGTTGATGAGCTAAATCAGGCTGTCCTACTTGGTTGATTTAAGTCCATGATTAAAATCAGTGATTTGATATAAATCAAGCCACCATTCCTTCATTTTCTGCCTAATTAGAATTGCTTTGGTGAGATTAGTTGAGATCGTGCCTTGATCAATCAAATCTGCTACACTGCTGAATTCCTTCTATGTCCTTTTGAAGGTGGGAGACCTTTTTTCTGTCATTTATTGCTGTTTGTTGCCAGTTTTCACTAGAATTTTACAGCCACTTTTTTACTTTAAGATAGGAGAAGGCTACAATGGCAGAAACACCTACTTTCAAATAGTTTTAATGAAATGACACTTTTGTTAGAGTAATATAGAATTATACTGCTCCTTAATAGCTGGGGTTAGACAAATGGGTCTGTAGTCAYGGTTCGGTTGGTAGTTCAGGATGTTTACAGACCACTCTTTATTTCAGTTAGCTGACTTCTCCAAGTATTGAGAGTTTTTTGATGCTTTCCACAGCCGTCTTGTTATGCTTGTTAGAAAATTCCAATTTGTCTGCCTCCCTAAGAGGTCTGTCTGTTCAGTATGACAGATGTTATCAGATTATCATTCTCTGCAGAAACATTTAAAAATAGAATTACAGAGAAGTAAATAAGTAAATTAAGCACAATAAAACTAGTAAAGGTTATTTTTTCCGTGGGTTTTCGTCCTYGTGGCTAGGTTCTYTGGAGACCAAAGAGATGGAGGTTCYCAAGGGAGCTTTTCTCCTCCTGAGGGTGCTGCGAGCTTCTCTGCAGGGTGGAGGCTCTGGTAGCTTGTGAGCTTCAGCTCATTTCTGCAGCCTTCCTTGCAGCCACCCTCGTCATCGTCTCTCTCCCGCCTCAGTTTGTGGCACTTCTGGGAATGAAGTCTCTCTTGTTTCTCTGTGAAGCCCTAACTGTAATTGTCAAGTTCTTAGTCTGTTGCTTCCTATGGAAGTACACCCAGACAGTACCATCCTACAAGCTTCGTTTTCCTTGGGTGAAAAGAAAAACCTCTAACAGAGCTCTAACATATGTGTCTCCTATTATTTTTAGGAGTACAGAAGCATCCTGTGATGACTGACCAACTTCTTCTTTAAGTGTACCTAAATAGCAGTTTCTGTTGTAACTATTATTTCCAACCTGAGAAATAAATACGTTATTTCAAAGCCTGGTATGAAATCCAAGGCAATTCAGAATATTTTACCAAATTGCACTGGAGGCTGCTAAACTGATTTATCCAGAAAAGCTTTTAGCTCTTGATTTTCTTTGGTTGGTTGATCTGAGACAAGTCCTAGAAYGAATGGCCTTCTGTGTCAGGACTTTGGAGAACTGAACCCAAAATAATCATCTTGCCAAATACTTCCTACCTGTCAGTGTCACTAGGTCTGGCTGGCTTTCCTCCATACTCCCCCCCCCCCACACACACACACAAAACAATTTCCAATAATGGTCTTCTCATTTGGTTTTCTTTCTTTTGTAGACAGCACGGCTCTTTTTAAAAGAGAGGCTGCCCCACATTCCAGATTTTCAAGGTGCCTGATACAGTGAGACGTAGGTGGGGCACGCAGGTGCCTTTGCAGCAGTAGTTTATGAACAATGTGCAGCGATGCTGTGTTTGAAAATAATACAACTGCCAATTTTAAAAGCTGAAGAATTTGCCATTACAGATCAAAATGAGACATGTGTAAAAGCTTGCTTGTACTTGTGACAGGAAAAGATGTTTTGATAGATAGAATATAATTTAAAATATATTACAGGGATTTACATTTTCTTTAAAAAGAAAAAATGTCCTCAAATCATATTAGTTTTGAATTCAGGAAACCTCTTGTTGAGGGATCCATACAAGCCATATGGTACTCTCTTGAAAACATCGAGGCAAGGGAATTATTGTGTGGGCTTTTATCACATTTTAGTCATTTTGAGAACAAAATATGAAATGCCTCATATTGCAAATTAATGGGAAATAAATGCCATGTACCTAATATAAATCTAGATAATGAAAACCTACACAAATGCATTCACCTTGATTTACGGTGCCCCGTTTTGATTGTAGAATAATGAGGGATTTTTTATGAGGTATGGTGGATGTTCATTTTCTGTTGGATTCATTTTAGTACTGCAGCAGCCATTTTCAGATGAATATATGAATTGGCCTTGAGAGGAAAAATTACCCTTAAAACAGCTATTGGTGCACAGAACACAAGTTCGGGTATGAAGGGTTCAGTTGGTTAGAGTGTGGTGCTAATAATGCCAAGGTCGTGGGTTCGATCCCTGAATGGGCCACTCGTTTGAGGGCTGGACTAGGTGATCTCCARAGGTCTCTTTCAACCTTACCAATTCTATGATTCTAAGTTACCTTTTGGGAGTTGTTGATGTTTGAGCTTCAAAACAGATGCCTAATGCTTATGAAGCAGGATCAGATATGTCAAAGGTGGAATGTGAGTAATGCTGCAGAAAAGCCTCTTGTATCTCCACAGCCTGGTATTCTATCACCTATTTCAAACCTTGATGGCAACTGTCTTCTAGCTTCTTGGCATCAGTCGTGGCTCGGTCGCAGCTGGCAGCCCTCCTCACCCGTGATGGGCAGGCATTTCTTGACTGTGGCCGTTTGTTTTGCTTTTATAAAATGAGGGTCAGAGCGGTGATCGCCATGGTACATTGAGGCTCAATGGTGAAAACAGCAGCCTCTAAGAAAGAAGGTCGGTATTTTTAGACTTTTGTTGACTTCTTTAAAAAGTCTTTTTTGAACACTTTTGAGCAATGTGTCTGGAAAGGTCTTGGTTYATAGGATTCACGTGCAGAAGCTGCAGATTCCCATTCAAAGGCACCCTTCTAGCTCTTGGCAGAGAGGAGCAACGGGGGAACTAGTAAGAGCAGTGGTGTACACTAGCATTATGCTCTGCTGAAGCTACACCCAGGAGCTTGATTTCCAGACTCAGCCTCTTTCCTGCTTTTTCATAGTCTAAGGATTTGGTTTAGGTTGTGAGCATCTATGTTTCTGACCAAATTTRCATATTAAATGCACTTTAAAAAGCATAGTCAAAAGGTTAAATAAAGCAAATAAGCCTGAGAAGCTTGGTTTTTGTTAAGTAACTTAAGGTAGCTACTTTGCTAGAGGGTAATTCTAGGATTGGGGGGGGCAGATAAGGCCTTCTTTTTGAAAGAGTTTCAATTAAGACCAACCTAAAACTATCACAAGCAGCATTGACTTCCCACGCACGCACAGACCAGAGCGCACACGTGATCTGAGCACACGTGCGTGTCGTGACATCCCCGTGTTCTTTCAGACGAGCAGATATTGACATTTTTACAAGGACGTTGGTCTCTTAAAAAGACAACTTCTAAGGAGTAAAACTTTGCAAAGTCACTTTTATCTTCACTGTGTGACATTTGTTTCCCATTAATTTAGAGTAAAAAGGCTTGTTGTCAGTATCAGGGCATTAAAAACATACATCATTCCCTGAGCCGTTCAGATATGGTCARAGCTCACATAAATAATTCCCTAGCCTTGGTATTTTAGGGAGGGCACCATCTGGCTCCAAAAAGGAAAAAGGATTCCAGAGCTAATAATTAGTTTTCAGGATTTCTTCAGAATAATTGGGTATACAGCATTTTTCTTTTTTTTTGCACATGTGCTAATTCATATATGCTCTTACAGAAGCTGGAGCCTATTAAAAATAGTAGTAATCAGCGTTCAGTTTCCTCGYAAAAGACAGGAAAGCAGGTTTTCATTTTGGGGGGCCCCCACTGAGTACTCCTCTAAGAGAAAACTTGAAATACCAGCAGGGTGACTGTGTTGTATGAGAAGTTTTTGCTGTCAGGTATCTAGCATAGGCACATTCCTCTTATCTTGGAGTGGTGTTGAGGAAGGACTGTAGCTAAGTGTGCTCCAGGAGCCCCCTGAGACGTGAGAGTCCTTCGGGGGCCACAGCACAGCAGCATCTATTTACARCTGACTCAGAGTTGCTTTTAACTTGTACCAAACCCTGACTCACTCCCTACCTGGGCCTTGTGTGAATGCTGTTTCTCTGCAGAAAGCATGAAATGACTTGCCTGTCTTTTATGAAAGAAGTACCTCTCGTTTAATTTGCTGTACTGCAGTACAAGGATATGCACACGTGCTCGGCCCTGGAGTAGCTGCTAGTCTTCAGCAGAGCACTGCAGTAGCTTGTTCGCTTGGGYAACATGCGTGCTGTGTAGGAGACACCTTGTCTTTAATGGTTGTTACAAAGCAGTAACTTTCTGAATACCCAGCTAGTGTCTAAAAATGAATAGGTAGTGTGTACACGTCAAAGCTTCTGCAAGGTATCAGCATGACAGCTGGGGAGAAGAGCTGACATGGGCAGCAGCAGTGCCTAGATAAGGAAACTGGTGATCATGCCCCAAGTATGTAGGTCAAAACAACATGTCTAAAYGTACTTAGAAGTGCAGCTGAGCATTACTGCAGGTTACAAGAGCGTATTGCATGTATAGAAGCTGTCCTGCTAATTAACACACACAGTTGCCTCCTCTGCAAGGAGGAGTTTCTGACTGGTCTTTAGAGGGAAGCGGCCAGCGTTGTAGCAACAAAGATGTGTATTTACAGAGAATTTCAATAAAGCATAAATATGGCCACTCTGCACTGAAAGCAGAATCTAACTAAGGCTGGCAACTCCAGAGGAACTGCTTTTTACCCAACCRTCGAAGTGGAAATCTCAAATAAGAAGCCTGTAAGTCTATGCAGCTGCTACTYTTTCTACTACTCTTCAGGACAATGCCAATGCTAGTGGCATGCAGTGAACCATCATAGTGTATTACTGGGGTAGACAAAGTTCCTGTTCTTACAGATGTTACTTGTGGCTGAGGTGCCTACCACATGCCAGGATTTGGGGAACTCATAAATAGGATTTATACCCTGGAAATAACAGTACCATGGGGGCCTTCCAGCACTCTACTGAGGTTTGATCTGGACAGGGTCCCTGAGCAGTCTGTTGGTAATGCCTCTTTATTCTTCTATAAATGGGGTCCTGGAGTTTCAGGAGGCATTACAGTATAATAATAGGGAATGGATCCTATTTAGTGTAACTACTTTCTCTTAAAAAAACTGATGTTTTGTGTCCCTATCCTCATGTTGTGGGACTACGCATTCTTGAAGATAAACGTGTGCGCAGACATTTGAAAGGCTGAACTTCTATATTGCTTCTGTTCACACATGCTCCCAGTAACTCTTTGGCTCTCTTTTGGGGACTAAAGATCAGACACATTTCTTCCACATGTGTCTGTCTTACAATTATACTGCTTCTTTTATACTTTATACTAATACAGTGTAGACAGTGATGCCTACAGTTTAAAATTCTAGAGTGTAAATAGTAAATTAATAAAACATAAATAGGAATATTCTGCATTCTCTAACCCTTGATGGATTTCTCTAGTGGGCAGCTGAGACTTACAGCAGTTTACTCAATAACTGGATAGCAAATGTATATTCTAATGTTATATTATATTGGAAAATAATTTGAAGCAGTTAACTCATCCACTAAATTTGGATGGCAGTTGAGCGGTCCTCTCTGACACTGTATTTTTTGTATGCATTATTTTTAGTAACATGTTTTTTCTTTGTAAAAGCAGTAAAGGATTCATATACAGAAGAAAAGTAATAGCAGATCAGATACTAGCTTATCTGAGCATGTARCGTGTAAATACACACAAGGTGAAGTTGAAAGAGACCCCAATATTTGGCGGTGTTCCATACAATCACATATACCAGTAGTATCCACAAATAGAAATGATAGGCATTAAAAACCCATGAGCCTTACATATTTCCATTTCAGTGCACCTACGTTTCACCATTGAATGAGAGACTGTGTAACATTAACTATTTCATTTTCTAAATAATTTGCTGTTAATCTTCAGAATACTGGTTAAGAAAGTCAGGCAAAGGCAAAACTTTCAGAAAGAAGAGTGATGTTGATTTCTCCCGTCAGTGAAACAGCACATCTGTTTCAGTTCATCTTCATACGGCAGGAGACAGTTGCCAGTACCAAAGCTGGCTACAGGCATCTGTGAAATTTAAAAAGCTAGKTCTGTGAGGAGCCCATTAAATCTAAAGAGGGCCTCAAAGGAGCTGTCAGTCACTTATTTTAGCATAAATCRTAAGGATTCATTGCATTATACTTTCAATGAGCTTTTTTTTCTCCTCATACCTATGTTATTGTGCTATCAGTGAAATGATGGGGCTTGTCTCTAGGGAACAAAGCCCTGTTGATGATTCCAGTGAGGCTCTATGAATGTTGTCTACGTCTCTCTGTCATCTCCCTTATCAGTGGAGAACGCAGTTGGAAAACAGACACGGCAGCCAAACGCCTGTCATCAACTGTGGGGGGGTTTCCATTGAACTGGAGCCACCTGATGGCCTAGAAAAGTGGAACTTTCCATTTATCAATCCACTTCCTTAAAACAGAAGGGCTGGATGTTCTCTGTTTAAAGCACATACAGCTTAGTCAACCCTCTTGGAATTATGGAAAAATTAATCTGACTTTTCCCTGTGCCTTTTATACTTGTGAGTTCTCTAAGGCTTTCTTTGAAGTGATCGTGCACCTTATGTTTTTCACCTTACATAAACGCAACGCATTTGAAAATAATGTTTTGGTAGATGTTACAGTCACATGCTGTGCTTGCTTTGGGAATAAACTACTAAAACCAGCAAATAGCAAGTCTGGCAAATACAAATGCAGGATAGAAGTTTTGCAGGACACCACTTGTTTGTTAGCTGTAGGTCCTGCACTATGATAAAGGGAAGGGAGCTAGGTGATACACGATATTAGATAAATGATTTCAGGTCACCTGTCTACAGAGAGTCAGTGGAAGTTGCAGGGTGTACTTCTGCAAGTTGTCAGTCAAACTTTCATTGACCAAATATGTATGTATTTTGAATCTATTCTAGAGTACAGGATTAATAGAAGAATATGGTCAAAGCTATTGCAAATGTTTCAAGAGTTCTGCTTAAGAAAGAGATGCAAAAGTGATGCCTTCTGTGCACAGGTTCTCCTCTGCTTGCTCAAAGCCCTGTTTGCTATAGAAAAGGTTGACACCAGGTAAGTGTCAACGGGCAGGATGTAGGGGGCTGAACCTGAGGGGGCTTTTGCCTGAGCAGGCAGGTGCCCAGCTGAATGTGCAGCTGATGGGGGAGGGCGAGGTTTGCAGATCTGGAACATACTGCATAGTAGAGATCTGTCCTTTATATTAGCGTTACTTAACTTAGCAAATCGTGATTTGAAATAGAGGAACAAGAAGTGTGGGTTTTTTAAAAAAAAAAAAAAAAAGATGTGTTACTGAAAATTGCCAGGCATTAATTTTCAACATGGAAGGATCCTAGCCAGGCAGAAGGGATGTGCCTCCTCCTAAAAGGAGGATTGTAGGCAGAATGCAGAAAATTCAGAAGAGGAAAGTGATCACAGCAGTGCCTGTTACTGAGATTTCTTTGTATAAAAGGACTACAGTGGCATTGATTTACCAAATCAGCTTTTCTAATTTTTTGTGTTACATTGTTTCTCATAACTCATAATTATTTCCGTTGCACTTATTTACTTAAACCTAGGTTAATCTGTGATTCTTTTTCTGCCTAATATTTGGCAAAATGATCCTATGATTGTCTTCTAGTATGTTGATTTCCTCTTGAAAGTCCCTCATACTAAATGGAATTTAAGAAATATATGATTTTGGGCATGCACTTTTTATTTAAAAAATTATTAGTGCACTGCAGAATGTTAGATATATTACCCACACTACTTTCACTAAGTGGAGGTAGAAGAGGCACAGAAAGCGAGTGAGGGAAAACAGCTTTAATGCTGCTGTAGGCTCTGTGTACATGGGTGTGTGAGGATTCAGGGTCAGGCTTTTCTGTGATGCTTTCATGTTTGTGTGCATTCTTGTGTCTGGCTGATCCTGGAGTCAAAAAATGAGGTTTTTCAACCGCTTTCCAAAACTAAGGACTTGCTCGAGTTAATTTTGTGTATTTTGATGCAAAAGTTGGAGCAYAGATCAATAAGGCATGCATTCCTTAAGATAGTGCCTAATTCCGAAAAACAGCTGTACATGGAAGATCCATCTGCACTTTGTCCTCTTATAGATCCTCACAGAACAAAATCTATAGGAACATTATCCTCAGAAGGGGAACTTATATACAGGCAAGCTAGTATTACTTTACCAATGTACATGAACCGTAATGTGTAGAAAATAAAACTCTTTTTTTCCTGTGTTTTCTACAGTTGAAGAAGGCTGCTTTTGGTCAGGGACGCTYGTACTCGATATGGTTTTTGTTAAATGGTGTATCACAGCGAAGCCTTGTATAGTGCTGTAATTGCACCTTCCAGAAATAGCAGTTGACAAAGTGGGATGCGGTGAGCACTTTCTTAGTCTTGCATTTACTCCCGCTTGTTTAATGCTTCACAGCTGATGAAAAGAGGATTCTTAATTTAATGTTTGAGTGCGACAAAATCTCAGCCCTGTGGCAGAAAAGGAGCCACAGTGTCTCGCCCTAAGAGAAACCATCTACTCATTTCCAGGTGCCCCCTGGAGGGAGCCAAGAGGCTTGGGCCCATTTTGCCGTCTGTGCCATCGTCCCAGCTTCAGTGTGACCACAATTGCAGCCACATTTCTGAAGCTCCTTGTTGTAGTGAAGCAATGCAAACAAGGAGGAGACAAGTGGCAAAAGTCCAATCACCTCCTTTTTCAAGATATCGTCTACTTTGGAGAGCTGCCAACTTCACAATGACTTAAAATCTAGGATGACAGGGTAATATACTCTTACAGTGCCAAAACAAAATCTCTCATAATTCTGATATGAAAAACATATGCTGTTTAGCCTTTTTTTCAGCATTTATACATAAATTACGTGTTTTTCTGTTCTTCTGCCATGTGAGTGTATTGATCCATGCTGTCAATACCACATTATGAAAAAGCAAGAAGGCCAGCTCTTTATTTATTATGCTATCCATCGACATTTGTCTATAAAAAAAATAAAAAAGGATTCATTGCATAAAATAATGAGGGTTTTAGATAGTATTTTTGAGCTACAGGTTTCATTTGACTTAATAGAAACTTTTAAGTCCCTTTAAGCAATTGGTTGCTCAGCAGAGTTGCTTACTAGCATAACAGAGAAGAGGAAAGATAATTGGAGAGACTTCAGCAAATGGAAGAGTATTTTGGAAGGGAAGCTGGGAAGCATATAATAGAAGTGTGTTGCAGAAGCAGTCAGAAGATAAACTCAAAATGGCTTGAGAAGGTTCACCATACTAGAGAAATTTTTGTTGATCCCATCTTGCCTAATTAGGTACACTTGAAAGTTGAAACTTATTGCAATATTGACTCAGGAACTGTTTTCCCACACTTTGCTGCTCATCTCCTGGCAGACAGCTTGTATCATCAAACTTTGGTAAGCTAAAACTCACTGCCGTGGCAGATGTGCTGGAACATTTGCAAAAATAACACCATATGTTAGTAACTATTTTCATTATTTTCAATTTTCAAATATATTTAGAGAAAACTAATCATAGTTACTTTAGTCAAGGCTACATCTTGAACAGAAGTGTTTGCAGAAAGATGTATGGTCATCCTATCTCAGACTATAATGAGAACTATCCTAAAAATGTTTTGGAAAAATTTTCATCAGATTATCACCACTAGTCTTTCCACTGAGATATCAACTGCGGGAAACAAAGCTTTTTCCACTATATGCTGCTCCTAATAAACGCAGCTGTTTTTTTTGATGCTGACCACAACTTTCCAATATTGTCTTCTGATGTGGTTCCACCCAGATCTTGTGGAAACATTGTTTCTGCTAGCCTTCTATTAATTCAAGACTTTATAGGTAGATAGGTTGTTCCATAAGTCCTATTTATAAATATTTGTGTGGAATTACATTATATTTTAGCTACTTGCAATGATACCAGTATACATGTAACTTTAAAGCCTGTAAGATTTACTTAAAGAGCTTGGAAATTTAAACCCTCAAGTCAGTCTATAGAACAAATCTGACTGTTTTCAGAGTAGTACGAAACCTAGGAAAATAGAAATACATGATTCTAAGCCTAAAGCTGGAGTTTCTGTAAAATAATACAAACGTACAGTCATTAAAATCACAAGTAATTTGTGTGTGTGTGTGGAAAGAATATTAGGATCTTTCCTTTTGAAAGGAAAATTCTTCTATAACATAGTCCATGTGGTGTCTTTCATGGATTCTCTTTCTAGTTCTTTTGTAGATTGGAGGACCTTCCTTATTCGACAGGGAATAGATTAAAAAGCAGAGGTGCCCTCACCATTCCCAAGCAAGCAAAGGGTCTTTGCTGTCCAACTTCAGAGCAGTTTTCTTTGTCTTCTTGGAGCTGGGCACTGGCAAAATGGCTGAGGAGGAAAGAAAGAAAGAAAGATCTATCTGTTGGCACAATTCATTTTGCGTCCATTAGTCTAGGGCTAACTGCTGAGCTTTGAACTCATCTTCTCTCAAGCTTTGCAGAAGCTTATTTTAACAGGTGTTTTTAGGTAGTTTGAAACATTGACTGACTTTGAAAGCCATATCTGTGGTACTTTAACTTAAGTGATGGACATTTGAATTCTAAGAGAATTACTATGTGCAAATTTCTTTTGCATACCTATCAAAAATTAAAGAAATGTCTTGATGATCACRGTATGATCATTGTGATGATTAGTGCCTTATACATAACATTTAGAGTTCCTAAACTGACAAAGTTTATTAATCATAATTATTTAGAAACTATGTAGGTGCATTCTGACTGAAAAAGGTTTTCTTCGGCAAATTCTCCAGTTTGCTGCTCTAACATTGATGATGTTCTAAAATACTGAGAGGAATGCTCAGTGTGAACCTTGCTAAAGTAGATCTTTCAGGGGTGACCACCAGTGCAAACACGCTGTAGTTTCTACCACAAAACCACCTGCTTTGGGGAGTTTATAACGTTCTAAGACCTCGGCCATGAGGACTGAGATTCCCATTGAAGCTCTCAAAAGATTGTACTCAAGTGGTTCCATTTCAAAGTTCCAGCAAAGGTCTCGTGAAGGGAGTGTGCATATATGAAAGTCRTGTTCTGGCGTGGGAGGAAGGGGAAGCAGCCACCTAAATATGGAAATAAGTGAGTGTTTTGAAAACTTAGCACAGATGTAGCCCACAGTGAATTAAGATGCAGTTGAGTAGTCTGGTTTATAACCAAATAACCCAGGGTTTGATTTGGTCATGTTGTAGGACTTGGAGAATTGTAGGGAGTGTGCTCATGTGGGATTTTTGCCTGGCAATTCTGTCTGAACTCATGGAAGTCCCAGGCTTGAACTCATGCTTAGGACTATGTAGAAAGCTAAGCTATATGTATGTGTAGTAATAGCTGAAGACAATTGGGCTTCCTGTGCAGTACATGACTGCCTGAGCCATGAAGCAAAGTCCCAARGAGACACGTGCACTGGGCTCTTGATGAAGGGGGTCAGAGGAGTCCTCACTGACAGGGTGATGCTGCTCAGGCTGCCTTGATCGGATGTGGCAGGTTTCTAATTGTGCCTGCTTTCTCTGTAGTGATATGGGAGAGTGTTTGAATGCTTTGTACAGAATTTGAAAGGAGCAGGAGAATCTTGGTTATGAGGGCTCATCAGAGGAAGAATTTCCAAAGATATATGGGAGCAAGTCATTTTGGGATGTGAACCAGTAAAAAATGGAATTTTTGCAAACTTGGTAACATTTTGAAGGTTCAGAGACGTGAAGAGAGATTTTTTTTTCATATGTTTGCATTTTCTGGCTTAAAATAAAAATGATCCCTTCTTCCCACAAATTATATACAATTATTTTTCCAGCATAAAATGTATGATGAACTCTAGTTCCAGGTGTAGTATGAGTCTGATTTCTTTGCTGTGAAAGCACTAATTTTTTCAGTATTTTCTGCTCCATCAGAAGTGTTGAGGTGTTTCCATTAGTAATTTTTTCTCATTTATAAGGAAAAACTCTGAATGTTTTAAATTTAGCATACTGTTTTATAGGGTAATGATACCTGAATTGTGTTGACATTTAACAAGTGCTCTCCAGCTCTGCTGTTTTTAGTATCATTTTAGCATTGGATACTCTGCTTRTTTCTGAATATGTACTACCTGATGGCTTGATTATGCTGGGCGCTAGGCTCCATTTCCCTGCTTTGCTTGAGCACCTGCCAAAATTAGTATTAAGCACAGAAGTGCTTCTGTTCAGGTTTGACTACTTCTGTTTGTAGAGTTAATTAGGATTTGGGGGGGGGGGAGAGGGGAAGGCTTGCCTATCAAAAGGGAATTCAACATCTTCCAGAGTCCAGTCCATGTTTTGAGTTGGGTCTTGCTAAAAATGARTGTGCATTCCCATTCAGTTACTTCATATCTTCAGAGAGTTTGTGTTAGCTGTGACGATTCCAAAGGGTAATTGCTGTCCATTGCGTCAGTGCTTAGAAGATGATACAGGAATTTTTCCTTTGGCGTTAAATTGTCTGCACTCTCACATTATTCAGGATTTAAAAACCATTGAAGAAATGCTGTGGTAAAGCATAGGAAACTCTATTCAGCAAGTTCTGTTATGTTATTTTACAAGTTTCTGTTACATTAAATGATGCTGGATATATTGACGYTTATTTTTTCTCTTGGATATTATTGATGATTCTTTTATAACTAATAGCCCTTCTGAAATCTTAATCACCAGTGTATAAATTTGTTTCCCTAAATAAAGAGGTAGAGATACAAAACAATATTATGCTTATATATATAACCTTTATCAGATAACATATCTATGAATGCATGCTCATTTGTTTTCAGTCATGTGTGTTAGATGGAGGTAATCAATATTGGATTTTCTTGATTTGACATGTTTACTTGCTTCCCTGTTTTGATGCCTAAAATTTAAAACAAGGCATGTTCATACCCACCACTTTGAAACAAAGGTTGCCATGTGTGTGAATTTAGATAACATGGGCCTTTTTAATGCTTACTTTAACCAGTTTTTTAAAATTCTGAAGCATATCTYGTGTTTTCTCTGCTATGCCAGAAGATGAATACTATGGTGTTATCCAAGAAGATTCTCTCTGGTGGCCTTTGGTTAGCACACATGAAACTGAGGAAAAAACAAGCACTGTGTATGTGCACAAGACCGTCTGTGCAGACAGCTTGCAGAAGTACCCGCTGTAGCTCGCGTAAAGAGACTTCTTTTTAGTAGAGTGAGATGGATTGCAAAGACAAATGTTTTGACAAAATGGGACCTGGGCACCTCCTTTATCTGCAATCTTGATGCTATGAGGGATGTTTGGCTCCCAGGCTATTGTGCCTGGGCCACAAAGATGTTTTAAAGCACCTTCTGTCCACTCAGGACTTACCATTCTTTTCAGCTGACTTTCAATCAGTCCATGATGATAGGGAATCGTGAGAACCATGCTTCATTCATTGTATTGTCTCTCTCTGCTCCTATAATCAGTCTTGTAAAAGTGTTGAAAGAYGAGTAAATGTCTTACAGAAAAGGTGACGTTCTGACAGGGAAGGAAAAGGAGAGGAAAAAAAGTAGTTTAAAGTTAAAGTCTTCCTATCTGAGGAGTCCAACTCTTTTAACTTTCAGCATGAAAGTCATCATGGAGCATTTTGTTCTCAACGGCTGGGACAGTAAGTACCCACTCACAGGCCCCATCTCATTCGTTCAAAGCTGATGAATTTTTTGCTAATACCTTTTCCATCACACCAATGCCCAGTTGCCTTGTCCTTTAAATATATACATATATATATATACACATATATATACACACACACACACACGCATACTGTTAATAAGAGGTGATTTCCTGATCTTAAGAAGCTGCAGCTCTTTTCCTTGTGAAATATTGATGTTGCCCAGGCTGGAAGCTAAGTGGATGCTTAAGAGCATATGTGTACACATAAGCCCAAAATGCCTTCAGGCTTAGCAGTGAAGCAGAGGGCAGAAACAAAAAAATGCCTGTTACTACTTTCAGAAGTAATAAAATATTTATTTGACTAGGAAAGCTTTTTAGCCTACCACAACATGTGCATACATAKAAGGTAATCTGGGCTGTGTGGGAGGACCAAAATCTCAAGAAAAGATTTGGAGCASCAGACTCACTGGCAGTTTCTGAAGTTGGCACTAAGCAACCAGCAGCTCTTTGGGTTGGACACTGCCCTTCTGCAGGCCTTTAATTCATTCCGTCTGCCTACGAGCCTGCAGAGCTGTTAATGATAGCCACAAAGAACGATAACAGCCACAGCATCCTGCTGCTCTCTGCTAATGGGACTTTACTCTTTAGGWCCAAAAAATGTAATAAAAAGTATCATTGCTGAACCTTCCAGGAGCAGAAGCATCAGCAGCGAAGAATTGRGTACAGAAGGAAGACAGGAGACATCTTTGCACATGTAAAATGCCAACTGAGTTCAGAGTTAAAACATGAGCTGTGAGCAAATGGGAATGTAATGCCCACCCAACGTCAGTGGCCTGAGGGGTACTGAAGGAGGCTYGGTTGCCCGTTTCCCATGACTTTAGCAACTGGAGCTGAGCTGTGCTGTGAGGCAGCTGAGCCTGCAGGTAAAGGTGAGTTTCAGACAGTAACGCTGCTGGTCAGTTTTCTGATGTAGCTTCATAGTCTCCGATGAATCTTACGTCTAAAGGGTGTTTAAACAGGCTTTGTTCTGTTTTAAATTCATCTCAAAAACTTTACTCTTAAGCATTTTAAAAAGGCGTTTGCTGAAAGAAGAGCATTTGGTACTTTGAATGGAAGACAGGTGGAAAACATGACTACTTTTCACGTGGTTCCTACAGCTTTTGTTATTTCCTTGGACTAACATCAAAGTTTCATGATTTTTAGATATTCACATTCTATCTGTTCTTGTTAAATGACCCTGTTGGTTTGAAAATAATTATTATTCTAAATTATGACCTGCATTATGTATTCATGGTAGGGTTCTAAAATAAAATGCTAACAGCACCTCCTTTGCCTTTAAGGCTCTGATCAACAAAACAGCTTTTTTGTTTTGCCACCCAACTACGTGGGTACTAACTGGCTGGCTCTTCGCTTGGGGGGGGGTGAAGAAGGATGCCAGTTAGCAGTGCCAAGGTGATGTGGAAAGCCCTATAATAATAGTGCAAATGTCATCTCAATTWAGCAGCATGCTGCTGGGATATTTCTCTGAGTTATAATACCTCCTGATGCCGCTGCTTTCTTTCCTTGTCCAAACCCATGCAGAAAGGCTTAATCTAGCTGAAAGTGGAATTTCTTCACTACTGGATCAAAGAAGGGGAAATGAGTTAAGAAGCACCTCAGTTTGCTCAAGCCTGTATGTAACAAAGTGGAAGGAAATTGAGCTGGCTTATCTTGGTGTAGAGCTCTAGTTCCTAGCTAGGTAATTGGAGCTTCTCCCAACACATATGGGAACAGATCCTGCCCCTCTGTATTAATGCTGTTATTAGCAACGCTGGCCCAGTTCTGGTAGGCAGCATCAGAAAATCATGCGGGGGAGCTCTTTGAGATCTTACTGTGCTATAGAAAGGTACAGCAGAAATGCAGTGCCATGGGCATGGTGTCCAGAGACTTCTTACAGTGTTATTCCCTACAATTGCGTTTGCTCCCTCCTGTAGTTAATGAGATATGATGGCCTTGACATGGCCCTGTGTTATGTTAGCGCATGGGGAAATTTGTTATGTATTTGTGGATTCCTCTTTCTTTTTCTTTCTCTTAGAATGAATGAGAAGGAAACTCAAGGGCCCTCAGAAAATGATGGCTGATGGTACGCRTCGTCATGAAATTAAGCAGTCATTTTCTTCTATTTCCCTCTCCAGCCGGGCATTTTACAAAAATATATAATAGCAACAGAAAGAGGAACTTCCAAATTTGTTTAGGGCTTTTTTTGTCATTTTTAATCCATAGCTTTGCAAAATTATTTTCCAGAGATTGCTGCAGTTCCTGCTGTGAAAGTTTTCAGTGATTCAACTAGTTTGCACTCCTTAAATGTCTTAGATTTGTTGCTACAGAGTGGGGAGGGGGAAATTTTACAGCAGGGCCTCTTGTAGTCTTGTAAGAACTTGTTTCTCTGTGTCTATATAATAAACACCTCAGTAATAAGAACCTCTTTCTGATTCTACGTGTTACGAGTTTCTAGAAAACTGTGTAATTTTAGTTTGGGCAGAATTTATGGCAAGAGATAGTTTTGTTGGTTTTGTGTGCTTTAAGGAAGACATTTTAGATTAAAGGGTTTTTCTTAAATCACAGGCCATTGATTACCTGCTCTGAATGCTATAAACTTAAATCCTCTCCCCAAACGGTTTCATTCATGTTCCTGAGGCTGTTTGTCAAGTATTTGATAGTGTATGCACGTTGCCGTACCAATTTCCAGGGGTTAAATGATTGTCTAAGAGAGAGCAATAGAAAAGCAAGAGTACAAATCTCACAGGGTTATTTTCTTTTCCTCTAATGACAGACCATATATCCTAGCAGAAGGAGCAGATTCCTGGTTTTCCATGTGATGTGAAATAACCATTACAGATTTTTAAATTACTAATGATATTTGATTGGAGTTTGAACTAGTGCTAAGCACCTCACTCCTTGAATATATGTACTTGTTGAATTTGTATTAGCAAGTCTGTCTTGTAGTTTTGCACTCGGGAGAAAGGAAGCAAAAAGGACTGTTTGCTAGCTCTAACTGAAACAAAAATTGGGATTCAAATTTTACAACTAAAATTACTTTGTCCCCCTTCTATTGATCAGAACGAGGATGATTGCAAGAGAGGGCCAAGGGGGAAATTTATACCTTTTTTTCATTTTACTTCCRCTAAGGCTTTGATTTCATGGAACTTTGGTTCTGTTTCAGTAAATATTAGAGTTAGCTGATTTCCTCAAAATTTTCTGTAACATTTTTAAAGTTTGCATTTATTCAGCACCACCTAGTGGACTAGTTGCTATTTTAATTTTGGAAACAGCTGGTCTTGGCAGACCACGTAGCAGATTAGAGACTGCAGTCTTTATAATGTACCTGACACATTGAAAGTATGCTTGTGGCTAACTGTGTGAGGGCATCACGAGAGCAGCGGTTGCCTGGTTGCAGAGGGGTCCCACGAAGAAGATGCGAGGTGGGTGCGTGTGCTCTGCGGGGCGCGGAGAGACGGGCCTGCCCCCCACCGCGTGAGCCCGAAGGGCTGCGTCTCCTGAAGAGCGAAGGCCGCTAGAAGGCCCGAGCGTTTCTCCAGCGCTGGTGACGGCGCCAGCAACCTGCTGCCGCCTCTTAGCTGCAGTTGCTTTGGCAGCAAGCCCTCGATTAGGCAGCTCCGGCTGGAAGCGGAGGGAGAGCCAGGAGGGGTCTGCGTCCCTGGGCGTCAGACCCTGGCAGAAGCCGCGGGCGGGCAGCAGCGGGCAGTGGGCGCCTCGCTCACTCGAGCACCGGAGGGAAGATCTCCCGGGCATTTGCTCTCTCTCTCCCCTACCATCTGTGCCCTGGGAGCAGCCTGGGGAGCGGGTGGCTTCCCTGCCGGCAGGGGTGGTACTGAAGATAGAAACAGCGCAAAGTGCCATTCTTAGCAAATGCACCAAATAGTGACATCTTGCACTTGAAACTKACTTGAGTTTTCGCGTTTCCTCACTTAAGAGTTTGTTGGTTTTGTTCAATTCCCACGCTTTGGACAATGAAATAAGTGGGTCAGTTTTCTTCCGTAAGTCTTACATGTTATCACAATAATAGTGTGGTTAGGTTTTCGAATGATCCATGGAAGCATTTTGCTTTATTTTTCCAAAACCTAAATGTAAGGTTTAGTCTGTCTTCCAGATTTAAGAGAACTTAGTACTTAAATAACATCTCTTTTCCTTCCTCTCTCCCTCTCTCCTTCCTGGTCTCCCTCCCTGTCTCTTCTCCCTCTCTTCCTCCCTCCCTTCTGGCCTTCCTGTACTGGTGCTACAACTCATGATACTGTGTTGTAGCATAACCTCACTAGAAAGAAATGGCCATCAATTTTGCAGAGAGGGAAAATAAATGTTTGGGGTTTTCCTTTTCCAGGTTGAAGAGTAGTTTGGAAAAGTAGCTGCGGATACTGGCTGTTGTGTGTGCTTTCATCTGGGTGAGCAGGTGAAAYTGTATTTTCAAATCCACTTAGCTCCTGCTGACTGCAGCAAGAAATGTAGATCCAAAAGGGTCGCAGTATTTGAGTAAATGTATTTATTGTCAGGAATCCTGTTTTGTTAGAGATTTGGGGATAAACCCTGTGTGCTGGAAAATAACCATTTGCAATGGGACATAGCTCTTTTTTCCCTTTTTAATAGCCTTGAACTAAATAGCATGCTTAGCATGTTGGAATTCAGAAAAACACTTAAGTTGTTTCCTCTCTTTCTCTGTTTCTCCTCTAGCTCTGGGATTGTATACAGTAAATGCAGTATATGGAGACACTATTATTATGCCTTGTCGTCTAGAAGTACCAGATGGTCTTATGTTTGGAAAATGGAAATATGTAAGTATAGCTTTCATTAACCTTAATTCATTAGAGCTAGTATAAGAAGATRCCTATTTTAGTATGTGTAAGACTGCAAGATTTCAACCTAGAGAATTTCTGCCAAGTAAAAGAAGATATTTATTTCTGTGTGTGTAAGACTACAAGATTACAATCTGTGTAATTTCTGCCAAGTATAGATTAGCAGTATGAGGAATTAATCTTCATTGTTCAAGAGAAATAATTACTTAGGACTTCACTGCCAACCAGTATTAGAAATTTGGCATGTTACCCAGTGCTGTCTCAGTAGTTTGACAGAACCGTTCCTGTACATTTGAATGCTTTTGAAGCAGGCTGCCCRAAGCAGGGAGTGCTTCATCCCTGGTAAAACTCTGTCCCTGTGTTTGGTTGATTTGACAGTCACTCAATACTGTTTCATGCTTCAGTGTATGTTACACACAGTGAAGAGCGCAAAGCCAACCTTAGTAGAATCATTGGTGGTTTCACTCTGCTGTTCCTGGCGTGCAGAGAACAGAGGCACACCACAACCATGCCAGGGCTCTGATGATTATCTCAATTAGCTTGCTGTAGAGACACCACAGAACACACTTCTCCTGCATCGAGGGCCAAATTGAAAGTAGATCAGAGTCCCTAGAACACTGGAAAGCTGTGTGGAAAAAAAAAAAAGAAAAAAAAACACTGGAAACACTGGAGCAGTGAAACCCTTTAGCTTCTCAGACTGACACTAGGAAAAACATTTTTCACGCTTGTGTAAGGTTAATTTAAATCTCCTTTTATGCTCAAACCAAAATGTTACCTGTAGTAAGAGGTAATTTGAGAAGTGGCAGGGCCATTAGTTCAGGAGTGACTGCATAGCCTGAATTTCTACTCTGACAGTGGATTTGTGCTTTGAGATTGTATGGTACTCCCTCTCTTATTCCAAATGGCATCCTGTGGCCCATTTTAAAACAGAAAGATCTACCCCTTCAATTGTTGTATAATCCCCGCTGGCTCTTTCCCTTGTACCTGGAGGTTTGCAGTCTTTACAGACCCTGCACACTCAAGAATTCCTGTTACACAAACATGTTTTGGGATGCTGAGTGAGAACTCTACGGAAAATGTTTCATGTAAGCATTCGAAAGATTCAGGGCCTATGTTTTACAATGTGTTTTTTGGTCTACTGGCTTTTCCTTAGAAAGACAGAAGTTGTCTCTGTGAGGATGTAAGGCTATTCTGAGAAAAAGAGATCCATTTTTTCTTTTAAGTGCATTTGGATTGTTCATGTCAGACAAGTACTAGTCAGTAAATGGAGACATCATGACTTGTAMGTGTGCGCATTTCACAGATAATGTCAACCATAATATAAAGGATCACAAAGCCTTGTGTACAAAATAGTCTGTAGAGTTACACTTGTAGGAAAATTTTTGACATGGTCCATACAATCAAGTGAAACTTGTACCCATTCTCTCCAGGAAGCTCCCAGCATGATAACACTTGTTATTATGGAGGGTTGTTTCTTT
>NW_028185239.1:1181373-1224361 GCF_003343005.1 Rhea americana | reverse complement strand
GAAAAAAGAATTTCAGTTTCTCTCTGCTGTCTTGGGAGTAGCTCTTCCGGTGCATGGTACAAACTTGGAAGCACAGACAGAAGTAGATTGATTCTGGTGCAGCTGGAGCAAACTGTTAGCTTCAGTTAGTACTTGTGAATGTCGTGCACTAGGTAGCCTTAGAGTTAAGAGCTCATTTGCACTCAACAGCCAACTTTTAGTTTATCAAGACAGTCCTGTTTCTTCTGACTGATGGACATCTAAATAATCCAAGTATGGATCTAAAAATGGGAAAGGGAGAAAGTTTGTAAAGGAATTTAAACTTCACATTAGCTGTTGTCTCCTACTCCCTCCTGCGGCTCTGACACCACTTATCTTTTGTCACAGCATTGTCATGCTGTTGCAGGCTCTGTAGTCAAGCTGAGAGACTGTGCTGGGAATGTGACTAGTATCAGTGCTACAAGATGCAAGGGATAGAAGCTAAAAGGGAACTAAAACCTCTTCCAGCCCTCAGCACAATATTGAACATAAAGACGGATTCAACTTACCACTTTGCCGCCCTTACAGGGGACAGTGTCCGTYTCTGTTTGGGGGGTACAAATTGAATCCAGCAGAACTCAGCCTGTAACTTTCTCTCTCATAAAAATGAGTTTTTGATATGACAGGTTTGTGCAAGAATCCTTTTTTGTATTCCTTCTTAGGATAGCAACTGCATACTGATGTAAGGAGGATGTGTAGAAAATGGTATTTACAGCTTATCTTGAGATGCATAAATAACAATATTTGTACATATATTCCCATGCCATAAGCTTTGGGGTCTTTTAAAAACAAACAAAAAGAACTAATTTAGAGTAAAATAGGCAGTTATGCCTGATTAAATCCTGTATTTGGAATGAAGTCTGAATATCCCAGACACACAATATGAGTATGTAAAACAACTGTCAAAAAAGGAAACTGAAGCTTTTGAACCTAGCTCCTGAATGCCTCTGTTTCAAATACTTTTTCATGTAACAGAAGTCAGGTGGTGCCAGAACCACCAACGTTGATCACAAAAAGCTCTATGCTTTGCTGAGGTTGAGCCAAAGGACTGAAATTATTTCTACTGATGATACTCTGAGTGTGTACCACAGCAGTCTTAAACTAGCCCTTAAGTAATACTGAATTTCCTGTCTGTACAGCAGATATTAATCAGCAGAAAAGTAGTCTCGTGGAGTTTTCAGATTCTTAAAATTATGTTTTTGCACCATTTGCAGATCTTGAAATACTTCTAACTGATTGTTTATGAGGTGTTTATCTTTTTATTATAGGAAATGCCAAATGGATCTCCAGTATTTATTGCCTTCAGATCATCAACAAAAAAAAGTGTACAATATGATGATGTACCAGACTACAAAGACAGGTTGTCTCTCTCAGAAAACTATACATTATCCATCAAGAATGCAAGGATCAGTGATGAAAAGAGATTTGTGTGTATGCTAGTAACCGAAGATGATGTTTCCGAAAAGCCAACGATAGTCAGAGTGTTCAGTAAGTAAAACTAGTTGTCACTACCGTTAACATTCATCATACCTGAATCTTAAATTAAGGAAACTCTTGTTTAAAGGAGAGATTAAAGCCAAGAAAGTAAGTTTGGCTGAGTAAGTTACTAAGGCTAGCAGATTTATGCAGTTTTAAAAAATGTAATCTATTTGTAACATTTACATAACAGGACTGCCTGCACTTAGAGTTTATTCATGATAAGTGCTGGCTCAAAGAGAGTTTTAGGCTTTGATAATGACTCACTTATGTGATGTCATTTGGCCTTGGAAATGAAAAATGTAAAATTAGCAGTGATTATTTTTCATTTGTTCTCTGAATGAATTTTTCTGCAGGAGAAAAATATTAACTATGTGTGGTCTGAAGTAGTAGATGTCAGTTTAGAGGTTTAAAGCAGCCCTGAGGAGATAGTAGGCGATAGAATAAACTTTGAGTGAGAGGCAGAGGCTGGAAAACAAGTTGCTAGCCCAACATGCATATTTTGTTCCCTGCTGAGATACCAGGAGAAATACCACCAGCCTGCAGTTCCGTTTTAGAGCAAGGAAGAGCTGCAAAGGTTATTAGCATTTTGACAACACTGCAAATTATTGATCACAGTTAAGATTTTCAAGAGTTTGGAGGTATATACCTGGTGTCTTTTGCTTGTTTTGTGTGCGTTTCTTTTTTTTAAGTGAAAGAGTAAATCTCACAGAACCTGATATCCTGAGGCTTCTCATTGAGCAACTTTTAAAGATCCTCCCTTTTATGATTACTGAAGTCAGATTTGAGATTCTCAAAGCAACTAGTCTGTTGAGAAAAACAGTAGTGTGGCATTTACACCTTTGAGCACACTCTGAGAGCTATTTACAGAGGATAATTTAGTCTTTGTGCTGTCCAGTGTCCAGGAGAAATGGTTACATCTATATTAGCAGCTTAGCTACCACAGGACTGGACTTGTTGAGGAAAACAGTCAGTGCACAGGAGCCAGCATCCCCACAATACATGTTTCAGGGAATTTTACTTTGAACAAGATCTAGTCTGGCTCCATGTGCCAAATGACTGTTGGTGGGAAGCATTAAGTGAATTTCTGAAGCACATCTCATCCTAGAGGACTGATTTGCAGTGTAAACCAAGGCACAGCCCTGCTCTAGACTCAAACACGAGAGCGGACAAACCTGGGCTTTTCCAGGTGCTGCTGCAGAGCAGAAGTATATTCCTTTGTAGTCTGACTCACTCCGTGAAATCTCTTCCTCCTTTTTATGGATATAAGGGGGCACAGGGCTGCTGAGCTAAAGTTAGCTTTTGTAAATACTGCCGTATAGCTGTAGTGGATATCTTTATCAGCTTCATATTTACATATTGCTTTCTTTGGCCTTTTTTCCTCTTCAAAAGCAGATTTACACGCTCAAAGTAGGTCTCTATTGTCAGAACAGGCAGCTTCAAACAGATCACACTTTTGCTTGAAAAACATAAATACATTTTAGAAGGACAATCTTAAAGAGTTCTTTCAGGGAGAAGTTGTCAGGGATTCTTCAGCGTTGCTTTGGCAGAAGTCTGTCAGTGGTATAAATCAGTTTGAAGGTAGATTAGAAGTCAACAATAATTCCTTTCCCTCGTTTCACTTTGAATTTGACTGCAAGAACAATTGAATTAATGGTGACAGGGACAAGTGTGCTCAGAGCACACATAGTAAACACAATGTTCCAGARGAAATGATAAAAAATTACCGTGTTTACTTATCACACAGCAGTAAATATGTAGATGAGACTGTAGTATATGGTGAATGAAATACTAACTGCTTGAATTAGTGTGTACTGTACTAAATATTAACTCAATGCTGATTCCACCATGGAGCACAGCTTGTATGTTTTATAGTATGCATTAATACTAATAGATATAGCTTCTATTTACTAAGTAAAACAAGAAGAGAAAATACCACATATGCAAGGTGGCTAACTTAACACTGCAAGAAGAAATGACCTTTGCAGTTTTTCATTTTGAGTTCACAACCTCGGGATTTCAGAAATAGATTTTCACATTTAACTTCCTTTAGTTTGATTTTGTGGATTTTTTTCATTTCATTTATTTGCTTGTTTTATTAATTAGAAAGCAGTTAGGAGTAGCTTGCAAGCTTCATTTATTTAACAAGTGGAATTTCTGAGCTCCTTGAACCACAGTTACAGAGCTGCAGCAGTATGAACCCTCATTAACTGGAAGCCTTGGCTATCTGACACTCTCCTGTATCCCAGAAGGAATGACTGAAGCTAAGTTTCACTGGAGCTTGTCGCATCCTCAGCTGTACTACCTGATTAACTCAGAACTAACGAGCTGAAATGGCTCATTGCACAGGTACCACCTGCTAGTCACACTTGCTGGATTACTTAAACAAGCCCTACCAGCTTTCCAGATGGATCTTGTCAGCATCTTTTTCTGGAATTAAGTGGCCAGAGTTTGTGAAGTAGACCAGCCTTGCAGACATTAGCTGCTATCCTGCTACACTGACGCTTGGCTTTTGCAGGCAGTAAGCTCTTTTTTCCCCTGTTTTAAGTGCATGGAGCTGCAAAGTGCTCTGGGAAGCTCTTCAGTCAGGAGATAAGCAGTGTGCTGAAGTTACAAACCCACCAAAGTRTGCTTTGCTGCTTGTAAGCTTAACATGTCTTCCTGCTTCAGATGCTGAGATAGTAAATGCCAAATAAATCTTTTACAGTGAATTACCTCCATGCCTGTGCTGTGGCTGCTGGGATTTGGCAGCAGGCATTGCCTTTTCAGAGGCAGCTCTGAAAGAGCAGGTGGCTGCATCTCAACTAGAGCATCTGCTCAGGAACCAGAGCCCTCGGAATAGCAGAAGCCACAAAGAGGCCCCAGCAGAGGATGTCCTCGCCTCGCTCGCAAAGAGGGAAGGCGAGAGGAGCGCTAGTAGAGCACAGTCCTGGGGGAAAAGACAGATTAAAAGAAGGAAAGTTTGGCTTGGGGTGGGTGGGGGAAAGCTGTGTGTTTTGTGATTTGAGTTCATCATCTGGGTGACTGTGACAGGAAACCAAAGTCTAAGCCAGAAGGCCTGTTAATGGTCTTGGAAAGCCTAATTTGCTTGAACTGATGTGAAAATGCTTTGTCCTTGACTGGTTCGTACAGCAAATAGGTTAACCTTTTTGCTTTAAATATAACAAAAGAGAAATGTGCACATATCTTAGAAAAAAATCTTTTACTCTGTTAGCACTTTGAAGACATTGTTACAGGTTTGGTGTATAGCTCTGACTGTTTCTTTTGTTTCTCTCTGGTTTTTGCCACAGGCGAGTTGTTTGAGAGAGTCAGATAAATAGCTTCTTTTATTGTCCTTTTGATCTGTTCTTTTTGTTCGATTTTGGCTTCATCTTCCAATCACGGAATATCCATGCATGTGCATACACACAAACATATGCCCACATAGATGCAGAAGAAACGGCTTCTCGCCGAATCATGCTACCTTTGTGATAGCAGGAGCAGTGCACCTGTATGTTAGTGCCTTCACTGGTGTGTTGAAATTTTGACAAGATGGTGTGAAGATCACTGGGGACGGGATTACTAGTGTAATTTCATAGGAAGCTTGATTTGGAAAAAAGGTGCCGTAAGCTGGAATTGTTAAGGAAGGATCAGTCTGTAAAAGCATGTAATATGTATGCTTATTTAAGCTGTACACCAGACTGCAGAGACTTTCTTTGGCTGTATAAGCGTTGGGGTCTTTTTCCCTCTCTTTACCCTTCTCTTCTGCTTTTAAACTTGAAGCAAAAACAGTTCCTTTTGGAGATAAAAATYTGCTTTCCAGGCTTCAGGCCAAGCTGAGTTTTAACAGACAAATTATGTCGTCTCTAGAAAATAGTGTTTTATGATGGAAACACTGATAGATCCTCCACTTTGGCAAGCTAAGGGGTCCATCTACCATTTAAAAAAAAAGGGGGGGGGAAGGAAATAATACATATTGGCACTGAAGAAAAGGTTTATTTTTTAAAGAGAGACATACCGAACTCAAAATCAGTTAAAGTACCTCACTTACCTCTGTCATCCAAATTTCTTAAATGTAACATTAGCAGCTTAGGAAAATAAAGAYCAGAAGAATGCTTAGTCTGAATTTGTTCAGTTAAAATGTGACAACTCGACTATAGTAATATCAATGGTAAAGCTGTTTTTATGTTACTGGTGCTTTACTTTCTGTTCCACTGGTTCTTTCTCTAGCATGTACCTCAAAGAGATCAGACAGGGTCTTTCCTCCCAGGCGCTGGACTGGTCTTCCTGGCTAGAACATATTTTGTCAGTATGCATAAAATTAAGTATGGAAATTATGACACATTTTAGAGTCATCAGAGTGGGTTTTGTTTTTCAAAAAACTGTTTGTGCTCCCTTTACTAATACTTTTATCTTATTTATGTTTTAGAACAACCATCTCAACCAGAAATCTTACATCAAGCAGACTTCTTAGAAACAAAGAAGCTAAAAATGGTAAGATCAGTGTTCTCCATAAAAATTTTGTACCTGAAGGCTGCCTGAAGCTCCTTTACAGTCAAGACTAAGAGGTGTGAGGGCCTGAGGCTAAGGGGTGTGTGTGTGCATGTGTGCGCGTAGAGATTATGCTCCATAGCCAGACTTAGCACAGGGTAGCTCCCTTCAGCAACATAGTTTAAGCCTTGCCCTAATCGCAAGTAGAGGCCATCCTGACCTTAGACCCACCAACTAACCCACTTCCAAATTATACCTAAGCATCACTGATGCAATATAAAATTTGGGGGGTTAAGTGTTTGGATTTTCTAGAAATTTTACCCAAATAAACATAAATGAATATAGAATTCTGTTAATCATAGAATCACAGTAAGGTTGGAAGGGACTCCTGGAGATCATCTAGTCCAACCTCCCTGCTCAAAGAGGGTCACCTACAGCATGTTAGACAGAGTTGCATCCAGGTGGGCCTTGAAGATCTCCAGAGAAGGAGACTCCACAAGCTCTCTGGGCAACCTGTGCCAGTGCTCCGTCACTCTCACAGGGAAGAAATTCCCCCTCATGTTCAGGCAGAACTTCCTGTGCTTCAAATTCTGCCCATTGCCTCTTGTCCTGTCACACGGGACAACTGAAAAGAGTTTGTCCCCCATCCCCTTGACACCCTCCCTTCAGGTGCTTATACACATTGATAAGATCCCCCCTCAGTCTTCTCTTCCCCAGGCTGAAGAGGCCCAGCTCTTGCAGCCGTTCCTCATGGGGCAGATGCTCCAGCCCTCKGATCATMTTCGTAGCCCTACACTGGACTCTCTCCAGTAGCCCCATGTCTCTCTTGTACTGGGGAGGAAAGGGTGACTGATTTCTGTCTCTTCTACAGCTCGGGGAATGTGTTGCAAGAGATAGTTATCCGGAAGGCAATGTTACATGGTACAAAAATGGGAAAGTTTTGCAGCCTGTGGAAGAAGGTAATGTTTCAATATCGGACAATATTCGTGAATCCACAGACAGATATGAAATGTATAAATAACTCTGTTTATGAGTTGCTCTGTTTTAGTCTAAAATATTGTTCCTTTGAGGAAAACTACTGAAGCACAACATGAAACTTGAAAGAAGCTTCTAGGCCTTTCAGAGCACCCAAGCCACCCTAGGTACTCTGTCTCCTGCATGCCACATTCTAGCTTACAAACGTCATTGTGGGGAAGAAGGGCTGCCCGTGTTAATGGTATTGCAAGGCTATTCTTGAGTCTCTGTTAAGTAGCTAATTAGGAACCTGTATCTAATTTTCAGCTTCTCATTAGGTATTAAATGTCTCAGTTTTATACCTGTCMAATAGTGTATTTTGGATGACACAGGTTATCGTCTCATTCTACTGGAGGTATGTATTCTCTAGGAGATTTAGGAAGATCATTTTTTTTCTTCCCTCTCATCTTTGATTTTGCTAAGCTAAATGAGCTACATTATTTTAACTTTGATAAAATAGGTGATACCTATGAAATTATGTTATCAATATAGTCTTCAGTTCTTTTGGCGAGCTTTTTTGAGGCATTCTTTCTGTCTTACAAAGTAAGCTGAGATTTGTATTAAAAAACAACAGCCTGCAAATAGATTTTTGTTTTGATTTGATGTTTACGGTATGTTAGGAATATATTGTGGATAAAACATCCCTGGTATGTGTCAGTGGCAATACTGGGAGAACACTGTCCAGTCTCTTGGGTAATTGTCATGTCTGCATGTTTGCAGACTGCTAGCAAATAGAGAGCAGGAAAGCATGATGTATCTACAATAGGAAAAAGGTTGCAAATTCTGGCAGTATGATGCTGAAACAATATTTCCTTTTCAGTTGTGGTCATAAGTTTACAAAAGATTGTGGACAAATCAACTGGACTCTTCACCATGACATCTTCTCTTCAGTACAAGCCAACAAAGGAAGATGCAAATGCAAAGTTTGCTTGCACTGTGACATATTATGGACCATCTGGACAGAAAACAATACAGTCTGAACCAATAGTCTTTGACGTTCACTGTAAGTTATTGAAAACATCTATTGCTGTAGRCACCAGATGGGGGAATAAAATCAGAAACAGTTTATAAAAATCATAGGAACATTGCTGCTTGACTACTAGGAGTGTGTTTTCAAAGCCAGTTTGCAGCAAGAAGATCTGAGTACATTATTTATCTAATTTATACTTATATTCAGACTTAACCTGAGCTTGCTTTCTTGTTAACTAGCAGTAAAATACTGAATATCAGGATTGCATTGATAAGAGGAAAGTAGTAACCACAGTAAGTTATAGTGAAATGGTATTTTCAAGAACTTCAACAGAAGCTGGAGTGGTTGATTAGAATGGATGATGATCTATTAAGGATCAAAGATGACTCCCTCTGCCTTCTGAAATATGCAATGAATTTACTGTGGAGTTTTTAGTACACTGAAATGCTTTTCAAATGTGCACAAAGGAGATTCAGCATCATTCAGCTAATGCTAGTAGACTGCCTTGCAGAAAACATAGTAGCTTCTCTACAGCTGTAAGATGCTGACTTTTACATCTAAAATATATATCTGAATATTGGCTTTTTTTTTTTTTAGAGAATTTGTGTAACTAATTATTTCCAGCTGGCCTAAGTGTCAAAGCAACTTGCTTACTTCATTACTGACCAACATGGATATTGTAATCCTCCTATGAGTAAAGAGAACATGCATTTGGCAAGGATAGGTCAGAAGAGGTAGTAACAGTTAGACTGGAAAAGGCGTTTCAAAGTCTTGTAAAACCACACTTTTGTAGGACTGTAGAAGGTAGCAGGTCATAGCAGAATGAAGGATTGAAATGAGAGATACTCACGGTGATGTCCAGTAAGTTGTTGTTAGTCTGTACACTTTAGGTAATACCTCAGCTTCTAAAGAAAAATCTCTGTTCTGGGAATGCAGCTTTAGTCCAGATATCTAATGTGACTTTTAATTAAAGTCAGAGCACAAATTTAAGAGGAAGAGTGTGCATATTTTATCTTTATGAGCAGGCCATTTCCACTGAGAGAAAGTAGGCGGTGAAACTGATAAAAATAATACGTCTCCTATAGCAGAGGATTCTCCAGGTGCCAGTTTTTTTGCTTAATCCTGAAGGCTTCTGAAGGTACTGGAAATGCTTTGCAAAAACCAGGCATCATCTTTTAAATGTACTTTGTAAAGACAATGCAACAGAAAGGGCATGAGGTATAAATCCGTTGTCCCCAGAGTTGTGCTGCTAACAGCTACAGAGACTTCTGGATTTCATGTATGCCCTGAGAACTCCATGCAGCTGTCTTATGTCTATATGCAACTTTCATATAGTAAAATACTAAAGAATATACAAAGTATGAGACCTGTTGTATTTGATATGAAGTCAGGGTTATGTGCTTAAAGTTTTCCACCATTAGGGCTTTAATATAAATCATCTCTTTTCTAAAAATTCAGTAATCTAGTTAGATACAAAGATATACACTGGATTTCTGAAGCCAGCAGGTGTTTGCCATTTCCTTGAAAAGGGAAAGTTGTAAATTTGAGGTGGCAATTTGCATTTTATCTAGATGACTAGTTGCTTCTCCTTCCCAGTTAAAGCTTGTTGAGCAGCAAAAGTAGGAAATCAGTTTTGACCTTGGTCAAATCACATGAAACCTTAGAGCAGTTATTCTTTGTTTTCACCTGGAGAAACCAGAGTAAATGTAGGCCTTTTTTTCATCAGCTGTTTCTCCAGAGTGACAACCAAGAGAAGTAACAGAGATGAAAACCTCTGGAATAGTGACCATTATCCTAGGAAAGAACAAAGAAATTTCAAGCTTGCAGTCAGCCATTGTTTCCACTAAGTAAGAGTTTCTTTAGCTTTTGCTTTAAAAGTTGAATACCAGATTTCACCCTTTTTTCTGTCTTTTGTGGGGCCCCATGGCTGTGAATAACTGCTACTGTGTATGGCAGAAGTTGATWGGGAACAAGTGTAATGACCAGACGGCACTGACTTCTCTTCCATTCAGATTGCTGTGATGCTATTACTGCAAAGAGATGCTGTGCTGTCCCCATTTCCCCCACCACTTTCATGCATTAAGCTGCTTCACCTGTTGAGGATGAGGCTTGTGCACATTTCAGTGCTGTACATACTCTGTGCTCCTGCAATCAATATGCTATCCAATATGAAGGAAAAAAGAAGGCTGCACAGCACTGCAGAATAATCTCTGCTGCAGAAATCACCTATACTCTGTACTAGAGATTTAGTATGTTTGCTAGCCCAGCTCTTTTAATCCATGTCTACTRATTCACAATTTAATTAAGATAAATTCTTCTCCAGAGATAGGCAGTATCCCAGTGCTGTTAATTAGGCAAGAGTGGGAGGTGGACATATCCTTGATGAGAGAGGAGGCCTACCTAGTATGAACCTTGCTGAGCTACAGAGTATGGTGTTACCCAATTTCCATTTTCAGTATCTTTATTTGCTGTAATTTCAATTGCTTATTCTGTTCAAATGCAGCTCCAGATGCATTTGTGAAACTCGTTATTAATAGATGTCCAGAGTTTCTGTAGATGGATGTCATTACTGTCAATTAACATCAGTCAAGAAATATCTCAAATTGTTTTTGTTTTTTAAATTTGTCATGGTGATCTTAATTAGCTGCTTTCTCAATTTATTTTTTTCTCAGTCAGATGTAATGCAGATAAAAATAAATGCCAGACTCCATCTCTAAGAAACTGAAATCTTCCTTTCAGCAAAAAAAAACTATCATCCATTCTGATATCTAGTGAGATTCATTGGAATTTACCCATTTATTATAAAGAAATGGGGAGTGCACACTTAAAACTGCACGTTTTTTTAAAAAGACATATATGTATATTCAGATTTTAAGAGAATTTTACACTTCTTTTAGCTCATGCTTAGTACAGGCTCTAGTATTCAAGTATTTAATAGCCACTTGAAGTCCCTGTAACATAGTGTAAGAAAAAGAGTGAATTGGCCCCTGCAGAGTTTGATGCTAGTCATACATAACTGAGTTTAGCTAGCAGTAGTCAGCAATACTTAGCTGTGGCTCTAGTTTGCAGCTGTCTTAAGCAAACTACAGAAAGTGAGATGAGTAATTTAAGCTAACTCCTGCAACCATTAGATAGTTAGACAGATAATATCTCAGATATCTAAATTATCTAGACTCCAGTTATGTTGGGTTGTGCTCAAAATTAATCATTGTAAGAAGATATGTTTGTCACACAAGCTTTCTAGTCATGCTGTGTTGTTAAGTGCCCATCTTTTTGTGGATAAACTCCATTCCATAACAAATCAGAGTTAAAAAACAATTCATATTCCATGCAGCCTCCGGCGTCTCTGTTTCGTTGGAGTGATGTCCGCTGTGGCCATGGTCTGGGATGGCAGCATTCATTTCACTAAGTAACTGTCCTTTGCTGCCTGCTCCTGCACAAAGTGGGTACCAGGTCTCAAGTATAGGCAAGTACAAGGTCAGATGGGGTGAGTCAGGGATGTTGTGTCACTCAGGCAAGATCCACCTTCACCAAACTGCTCCGGTTCATTAGCAAAGCAGGGGAACAAGTTGCTGAGCACCGCCTTAGAGTGAGTATTGAAGAATATTGCCATTAGGTTGTGCCTTCCTCGGAAGGGTGAGCGGTTCACTTTAAAAGAGAACAATTTAGTTAGTCTTTTGTTAGTTACTTTTGTGGTATTGTATATGTATGTATATACATATACATGTGTGTGTGTGTGCGCGCGCGTGTGTGTGTGTGTGTGTGTGTGTATATATATATATGTTTCACTTTGGATCATAAAATAATAACATTGCTCATGGTTGATTGCAGTAGATACAAAGATAAAATATTCCTACAGGAGAAATTGGTGGTTTGCAAAGGTGTCATTCTTGTTTAACCGTATTCATTTCTAATCCTGTTCTGTTTGTCTCTGTGGGGAAAACTGTTCCAAATTACAGTSTTAAAGTTTTCCTCCGTATAATTCATCGCTTCCCAGTCTTGAGAGAAAGCYAAAGCAATTCTAGCATATTTCTATGATAGATATGTTTCTCACACTCGGTTAGGTCTGTTGGAGGGGAGGGACAAACCGCCGCWGGCAGCTAGCTGGCCAGGCAGCCCTGCGGCTGGGTTGGCGGCCGCGCGGCAGCCGTGAGGCGCACGTGCAACTCGTGGCCGCCTGCCTGCCCGCCCGCCCGGGCCGCTTCCCACTCCAGCAGCAGCACTGCGCGCCCCTGCCCGCCCGCCCGCCTGCCTGCCCGCCCGCCCGGGCCGCTTCCCACTCCAGCAGCAGCACTGCGCGCCCCTGCCTGCCCGCCCGCCTGCCTGCCCGCCCGCCCGGGGCCGCTTCCCACGCCAGCAGCAGCGCTGCGTGCCCCTCTCCCAAGCAGGCAGGTAACGGCAGCGCGGAAGGGCCAGCGTGGACGGGAGAGGGAGGATGTGGCCTGTTGCGGCCCAGGACCGCTCCTGCGGTGGAGGCAGAGGTTAGAGGCCGTGCCAGGGCGCTGGGGCGCGGAGAGGCCCCAGCAGAACAYGGCTGCTCGTGTTTGGAAATCCCCAGAGGAGAAGCCAGACGTGAAGATTGCCTTAAGGGTAGGAAGGGCTGCGGAGCCGGCGTGTCACCTGCCGGCTGAGAGTTCCTCTGCTGTGGAGATTTTTTTTTTTTTTTAAGTGTCTAATAAGGCGTACTGTAATGTGTTGTAATGCAAGATTAGCGTCATTGGTGAAATTTTATTTATTCATTGAAATTAAAACGGTGAGCATTATCTGTCCAGATTATTTCCTTTATTTTTKTTCATTTTACTCTGTTTTGGAAAAAATAAATTTAGGCTTCTATTTGGGAAGAACAGCATGTATTAAAGTATACTCCTCTTTGCTTAGGAGAAATTACTGAAGTAAAATGTAAGTTATAGTTCAAGTTCACTGAATACGACAGAAGTATGTTACGTTTACAGTTCTGTTGACTGTGTTAAGAGGCCTATTATGTTCACCAAATTCATCTTTTTGAAAGCCAGGAGTGATCAGCATATAAAATAGATTTGGTAGAGTTGCTTAGTTCGTATTTATTTCTTTTTAATGCAAGAATACTACTATCTAATGTTAGTGAAAGGTRCTGAGAGCTTCCGTTGTTTTTCTGATTGTTGCAGTCATCTAAACGGCAAGCTTCACAGAGGACAAGTTAATCCTTCGTAATGAAATCACACTGTGAAATTGTCCCTACTGATCAGGGTTTTTTTCCTTGTAAACACATGAAATATTTGTCGTCATTYCTATTTCAGTTATAGGTCCTTTGGTGAAGAAAAATGAATTTCTGTATAATAATGCTTCTTTGCAGTTTTTTGATTGGRATACATTTGGAAAGCATGATTAACTTAAGTTCTTCTATAAAATATCTACACGTTGGCATACCATCACCTGCCTCATGATTAAATTGTGTACTCTTTGGGCACGAATACTGTATGCATGTTACTGTAATTTTTTTTGCAAACACTATTAAATGTGCGTGTTATTTTCACAGATCCAACAGAGAAGGTGACTATTCAAGTGCTATCACAAGGTAGTACCATTAAAGAAGGTGATAACATCACTCTCAAGTGCTTAGGGAATGGTAACCCTCCTCCACAGGAGTTCCTGTWCTACATTCCAGTAAGTTTTGCTTCACCATTACTGCTTAATGAAATAGGCTGTATCATTCCTTCCTGCAGATATTGCTGAATGTCATCATATACGTGATTTTTTTAACAAAGGAAGGAAGAAATTTGATGTGACGAAGATGGAAGATAGCTGTTGGCCTTTACATCAAACTCTTGCAGAATGCCTCAACTGAGTTAGCAAAGTATTCTTTAAAAAAACCTTCCTCCTCCTGCACCCCAGCCCTGAAATTTTCAGGGGGGTTAGGCTAACTAAAATTGTTAGTCTTCACTTCTCATCATMATATATTTTGAGTAAAAAGTGGTTTTGAGAAAAGAGGTTTAGCACCTTAAATGAAGTCATCTCATCTGTTGTCGTTAACAAAGATCCAGCACAGATTAATTTTTTGCAATTTTTATTTATTTATTTAAGTTGTTTTGTGGCATGTCACCGTGGACAAGAACTAGTGTTTCAGCTCAGGAGCCAAGTGTACAACGAATCTGCCAAATACATAAGATGAGAATAAAGAAGAAGAAAATTAAAAAAWTCATTAATCTTCTTAGGATTGCTGCAACCTACACACAGATGTGGCTTTATATTTCTAAGATTCCTACTTTCTTCCCATGTCCTGCTTCTCTCTCTCCTAGTTTATATCCATTTTTGTTCCTATTGCAATAATGTGCAGAGCTGATCTTAAGAGATAGCAAAAGAGGCGTCAGACTTCCAAGTATTCCTAAAACAACATGTAGCTCTTTGAACATAACCTCACCTATTTTGGACTCCTGGCATCTTTGAACTGTTGGAGAGTAGCAAGGGAGAGTAGAAGTTGAAGTCGTCTTACCTCAGAATGGCCATTTAGGTTCAGTGAGCGCAGAACTGAGGCTTCCAATCAACTATCCTTTAAATTAGTCACCCTAAGCATTCATTGTATGTTYAGAAGTGCATTGTATCTGTCCTTGCTCCATGGTCACACTGAACATCTCGGTGTGGGAACATCTCGATTTGTCTTGTCTGCTACTTGAAATTAATTCTTTCACTCAAAGGGAGCTGGAATTGCTGATTTCTTTGCAAGACAGGTGGGTATTATGACAGGCATGGTAAATTTCTTTTTGGGTTCAGTTTCATTCTACAGTTGTTTCAAAAGCTGGTCTGTCAGCTGGTTGTAATCAAGTGGGAACTGAACAGCTGAAAAGTAACACTTTGGCTTGTTCAAAACACCAGTTTCGGTAGAGAACTGTATGTAAGGTAGTGATATACTCTAAAAGGTTCCTATCCTGATGTGGCTTGAACAAGGCTAACTTAGGCTATTTAAAAATATACAATGCAGTAGATTTAACTTCATGATTTTTCCTGAATGAAATCTATCATTTTAGATAGAGAAGAGAAACCACCATAGCAAAGAAATTGTGTTTCTAAATAACACCCATATAAGTAGACTGTTTCAGGCTTCTGTTTGCTTCTCATCTTCCTTTTAAACTTGTAGATTCTGTATTTTAGTATCTTCTTAAAATAAKCTTGGCCATTCAATTAAAAGAGCAAGTTTTTGATTGTTGGAGTGGTTTTTAAAACTRTGCAGTCAAGCAGAAAATAAACCTTAGTATTTTTGAGTAGGTGATTGTATATTTCAGTGATGTTAAATCTATATATTTTATATGCTAAATCTGTTTGTATTTATAGCATTTCAGGATCCTTAAAATAAAAACATTTATTTTTGGTGAGGATTTTTTTTAAGCAGGCTTGTATGCAAAATAAACATTTTGTTTTCTATCCACAGGGAGAAACAGAAGGCATAAGAAGCTCAGATACTTATGTAATGGTGGATGTGAGACGAAATGCAACAGGAGAATACAAATGCTCTCTGATAGACAGAAGCATGATGGACTCAACTACCATCACTGTACACTGTAAGTCATTGCATTTTGCAGTCCTAGTTAGGATACAAACCTGTCTTGTAGCTTCTGGGTTGATCTCTCTCTGCTTTACTCATGGGTCCAGTTAACCTACAGAAGAGGTGTGTCATGGCTTGTTTCAGGTCTTTTTTCCCCTCTTTCTCCTTTCTTTTCCTTTTTTTTTTTTTCTTTTTTTTTCTTTCCTTTTTTTTTTTTTTTTTTTTTCTTATTCTAATGTGTTGCTGTTCAAAACTTTCTTCACTGACTTAGATACAGATTCCCTTTATGAAACCTTTGTATATAACATATGGTACTGTTGCATTGTGATGCATAGTGCAAATTCTGATGTTTTATAAGTATCAGACATGTGAACACACATAGCAAACAATTCTGCTCCAACTCTGTCTTCGAACATACTGAAACACACGAGTTGTCCTGCAGTGGTATCACTCAAGGTCTTTCTTCAGAGTTGAATTCACATTAGTCTAATATCCTTTCATCTTAGCTCAATGAAATCAGCATATAAGGAATTCAGAGAAGAGACTTAGGAATTTATTATATTCACATAGTTGAAGTTTCTTCTTTAGCCTTTCCCAGAATCATAGGACTGCAGAGCTTGGTAAAGTTCCTTCAGCTGGATACTCCCACTCCATAACTGATTGCTTTTAATCTTCCCTTTATGTGAGAGAAAAAAAGAACAGAAACTCTTTTAAACTTTGAAAGCATATCACAGGCTGTGAAATTAGACTCAACCCAATTGTGACAGTTTTCCCTGGGAGCACTGATGGTCTCTAGTCTTCCAGTAGCATGAATACCTTTAATTAATAGTTTACAAATTCAGAGGGACATGTTTAAATGTTCCTATAGTAGTTGTACTTTACATAAAAAAGAAACTTCACATAGAAAAGTACACAGCTGTAGACAAAAATAACAAAAGTCTAGAGGGATTTTTTCCTCTTCACTATGATGTCAGAGTCTTTCAAGTTCACAGTCTACCTACTTGCACAGGAAATCCCAAAATTCAGCTTTGTAAGAGCCAGCTCAGATAGTGGAGGAAATCCGTTGTTGATAGTTGATGGGATGGCTCTATTCTGAGGTGCCTTCCACATGAATGAGAGCCATCAGATTTTAATGTCGTTCTTGTCCTTGGCCGAGTAATGGTTATTGCAGCCTTGGCAGGAGTGCCAGGTAGTGCACCAGTTTCCATTCAGTCCATGTACATAAACTGCATGCAGTAACTTCTTAAGCTGTGTGTAAATTCCTGAGATTACAGGAGATTCTCAATCTTTGGTGCAGTTCTGAGTGTCTGGGTTCCTTCGTGTACCTATATAGCCCTTTTGATTCCTGTACGCTCTGACATCAAAATTTCACAAAAGTACTACATGAAAATGTAGGCATTACTTTACTGTTTTATTTTCAAAATAGTTTGACCTGATTATGTAACCTTTCAATTTCGTTTACTGTCTGCTTGTCTTAATCTACCATACATTATTGCGTATACTTCTACTGCACCTGCTGATACTTAGTCCCCACTGTAAACTAAACTGACAAAACTTCTTTCAGTCTGTTTTCATGCTGAAATCTGACTCTCTTTAAACCAACTTTGGTCTTATAATTAGGTATATGTTTTAAGAATGGCTATCTGTAATTGAACACARTATTCCAAGGGATAGTTGATTCATAGCCCAATAGAATTTTGATTTCTTTAGTGGCATGTTTTTATTATTCTATACTTTTCTGCTATAGGTGTTTGTATGTTTATTTTTTTCCTGAGACGATACAACGTAGATAGAATGTACCTGTATATGAATAATGACATTATTTTATTTAATGAAGATTTTATATTTAATAAGGTCATCTGCTATTTTGCTGCCCAGTCCCTCAGCCAAGGATCAGGGTATGTTAGATCTGGAGAGAGCTCTGTACTGCTGCAGCTATCTGCCCAAAGGCGAAGGTAGCTTAGGTGTCTTCACAGCATGGTGTGTTTTGCTGGGTATAGAGACCTTGTCAGTATTTTTGCTGTGGTATAAAAAACAACCCCTTTATTTTACTTAAAGTGGGTTGCATGACTGCTTGGACTTCCACAGATAGTTACTCTAAAGAGTGATTTCCTCAAATCCAGGTTATTTATAACAAGCCAGTCTTCATTTCCCTGCTATTTTATGTGCATGTCARAAGAGTTTTACAGTATGAGAGAAGCTTGTATTTTGTTGGTAGAGGTCTTTCCAGTGGTGGCAGCTAGTGCAGCTACTCAGAATGCATAGATACCAGCTAGCGCCCTGCCACCTTACTCCAGTCTTTTTTCCTTAAACACCTCCATCCTCAGTAAAACCTTTTCTTAAGTGAGCTACAGTGGCCTGGAATACTTCTGTGATTCCTGAATGCCCATACCTTTGCAGCTGTGTGACAGAATCTATCTTAAAGCTACTCTGGTGTTTTGCCTTGTGGTAGTCTAAAACATTTCTGCAGCATGTCTTGTTGTAAGGAGAGCTCTTCTGAAGAAGTCAGAAAATCCAGAACTGCTTTATAATAGCCTCTTCCCTCTTTTTACTGCTTTCTTTCACATCAATTTTCCAGCATAACCCAATAATTTTGAGTACTTCCTGCTTTTAATATACTTAATTATTTTTGGTGTTAGATCTTCACAGTTCTTATGCCTTCTTGCTGTTCTTTTTCTTGAAATAATGCTTACCAACTCCTGTTAAATCCTACTTTTTCCCCCTTTTTTGCTTTATTGCTTACTTTTTCACATATGGATGAGTATTCCTGTCTACGGTGTTACACTGAAAAAGCTTTCATTCTGAGCTCAGGGCTTTTTATTTCCTCACCTCTGAGTGAGGCACTTCAGATTTTTTATTTTCTTGAAAAAACAAGCAATATAGTAATTCTTGTTTCTATCTATGAATTCATTTATAGCAGTTTTTATTACATTTTCAACTATAGCACTTGTTCCCAAACAGGTTTTACTGAGCAATGTAGAAAGATACGCTAGTTCCTTTCAGTGGCTAGCTAGGGAAAGGTTTTTACTGGTGTTAAAATGCATTAGCACTTTATAGCCCTTAAATACTTCTATAGCAAAATATTCCAACCTCAATACCAAGGATACTGTTTTTTTTTCCAAGTGGAATATGTATTATGAGATCCACAGAAAACTGAACATCAACATTAAGCATCTGAGTTAGCCATCATAGTTAGGGAAATACTGTATTCATGCAGGAAGTCTTTGCGAGGAGGGATAAGGAAGAATCTCTTCCTTACTCACAGAAGTTAAGTGACAAACTGAACAGCCTTGGTTCTCACCTCCTCAGAGAAGAAGTGGGATCTGTGGAGTGAGGGGCCCAGACTGCATGATATTTCTGATAGTCTTTTTTTTGTGTTATAGATGTATTGAAAAAACAAGAGAAATCATCTTTTGAGTGATGTGTGGAAAWTTTTTCTATTCTTAGTAGATTAGGAGAAGTTTCTGGCTAGCTGATGCTATACTTGGGGTGTTCAGATTACATGCAAATTCTGTGCATAGTTTTCCCAGTTGTAGCACAGTATCCCATTTGAGACATCTTTAAAGGCTGGGAGACAGACCTACACCTGCAATACAGCTTATAAACCCAAACATTAGAAATGCTTGTTCTAGCCTTTCCTACATTAATTCCATACCTCTCACATGTGATGTGGTAATACATGCAGAATACACTCTTTGCCTCTTCCCCATGCTACTTGGTATGCAAGGAGAGCACTGAAATCAATGTAAGACTTCAAGAGAGACCAYGTTAAGAGCTGGCAGATATTGAAGATGGTGCCTAATGAGAAGTTTGTTTACGAAGAAAGTTTCAAAGCCAAAACCAGAAACGTATGGAAAGGTCTTGCAACCAAGTTTTTCTTTAAACGACTAAGAAGATGAATTTTGAGTCTTCTGTATGCAAGAAGTATTTTCCCCTCATACTTCTGTACCTGCACAGATTACTTATTAATGAAGCATATAAGTTGCGAAGTAAAAGTATCTATATCACATTTCTTTGTGGACCCTACAGATAGATAAACTGGCAGAATATTAATCCAAATCAAATTGCTCTATGGAGAATTCCTAGAGGGAATCCAATGCTAAACAGAAGCTTAATTCTATACTTGCCTCATAAATCACCTTACAAATTCTGCTCTGAGCTATGCAGTTAGTCTTGCATATTATAAATTTGCCTGAACTTCTGTAATAACCTACAGCACTGTGCAAGAGGGACTCCAGTCTCAGTTCTACCACCAAAAGGAAGGGGACACAGGCACGTTACCTAGAAAGAAGACTGGATTAAAGGATTGCTCTGGGCTGAATGTCAGTCTTGCCTGAGATGAAGGCCAAAAATTTAATGAGTTCCTGCTTCCTGTGATGTTGTGACAAGAATCCCTCTTGAATGATCTGTGATCTCTTGGGTTTGAGGTGTTATCCTGCTTCAAAGAAATAAAGGTTTAAGCAGATGTTGAAGAAGAGTCACCCCAAGAAAACAATTCTTAGCTTTTTCTTCCACCACAGAAGAAAAAGGTAGTATGTACTACCTCTACCATGATAGTATTTACTCAAGATATTTACTCAAGAGTTACAGAGCAGAAAGAAAAACATCCTGTGAGGCATCTGATAAAATATACGGAAATATTCACTYGTTGAGTCATTTTTCTGCTTGTGGAAGCAGTGGTAGTCTGGAGTATTGTGGGTTTGATTGGGTTTGCTGTTTTTAGTTTGGGGAGGCGGGGGGGGGGAGGGACAAGACATCCTCTTAAAATGCAGGGGGGGAAAAATGGTTTTTCTCTCTTTGATAAGATCTTTACTTTACTAGTCCATAGGTGATGATACAGTTTTTGTGACCCTCTGAGACTAGGCATTGGACTTTTAACATAGGTATTAATGCAGACTAATAGTAGAGAATGGACCCTAGTTTCTCCCTGAAATCCTGCTTTCGATTATAATAGAGTTCCCAGGGCAACCACTGAATGAAGCCAGCAGTTGAGTAAGTTTGCTTTTTTTTTTTTTTTTTTTTTTTTTTTTAAGGAAAACCCACTGTTTTCCCTTTCCTTTACCAATCATGGTTTTGCCTCAGGCTTTTTGTAGCTCTGCTTAAAAAAGCTAGAAGAATATTTTGCAGTCCCTTTCCAGCAAGTACTGCGCTCCTGATGAAATTATGTGTGCTTGCCATTTCCGTTATTATTTCTGTGTGTGTCTGTGATAGTAAGCTAACCAGGCAACTTGGCTTTCAATCCAAGGTATTGTGCGAAGGGAAGCAAAATAGACATTTAACTTGGCAAACTCTGCTCTTCTTGCAGTGTAGGATTTTTGTGAAAAAGCAAGCACTAGCTAGCCAAATTCATATACTAGGAAGATCTAAAACAATGTTTCCTGACCTTTCCATTATTGTTTCTCACCCTGCCTAGTGCCTACCACAGCTGTCACTGACTCCTTGCAATTTCCCTGGAGCCAAAATAGGTCAGGCAAAACTTGGACTCTGAGTTGCACAGCAGTAATGAACAAAAACTGTTTTTTAAGGTTAGGAATGAGAAGAAAGRAAGCAAGTGGCTTTATGTGCGGCCTCCCAACCATATATTTTAGTCTGCTTGCCCATTCAGTCAGTAGCATGTCTTATCCACCCTCATGCTCCTCAAAAGCTTCTCCATATGCCCGGGAAAAAAAATGAAATTGCTTTGTCAGATTCCAAAACTTCACCTTTTGTCCTCTCACCCTCTTCTTCACACTTTTATAAGTAACCATTTGAATTAATCTGGCCCAACCTGCATGAGTCCTCCCCTGAAACTAGATTCCTGGCTCTTAACAACCTACACTCAGAGCAATCTGTGCTTCTCCTTTCAAGAAGCACATAGTGCTATCTGAAGAGCTCCTGCAGCTTCCTGTACCTCCTGTATCATTCTTTCAGTAGTACAAAGTGGACAAAATGTATCCATTTGTCTAGTGATAGTGAAGTTTGTCTTTTACTTTTTAGCATGTAATTGCACCAAAACCATAAATGTTCTAAAAGCTTATTTTAGAATAATCTCTCTCTTCTTCCTTATTTCTAAAATTGATCTAGATTTTATTGKAAAAAAAACGAAATTGTGAATTTAATGAGTGCAATTAGTCACATTTTCTTCCTTGGTAAGCCTTTGAAATGAGACAGCATTCTGAGATTAGCCTTTTGATAAATGTTCTTCCTGTCTTAGATTTGGATTTGCAGCTTACTCCTAGCGGAGAAGTCACAAAACAGATCGGAGAGGCCCTACCTGTGTCCTGCACAATTTCTTCTAGCAGAAATGCAACTGTGTTTTGGAAAAAGGTCAGTAATTCATATACTTTAAGTATTCATCTCTTCAGATTACTGCTGTTACTTCAGTGTTTTAGAAGAGAGGAAGCCATTTTCATTGGACTTGATTTAAACAATGTGTTGAAATGAGTGTTTTGCTAAAGAGATACTGACTCAAGTTGAYGACTGAAAATTAGTTACTGTAATTTTTGCATCGATCTTTCAAATGCAGAGAAATGATCTTGGGTGTCTACTATAACACAAAGATCTAGGTTTTTTAAATGGTCTATAAAAGCCCGTTGAGAATCAGTTTCCACTTAGAAGGGTGGCCCCACTGGAGAAACTTGGGCTTATTAATCACTCTCTCAGACACATACTTTTTTTTGTCCTGCTTCCAGTAAACGTGATAAAAGGACAAGGCAGGTTGAGAGATTGGCTGTTGGCAGCTGGCTGATGAAGAATATTGCTTATCATAGACTGTTTAAATCAAATCTTCATTGAGAGAAACCAAAAGAAATGATGTCTAGTAGTTATTTAGTAGCATATGTTGATCTCATAAGCCTGGATCCTAGGGGAGAGTTGGATTTTTTTTCTATCACAGCTTGTACCACTAGTATTTTTGGCCATTTTACGAGAGAGGCCCAGAACAAACAGTTGATCCCTCTATGCTCCCTTTTTCTGAAAATGAAGTTGTTCCAGAAGAAGGGTTATGGCTTAAATRAACCTTCAATAACTTCTACTTTTCATGCTGTGATATTGCTGTCAGCTACTGAAATGTAATTATTAATGGGGCAACAMTTTAGCATTAAGGGTCTAATCCAGCAAAGCACATGAAGAATTCTGTTGAAACTCATCATACTTTAAACATAGAGATAGTGTGTTCTGAGTTAAAATTCATAGAGACTAACTCCTTGCTTTATCAGGACAATATCAGAATGCAAACAAGTCCATCATTTTCGAGTCTTCAGTATCAAGATGCTGGAAACTACATCTGTGAAACTACTCTACAGGAGGTTGAAGGTTTAAAGAAAAGCAAGACTCTTAAACTTATTGTAGAAGGTAGGGAGCAGCATAGTCTATTAATTGTCCTCTTTGGTGTTACATTAACAAAATGGTTAACTATAATATTGTTCTTTTAGGAAAACCTCAAATCAAAATGACAAAGAAAACCAACACAAATAAAATGTCTAAAACAATTGTCTGCCATGTGGAAGGTTTCCCCAAACCATCAGTACAATGGACAGTTACTGGTAGTGGAAGCATCATAAATAAAGCAAGTATCTTTCCTGTTAACCTATTCACAAAAAGATAGGTGCATAGGAGGGGTGACTTAAAGTCAAGGAAAATTTTCCAGGTAGTGAGATTAACAAAACTCAATTTATTTCATTTACCTAAGATAAAGTTGTGATCATTGTATCTACATGGACGATTTCTGATGATAAAGGACTTTCGAATGTAGCAGGTAAAGGCACAGAAGATCCATTGGCTACAAGCTGAAGCTGCAGGGAAAAGAAAAAAGTGGAAATTAAATGTACATATAAAATGAGAGTATTTATCCATTTTATCTGGCTGATGTGGTGATTTTGCCATTGCATAAAGACTTACAAATAATGATGGAACTATACAACTTATTTTAGAAAACAGGTACTTGATGTAGGCATTGACTGGGGGGAAATGCTATGGACTGTGGTAAGTACAAGTCAGAAAATATGGTCAATATAGTCACTCCAGACCTTGCAATTTTCATCCTGATTTTTGTAATTGTTTTTCTATGGTTATACCCRTTGTTTTCATTGGTAAGAAAACTGTAATGCAGTCATCCTTGGTGAGCAAAAAGGAATGCCCATATGCAGCAGGAAAAAYACCTGGAAAATAAGCAGTCTTACATCAGTATGAAAATTCATATTGATTACCAAATCACATATGAAGCACTGCCACATTTTGCCTTAACAGGAGAAATAAATTAGGCATCTATACAAGCAATCAGAGGCTGGAAGTGCAATGCATAGTCCTTCTGTAGATTTCATTAATTCCATAAGGTTTTGCTTTAGTCCTATGAAAATTACATATGCCTGTAATGAGCAAGTATGCAAGGTCAAAATTTGTCCATTCATTGCAGCTATGGGTCAGGAACTGTCTTGAAGTTATATAAATAATTGACAGTATTTTTTTCTGGAGATTGTATTAATCTAAGAACGATGTACAGCAAATTTAAGGATCAGCTCCATGTTACTACTACAGCACAGATACTGCAGGTCCTACTGGATACATATAGCTTGGCAAAACAATACTTAAAATAGAAACAACTGAGGATTCTGAATGCCAGAAAGTGGAAAATTTACAGTGTTTCTTCTCATTATAAGGGCATAAATGAAAAATAGTGAGATTGAGAGAAGTGACTATTTAGAAGCTTACTTCTGGATCTTTCAAGAAGAATTTTATCACTTAGAATATTTAAAAAAATAGTCCAGAGAAACAAAAGTAAATACAGAATGTGCTTAACTTTCTTTAAAGAATGCGTCTTTATCAATGGTTGTGCAGTAGACAGTATACAAAATGCAGATATAACTGGATATCTTGAACAAAGTATTTCCTTGTAAATACTCATGTCACCATTTAATRAAATCACATTTCTTCAACTGTGCTTTTAGTTTAGTGCTGCATGCAGTATTTTTGTTTACTTGATATTTTAAAATTAAGTTATTCTCTTTATCATTTTAAAAAGAAAAATATTAGTTGAGAGCAAATTCCTTCCAAACATTTTGAGTGKGTAGTACACGTAGTGCATTTGTTGTTCTTTGCATTTTCAATAATAATATTTTTTTTAACCTTTTCAGACAGAGGAGACAGAATATGTTAATGGAAGATTTTCCAGTAAAATCGTAATTGCACCTGAAGAGAATGTAACTTTAACTTGCATTGCAGAAAATCAATTAGAAAGGACTGTAACCTCCCTGAATGTCTCTGCTGGTGAGTGTCTTTTAAAGACCGTTTCCTTAAAGTTGTGGTTTCAAATAAGAAATACCAATGTGACGCGTAGGTCTGCATAATACTGATGGTATTAAGGTGTTCAATCTTTCTGTTTATAAAGTCAAGCAATTAGAAAACCAGCCTGGACTAGTAGGACATAGACTCTATTGGTCTGGACTGGATGAAGAGATTTAGTCTTCTTGACTGTAGCTAGATGTATTATTTATAAAAATTGCTTTTCGTTTCTTACTAAATGATCATCATCTTGTAGTCCCCCAATTTCCAGTTTATCACCACTSGTATGACTTGATTCAGAACAGAAATTGAGCCATGATGGATTTTAACTAAATGACTGTATTCAATGATGAAAGGWAGTCAGAAGCTACTTGTGAAAGGGTAATGTGAGTCAGAAGTATTTATGAGATTAATATTAAAGTTTTTGAATAAGATTCTTCAATATGATATATTACAGTTAGATTCTTTCTTAAAGATAAGATTAATTAGCTTGGGTTTTTTTGGCAAATATTGCATTAAGTTTCAGTATTTCTATCACTGCTGTAAATAGACAGCTATTTTGGTAAATACTGCAGCATATGAAAAGAAGGTGACTTTCTGGTATCAACACATCTTTTGTTTTTAACTTCATTTTAACATTTTTTCATTTCAGTAAGTATTCCAGAATATGATGAGCCAGAGGATAGAAATGGTATGTATGCCTTTCCATCTCCCTAATCCTTCTTTTTGATTGCCTTAGTTCAAGACATGTGAAGAGTCACTGAACGATTTACATACACAGTGCCTCAACAGCTGAACTTGATTTAAAATAGCTAATGCCATGATTGGTTAAGAATGTGACTTATGTGAAGCTTTAAATATTTTTAAGAACCATGCTTATACTTTTTTGACTTTATGACCTCCTGTCTTGTTTTTTTGAAGATAATTCCGTAGAAATTGTGTGATGCTTTACTTTATTATAGCTCACCTCATTAACTTTTCTTCTTCAGATGACAATAGAGAAAAGGTTAATGACCAAGCAAAGCTAATAGTGGGAATTGTAGTCGGTCTTCTCTTGGCTGCTCTGGTTGCAGGTGTTGTCTACTGGCTCTATGTGAAGAAATCAAAGTAAGATTTTATGGAAAATTTTATAAAATAATCATAAATGGAAACCTATATTTACTTTTACTTCCTGCAGCATTCCAATAGTCTGACTGGGGAAAAGTTGTTCCCATCAATTAATTGAATATAGGAAAGAAACTTGCTACCTCTGTGTGGCATGTCCTGCTGTTTAATGTGACACATCTCTCAGAGGTGGGACTCCCAGACTTTTCCTATCTCTTTTCCTGTCCGGTCACATATAATGAGGTTTTGTTTCCTGACAACCAATTGTGCCAATTCTTGCATATAAATATTGTATCTGCTACTTAACTGTGCCGCAGCACCTCTGTGTGGTTTCAGTGATAGCAGAGACTCTCTTCACTTACAAGTTTGGTAGTTCATACATTTTAAAAATGGAATAAATGACAGAATAAGCATAAACTGYCTCAGGGAGGAGAGAGATGCTTAATTCAATTGTTCATATATGTTTTGAGATCTTTGAGGTAAAATTGGTAATGGTAAAGCTTATGATGCTGAAAAACTAGAAGTCGCCATCCAAATCAGTATGTTTTTGCTGTCCTCAGCATAGTATGGGATTTACCAGTGAGACCTACTTGCTTTCAAATTTATTATCACACATGCTCACTTCAGAAAATAAACTGGATGATCTCAGACTGAAACCATATCTCTCCATCCTATTAAAAGTGGCTATCACTATATGCCTTTTGGCCTTATCCCCATATGCCTTTTGGCCTTATCCCCATGTGTTTGCCCCCAGCAAGAACTTCAGACAGGCTTGCTCTCTAAGGGTTCCTTAGAGCTACCTCTTGAAAGGAGGAGTAAGGCAGTTACGTATAACATACACAAGTTAGTACACCTATACAAGCAATGTTAAACTTCATGTGATGCCTTTTCTTGTGATTTTTTTAGTTAAAATTTGTGATGAAACTGTATCTAAAATATACCATCGGAATTTTACTAGCAACAAATGTTTCATGGATGTGAAAGTACAACAAGGAATTTTCTGTTTCTAGTAGAGAATGCTCATTTTTGGATATTGTGTAAAAATGTTACTCTAGCTACAACTTAGTAAATTTTGGAAGTTTTCCGAATTAAGATTTCCTATAAATAACCAAGTACAGAACCATATCATACATGGAAAAAAAAAAGTTATTTTATGCAAAGCATATGATTCTTTTGGTAGAAATTGAAAAGTAATAATAATGTTGAATTCCTCTCCCACACTTTATTATGAGAGTAACAATGTCCAGAATCATTTTCTTTTGTCTCTCCTTTTTGAATATGAGAAAGGAATCATGAAACTAAGTGTTTTTCTCTCTCCCCCCCCCCGCACCCCCCACCCCCCCGAAGTGGTTAGGGTAAAAGCAGAGCAGAGAAGGTTAAGTATCTTTTCATGTACTGGTGGGAGAGCTGACAAGAGACTTAGAAACTTCTTGAGAGGAGCTTGTAATTTAAGAAAGCTTTTTCAGATTCAAAGAGAGTATACAGCATGTTCTAAAATGGACAACACTTCCTTTCCTCATGCTCAAATTCTTTTCTACAAGCTTGCAATAGAAATCAGGGCTAGGATTGCTTACACAGGTTCACTGGGAACAAAATAAAAATCTTTTATAGTTAAATAATAGACTTCATATTTGATGCACTGTGGCTGGCCTCTAAAACACTTAATTGATGCATCGTGGCTGACAGTCTCCTGTTCTCAGCATATATTTGAGTTGCTCTGCCATCCTCCCTACTTCCTGTATGCCATACTTGCAAGAACAAGCAGTGTGGCAGTACCTATTCCGACAAAGTTTTCAGCACAAATTATAGCCTCAAAATAAAAGTTGTCCTTGCAAAAAGCACCTTATACCTTTAGACACCACCTGTGTCTAATCACAGCCCTCCATCTCCACACAGGCCAAGAGTTAGTAGTTATTTTTTTAACTTACCCTTGAACAGTAACTCACCTAATCTCTATCCCCAAAGTGACGCCAAAGGGAAGTCTGAGAAGGCAGCAGCACACAACTTTCCAAGTCTGCCGAGGCAAGAAACACATTATTTTTTTTTCATTATTGGTGTTGTGGTTTGTATAATCTCCTATTGTCTTGTCATCTGCACTAAGTAGGAATTATACTTGTACCCTTGGAATATATTCACAATAAATCACTTGCATAGTTACTCACTGCCTCAGCTCCACTTGATGCAAAAGCTGATTATTGCCACATTCTTTTCACTGCGAGTATTATCCTGTAAATCAGGGACTCATCTGTATTCCACATGCTGCAGCCAGCCCTCTCTTGAATAAGGAGTTGAAGCTACCTCTCCCAGCATGCTGTTTCTCCTTCATCTGAGCAGAAGGCAAAAGACGGAGCATTTCTCCTGTTCCCACAAGGATAGTTTAAGTTAATAATTTGCACTAAACAGTATATAATTTAGCATTGCGGGTTCTTACTAAAGTTTCTATGTCATACTTCAGCTGAGTGATTCTGGTACACTCATCTTCAGTACATCCTTTATTTACAAAGTTTTCACTTTGCCAGCAACAGTTGAGACTGCTGAAAAAATTAAAGGTTTAGAAAGAAAATGATGCATCTCAGGCCCTATAGCTCTTTCTCTAGACATGTAAGAGAGTTTTGCATTTGGTGTGGGACGTTTGTCATGTTTTTACAGGTTGGGTTTGGAGGACGCTGGATCAAGGTTAAGCTGATTTTAAAGGAGTGAAGGAAAATTCAGCTGGAAAATTGAAGTTGTAGCAACAGCAGTCTTAAGATTGTTCATGCTCAGAGCACATCATACTGTTAAAATTCTTCCTATGTCCCAGTAACCAAGAATGTTAATTGTTAATTTTGCTGTAGCTGAAACTAGACACTTGAAGCATAGCAATTACACTTTTCTGATACTTTATAGGAAATTAGCATGTAAAACCAAATGTGGCAGGTGAAGTATGTAGGAAACTTGCTGTGCATTTTATACAAGACTCAGTACTTGCATTGTTTCTCATGCAATTGCCATGTAGAGAGAAGACTAAGTTACAGACATCTCTGGAAGTGTTGGTCAGTGCCACAAATCTTGTATAAAAATGGCACAGATTTAATTAAAAAGCAGTTAGTCCTTGATCACTCGAATATTTTTCTAATCTCGATGCCCTTTTTCTGCTGATGATTTGAAAATAATTGGAAGAGGGGGAAGTCAAGATGGGAGAAATGGAAAGAGTTTGAAAATAATCCAGGTTTGGATGTATAAGACTCCAATAAAAGCTGTAAAAATAGTTTAGGTGAGTGCCTAACATGCCTTTCAAAAGTAATGCAAGCATTAATGAAATTCTTGGCTCTTACTTCAGCTCCCAGAACTATACATAAGAGTATTTTCTTACTTGTCATTATTACAAGCTCCCATAACAAGAACAAAGAGCACTACAGATTTTCTTCTGTAAATAGAATTGAGAGTGAGACCTAGATCCCTGAGATTAAAAAAAAAAAATCATCGGGAATTAAACCGCAAAGATAATTTGTGAGTAAACTATCTGCAGTCYGTATTTAATCTAAGGCAGGCAAAAAAGAAAGTTCTTTATTAAAACAGTAACATTTTGAACAATATATAAAATGCCTGAAAATAACTGCCCCTCAACACACACACATATGTACACACTCYCCAAAGGAAAATAAAAATTTCATTTTAGTACTACTTACTAAAGATTTTGATTATGATTCCCTGGAGATAGGGTTCCCCCTCCCCCTCGAAGAGCAAGCATAGATAAAGGTAAAGTGTCAGTCATAATTATAGCAAGAGCTCAGAATGCATTTTACAAATGAATTAAGAACAGTGAGAGACAAAATAAATAAACCTATATGAATATAACTAAATTCTCACTCTTCAGAAAACTATGGCCAAAGCATACTAAGGTGTGAGCTTTATTTGTGGAAGTAATTTTAACGGGTGCGAGCTAACTCAGCCAAACGAGGTGGTTCTGCCCTTTTCAGAAAATCCTCTGGAATATGCAAGTAAGCATATTCAGACTGAATAGCCCAACTGAGCAGATACCATCAGGAAGTCTCTCGAGTTGYAAATGCAGCCAGTCTACAGTAGTGGGTGCACTCTCTAAAATAGTAAGGAGGGACCGCTGTCACAGGTTAAGCTGGTTAAGGACCTTTTGCTCAGTGCCTTGAAGTCACCTGAAAAAGTGACAGAAACAATGTTTTGAGCTGTTCCTGGGTTACAAACTCAGGCCACATCTACCGAGCTCGAGGACTGGTGCTACRCCAAGGTTGCCTGTGCCTCTTGCTGGCACAGCACTGCCTGTGGCTCACACTGCTGCGACCCTCAGTGCAGAGAACTTGTCAGTCTCTTAATAATGCCACTTTTAGCTAGCACAAAAAAAAAAAGGGCAGGAGTGTTTCTTGGGCTGAGGTGGTGAGTCTGCCTAGGTATCACTAATGGGGGAACAAAATTAAAAATAAAAAAGGTCAGCAGGATCGCCAAACCAGCAGAATTAAACTCTTGCACCTCAGTCTCATGCACCGAGGAGCTATAGCCATCTTCTTTGTGGACATGCAGAGCTTCTGTTGTGCTCATTTCACACGAGTAGTATATACCAGCCTCCAGAAGCATTCTGGATATTCTGTCTCCTTCTGAGTCCGAGTGTTGCCTTTTAAATCTCCATTTTTTATCCATTTCAGATAAAAGGAAAATATAGATGATGATACTTAATGAGGGGAATACCAGTTTTGTTGAAGGCAGAACTAGAATAGTTTAAAAATAAAACTTGATATGATTACAGGACCTCCCATTTTTAATCATTGAATAATTTTAACTTAATCAAAAAACAGTAATGCTAGTTACAATTCCTTCAGCTATTAAATATCAGCTCACATCATAAGATTCAGTTTACTTTGGGCACTGTAAAACTCCTGATATAAGAGGTAATAAAGTAAGAGGGTCATACTGAGCCATACCAGTACTCTGTCTAGCCCACTCTCCTCTCCAGGAGCAGACATAAGTGGATACATAAGGCAGTGTAAGAGTAGGGCAGGCACAAGAGATACAGCTTTCTAACCTCCAGCTTATTGCAACTCAGCGAATTTCCTGAGTCCAGATCCTTTGAGCATATCATCTCTTTCCCTGCAGTTTTCAATTTTGTAAGGCTTGTTTATAGAAGAGACTTGTCATTCAAATGACAAGCCAAATTCTGTGCACTACCTAAAGCAAACACATTTGGTTTTTAAATTTTTAAAGTTTTTTTTTTTTTTAACTAGGAATTAAAGAGCTTTATAAAAGGTTATTAAGATCACAGAAGAAACTCAGTCTCCACCAAAGCACTGTATTTTCTTTGTTGTCTCTTACATCCCTTCCTTCTGTGCAGATTCAGACTTTCAGGTTTTGAGATATCAGAAGAAAGTAGAAAGTTACTGCACAACAGAAATTTACCACCATAGGACAAGTTACTTTGTGACTTAATCACAGTATTTTTAAAATTACTTTTATCAGTGATAAGCAGAAGCTTGGATCTTTGTAGTAACTAGATTTTCAGCAGAATTGGTTCTGCCAGAGGCCTTCTTATCAGCTACCCAAACATAACAGAGGCAGTCTTGAAACAGTAGGGAGAGTCATCTGCAACACTGATGCATTAAACCATCGAACCACTTAGGAAGTAACCTACTCTAAAACTAGAGTGGTCTTGCTCAGTATAATCCGTGGGCCGTCAGGCCCAGCAGGCTGCGTTGCCCTCACTCGCCCCGTCAGCCGCTGCTGCCCTCCTGGAGAGCCGGCACTGCAGCCGCACCCCCAGCACCGTTGAGAATGAGATGCGGTTGCACCCGCTCAGACGCTGCTGTTCTGAGGACTAAACTGTACACTCTCAAGATTACTTTTCAAGGTTAGGTTCGACTCAGGGCCCACAGTGCTTTTAAACACTGCTTAGTGGCCTTTGCTCAGATGGAGGATGCACACAGAAACACTCCACTAGCACAAATTCAAATCTGTGGTTTTGTAAGGTACATACCTGCATGGTGTCAGCATGACATGTCACACGATCCTGCTAACCTGTGTCTTCATTGTATTTTGCAAGTCAGTGTCACTGCGGCCCTTTACCCTGAAGCAAGGGTGAGCATATGCATTAATCATCTGTCACAACAGACGCTACTGTTTCTGTAGGGGGAAAAAATTATCCACCGAGAAAATGCGTATAGGATAAGCTGCTTTGACACAAGGGATTTAGTCTGTCCCACTCAAACACATCTGCCCATTTACATTTTTAAAATTGTGGCCGTTAAAATGTTATCACCGCATTGCAGGAATCTTTCACCTTGGCAGACAGTGAGTCTTCTCACACATTAAAGGAACAGCTTATTGGTTTTATTGTGCTAAGCTAAACTAAGCGCTTAACTCATTAATTCATCTCCACTATTCGTATTAAAGACAACCTGCTAGTTTGAATGAGGCATACTACTTTTCTACCCCTCAGACATTTATAAAATATTTTCTTTGCGCAAAGATTGTCAGTAATAGTAGAACAGATCTAGAAGACAGAGTGGTTTTTTTCAGTGTTGCCTGAATTTTCATTAATTTCTTCACAGTTAAAACAGCTTCTGTTTGGCATGGGCTCTGAAAGTCAATTACTACAAGTACACACAAGATTGCTATCTTGATAAAGATATCTTAGCCACACTTCTACATTTTAGTACGCCTTAAAGCAAACTCTCTTGTTTATTGAAACAAGCTACACAATTAATTTGTCAGGAAGCATGGATCTGCACAACTGGTTTAACCTTGCTAAATGTTCACTACAAGTTAGGTCAGAATACTTTCAAATTCTTCAGTAAGACAGATACATATACACAGGCCTGCTGCAATACCTCTTGCAGTACTAACTCCAGTGGGGAAATTGGTGCTTTTGGTCTATTCACAGACATATGCAAGCCTATTGCTCTGCTCAGAAGAGAACTGTAACAATTTTCTGTTCTACTTAGAGGGGAAGAGACACTGTCGTTAATGTGAATATAGAAAAAAACGCTGTAGATGTACAAAAAATAACCTTAACTTTTCATTATAGGACAGCATCAAAACATGTAGACAAAGATCTTGGAAATATAGAAGAAAATAAAAAACTAGAAGAAAACAATCATAAATCTGAAGCTTAAGAGACAAAATGTGTCAGTCATCGTTCCAGGTAGGTGTCGCATGCTGCAGGGTTTAACATCTGTTCGTCAACAATTTCTCTCTGTGGAAGAGAACTGGATCTGGTTCTCTTTGTAACGTGCACTCTGCTCTGCAAAAGCACATTTCTCTTCAGGGAGTAAAAGAGCTGCACTCCTCAAACAAGGCAATGCCAGATTCACCATTCCCCTTCCCAGCACCAAAGTCTTACCTGGTTGCCACCTGGTCTAGCAATCGCAGCAGTAGGTTGGAGTCTGTTGCTTGCTTCCAGAGTGCTGGGCAGTGGAGTGGATTTTGAGTCTTCTAGTATTAGGACGGGCAGACTCAAGTGCCTGGCCAGCTAAGAATTTATTTCAGCATATGGACATATTAAAGAAGCCTGACATTTAGATGCAAGTTAGTACTTTGTCTTCTTTTAATTCATGCACTCCTGAAAATAAAGATTTATATACTATTACCTTTTGTAGTATGCATGTGTGCGTAAAGAGTATGTTTAGATATTGTTTAGGAGCTCTTAAGGTATGACTTCAAATATTCACACTAACCTCCCTTATAGAAACAATAGTTTCTAAGTCTTTGGACAGTTTTATTCATCACCATTGCAAGATGTACGAAACTTTCCTTGGAACAAAATCATTCTTTTATTCAAGATATCAAAAGCTGATGGTATTATCAATTATTTTATCCTGGAAACAGACATTGTATATTAAACTAGCAACAATGCAACAGGTGTGAAAATCTCCCAAACTGGGTCCTGTATAAATTAAACTCTACAAGCGGATCCTGAAGTTCCCTAGGGGACACAGGAGCACTACAAAAGGCCTAGAACAGCACTACAAAATGCCAACAGCACCACCCAGTGTTCGCAGATCTATAGCTGCATCTCTCCCCTTAGTACCCAAAGGAGGCTTTACACCCTCTTTCTGAACAGTGCAGCCCATTTGAAACTAGCACTGTAGTAGCACAAGTGTGTGGAATCCAGGTGACAATCCACAGTGAGCTTTCTTGAGTTAAGCACTTTTTTTTTTTTTTTTTTGATTTAAAGGAGTGGTAAGTGTTCTGCAGTACTGCATTGTGAGTTTCACAACAGGAAAACCATAACTGGTCCTGATTTTCAGTGTGCCATTAATAACTAATCATAGAATCTTAGAATCGGTAAGGTTGGAAGGGACCGCTGGAGATCATCTAGTCCAACCTCCCTGCTCAGCAGGGTCACCTAGAGCATGTTAGACAGGGCTGCATCCAGGCAGGCTTTGAATATCTCCAGAGAAGGAGACTCCACAAGCTCTCTGGGCAGCCTGTGCCAGTGCTCTGTCACTCTCCCAGGGAAGAAATTCTCCCTCACGTTCAGATGGAACTTCCTGTAGTTCAATTTGATCTTAAGTTAATGGCATTGGATACCTACTTTTGGTCTCAAAGTTTCCAAGCATATAGTGGGATTAACACAGATTTCATATTTCAATAAAAAGGTTTCAAATTTAAATAAAACATTTGATAGCACTGCTTGTTGATAATTTAAATGTGTAAATATTGTCTGTAGTTTTAACCTACAAATGGTTATTTTTACACTGTTCAGAACTCTTGAGATAGAATGATCACTTACTATATGTAAAGAGATGTAACATTGCGGTATGGACTTTACTAACAAAACAATTGTTTTCCTAGTTGAAGAGAGAAGGTTGGGAAGACCAAAATTATGCCTTGAGGGAATGATGTAAAGTGGGACATAGGTGAATTTTGAAAATGCTGCAATGCACAAACACAGGGTTTCTGCTGCAGTTCTGTGGGAAATTTCTGTACTATCTTTGGTAGGGGTTGTTTAGTATCTTTTTTTGCTGGACTTCATACCCTCTGCAACATYGCAGTACTGATTAGACAGAGGTGAAATTAGCCTGAGGGTATTTATTGACCATATTTGTTGAGCACAGCAATTCAAATAACATCCTTGGCATTTGGCACAGTCTTTTGTTACRAATTTTTGATATTTTCAAATCAGTATTCTACATAAATGAAAGGTTATCCATAAATGCATTACTTATCAGATGAACTTAATTGATTTAAAAGTAACAATGTTGCAGTAGCTATTCTCATTATGTAAGATAGTCTCATCATTAAATGGCAGATGAAAATACTATTAACGTGGCTGTTTATTTAGGGGTTAGATACTTAGCAGTTATGTTAGTTAACATATTTAAAACTAAAGGTGATTAACTGGCTTTATCTTTCATATTTTCAGAGAATACGTATAGACCAAGTGAAGCATGAACGTGGATTGTATTTAAACCTATACAAAGAAGTGACAGCTATTCATGGTTCAAGTATTAAACAGACCATGCTATCAAGTTTTCAAAGGATTTTAGACACAATTATCTCAAGTTAAAAAAAAAAAAACAACTAATTTTGGCAACAGCCATGATAATAGGTCACCATGTTRTGTTTTGTTTGAAATATTTTTTTGTAAACGTCTGCACTGAAGATTTCTTTTTGTTTGCCTTTATGTAAATTTTTTACGTAGCTATTTTTATACACTGTAAGGCTTTGTTCTGGGAGTTGCTGTTAATCTGATGTATAGTGTAATGTTTTTATTTCAATTGTTTTTATGACACCCTTTGAGCAGGTACATGTCTAATTCTGATTGTTATCAGTGAAGCTTTGTATCAAGTACCTAAAGTGTAAAATTGTCTTTAGGAAAATATCAAGCTCTTTTCTTTTATTCTTTTAAATCTCAGTAAAGAGAAAGGGTGACAGCTGTGACAAAAATAAATTGTTAATGAAAGTGAAAATTAAAAAATCCAAACAAAGCTTAACAGCCAGAAAGGGAATAAAGAGTTTCCACAAAGAAGGCTGGGTATTGAACAAGGAATGTAACAAAAAATTCCTAGCCTACATACAGATGGTTCTAATAATCCTTTACTTCTAGAGGAAGACACACATTTTATGGCTATGTTATCAGTTCTCTTTTATGTTAGAATTAGGATAAGAAACTGGAATTCTGGATTGGTTTTGATTCCTTTGTTAACTGCTGCCTTAAAGTACTGTACCTTCTCTTCCTTTCAGAAAGATATCAGTCAGAATTGGAGACCTTTTAAAAAAAAGTGGTCATATCAAAGCTGCATTTTTTTCCACAGAAATAGAATATATATATTTTTTGTGTGTTTTTGTTAACTACGCTACAGATATTGAATGCACCTTGAGATAATTTTAGTGTTTTTAACTGGTACCTAATTTATCAAACAGTACATATAATTGTAACTATGAAATGTCTATGTATCTTTAGTTACATTCAAGTTTGTAACTTTATAAACATGTTTTATGCTTGAGGAAATTTTTAGAATGGTACTGATAAGAACACATTTTAGGGTAAATGGCCAATAGAAAATCGTACGTGGGTGGGAAAAGTTTCATGTTACACAGAAGGTTAGTTTCTGGGAGAAAATAACAGCCAGTTTTGATGGAGAGAAACAGTAGAGTAAGCAGAACATCAGGTTTCCATTTACAGATATCCAGGGAAAAAGTAAGTTTTTATAGACTGGTAGACAGAAATAAATAAAYAAACAAACAAAAGACAAAGATGGACGTTAGGAAATGTATTTTGCCACTTTTGCATTATTTAGGGGGAAGAAAACACTGTTACTTGTAAATTTGTAAAATGTTAAATGTCTGGGCAGTAGTGACTGATGTCTTAATAAAGCTTCCTGTAGTGCATTGGCATGGATTAAATACATAAGATGTCCTATAAACTCTATGCTGTATAAAATATTAGAGGGGAAATCCTGTTATATTGCCTCTAAACTTTGATTTGTTACTCTTTTATTTGGCAAAAAAAAATTATGATCTTGGTCAATATTTAAACCAAAGTAAAATGGGGGAAAAAAACCAAAGTAATTTGTTTTGCATGGCTAAGCCATTATGTTATCTCTGTAAATATTGTGATTTTTTTTTAGAATTTTGTTAAAAAAATTCTAAAATTTTTAAACACCTGTTTTTCCAAAATAAAACGTGAACACACAAAAAAGTTACTTTATATACAAATATATCTTTTTCTTTTGGTGCGAGAACACTGCCAAGTGATACACATTTTTAAAAAATGCAGTGGGAGTAACTCTAAAAAGGAAAAGTTGTGGTAGAATACTGTGATAGAGTATGCAAAAATCAACTGTCTTTGTTTATAACACTACAAATAATTCTTAAATACAGGGAGGAAACCGCCAATGATCATAAGGAAAAGCATAGGGAAGGGTTGAAAATTTACGTACCACTGTCTGGTGAATGTAGGGGTAGACGAGAAGAAAAGAAAATTCCTTCAACTTCCACAACTATGAAAAAGGAATAAAATCACCTCACCTTAATGAGATTCTGCTAGATCTCCTATGCACTTTAAATCGTCAGTCCTAGGAGCCAGGTTTTTCACTGCTCAAAGTTCACTACAGGCACGTTTCAAGAACCAAGAGTGCAAAAAAATTAATGTTTCTATCCATGCCTAAACAACAATAAAACTGAAGTATGTCTTCACTTGCTTGTCTGAAATCTCAGTTTAAAAGAGCATGCATGAACACGAAGGAGGGCACTTACTTAGCGCTCCCGCTGTGGTTGGCTCTAACCCGACCAACGTGCGTACGCAGGGTCTAGCTGACGTCAGCAGTCCCATAGGTCCAGGAGAGCTCCGTGGGGGTGTCTGGGCCTTGTCTCCAACCAGAGGGCAGGACCTGGAGAACATCAGCAGCTGGTTGGAGAAAAGCGTGACAATGTTGTGCTGCCTGCCTGTTTAGCACCAGAAACCTTCCAAAAGGTCATTTCGCACCCGAAGCCCAGTAGGAAACCTGTAGCAATGAATCRTAGGGGTCCTGCTTAATTATGGTATAGGACACAACTCTGGAGTTCAGGCTCAGTTTATTGCACACAGGAAGAAAAAGTCCTGTTCACAAACTGATGAAAAACAAGATAACGAGGAAGGAGAGAATACCAGGACTTTTGGCTTAGAGCTGAGGAATTAAGATAGTTGTTTCTGGTGTCTCTTCATAGTTTTAGGGAAAAATGGCCACTGAGCTTGGAACAAAGCAACGGGTTTGTCTACATGGTGCAAATGCAACATCATGCAAGACTATCTCACAGACTTGCCAAGCAGACAACTGCATAAGCCCCCAGAAGCAGCGATCTCAGAACTATAGGTACACKAAGAGGGGTGTGAGTCACTATTAGAACACTAGCACGGAAATATGGTAATTGTGGCAATAGGTGAGGCCTCCTGAAGTGGTTAGGGTCAACACAAGAAAAGGCAAAGCATCAGGGTAAATTCCTGCTGATTCTGAGTTTTCCAGGATGGCCTGCGTTCTAGGATTWTAACACAACTATGTCTAAACTCACTAGTTTACGTCACTAGACATAAAGTGTATGTCTAGTACACTTTAATTACGAGCAGATGTTCAGTTCCTTAACTGGTGGTTAAGTTCTTAACAGATCGGCTATCAGTAAAGCAACTATCCACCCTTGATCCTCTGTATATTAGCCATGACTTGCAAACAGAAACATAAAAATACTGATATTTAGGCAGTATCTTGCATCTTTTCCTGGACAGAATTTTCATTCTGTCATGTTCTAAAATACATATAAAAACAAGTAACTCTTATTTTTGGATTATTACTTGAACATTATGAGATAGTAACACAGGTTCTACCCATATYAACCATAGAGACAGACAAAGAATAAATATATGTAAATTTGTCATCCCCCTCCCTTTTTTTTTGATAAATTTCTTCAGGGAACATCTAAGACTTGAAGAACATCTAACTTGCCTAATATCCTCAGCTGCTGGCAGTTGCAGTTAAATCTGATTTACTTGAACTACCACATGTAGCTGGATACTTTCCTGTTGACTTCACATTTAAAACAGCCATATGTACTTAATTAGCTAAGATTAGCAGTGACATGTGAAATGAGATCATGACCTCCTGTGTCAGCCACATCTGTGCAAATGTTTTCTGGCTTTTCTGTCGACAAGAATGCATCTCCATCCAGGTGTCTGTGTTTCCAAGAATCGCCCAATACAGATTTGCAAACGGGCTTCTGCTCCAGGCAGAATAGCCCAACCTGTGAAGGCAGAGGGAACGTGGGAGGCTCGTAACTTTACCTAGTTTATGGAGCTAGATCCCCTGAAGGTCTCCCTCTCCCTTCTAGGAACAGGAAAGATCCTCAAGCTGGCATAAATCAATTTAGTCCAGTGCTGAACAAGGCTGACTTCAGCCTTCCCTTGCTCTGGCACTTACCCTGGCAGACAATAAGTGCACTARCTTAGTTCAAGGGGRGAGYAGGAAGGGAGATTTTTGACTGACTRGTATATACCTGAGGTGGGCAAGAGCATCGCTTTGCCTGTGTTTTCAGATTTGGCTGGGGAGAGCAGAGGGAGGATATAGGTAGGGTCTCAGTGGCCAAACCATCACAAAAAAAATGGTGTTTAGTAAGACTGGAGTAATGAGGAGCATACTAAAAAAAAACTGAATGGAAGGAAAATCCCAAGGTCCTCCTCAGCACACAGCCAGGCAAGTTGCCAAAAACCAAAAACCAAAAAAAAAAAACACAAAGAAAAAAACCCTCTAAGCCCTAACTGTGTCTATGCTTCATGCAGCATGCACATACACACTTAGTAACAGTTGTTTCTTTTCAAATAATCAGAGAAGCAGAAACTAAGCTTGTTACTCATTACTGAATTAGTTCAAAGTCTGTTTTTAAATAGTTAAAGTGAATGCATCCTCCTAACCACTCACAACCCTTTCTTTAGATGTGCTGAAATTCACACATTTTTCTCATTTACATGTTAAAAGAGACATTTCATGTGTTAGAAGCAAGGCACTCRCTTTGCTCTAGTGATGAATTTCAGCATGAAAGGGTAGAAGACAGATGAAATGTTATGAAATTTTGTTTCTTAGTCAGAAAGTCATATACCAAAAAAGACATACAGGTCACATATAACCCAAATATTTTTCCTGTTCTCATGTTTCACCTGGTGATACAGATAAGGCTCGCATAGTCCTGTGTCCCCTATACTAGCGCCCATGTTCCCAGCTCATGTTCTGTATAGAGTCCTGGTTTCCCTCACCATCATTTGTTGTCTTTGTATTTAGTTCAGAAATGCCAAGACATCTTGAGAAAAATACACAGATAAAAACACAAAAGGGCTGATAAATGGGGGAAAAAAAAACATAGTGAACATCTCCTKCTTGCTTTTCTACGTGCTCATATCCATTGTTCTGGAAGCTCATTTTGTAAAAATTACACCAAATCTCATCCACAAAGGCTACAAAGGCTCAACTATAGCACCACAACATAAAACTAAACCTATACTACCAAGGCCCYTCTAAGCCTTTTACTCTTTTTAGCTAATCCTTCTCCTGTCACCTGTACAACCAGACAATATACATAAATAAATAACATGCAAGAATCTTAGTCCTGGAATGCCAGCACAAGTCATTCATTTAAGGATGTGATCTTTTTCACGTATTTTAGCTCATGTAGATGTGTTGYGGGAGTTTATTGTATATTACCCATCCACTTACTTAGGAGTGAGCTGAGGGAAGAAAGTAACATCCTACTGCTGCAAGTAGCAATAAACAGATTATAATAATTCACACACATACTGTTTCCACCCATTTCCTTTACTAGGAAAAGAAAGTAACTTACATTCAACCTTACCCAGAAAAAACTGTATATACTACTGCTTATGTTAAAAGAGGAGTAAAACAGTTCAAATTTGCACCACCTTAATACTTTCACCACCATGAGTTTCTCACTGGATCAAGTAGTATCACCTTCATAAGTAGTATCACCTTTATAGGTAGATCTTTGATGCCAATTTCTCCCCCCCCCCTTCAGAGCTAGAAAGCAAATAAAAATACAGACTGCTAATGGTTCAACGGTGTCTACACAACAGATCCGAGTTTTCATTAATATTTGCATCTGTCACAAGAACACCAAGTCTAGCATGGACCACAGAATACATTTATATTAGGCTGAGCCTAATTCATACCATTCTATGATTCTATGATGATTTCATTTCCTGAATTTAGATTCAATTAAAGAATCAAATAAAACCTCATATAGATAAAATATTCCACTAATTCAATTTCAGTGATGTTGATATACAAGCTCTTTGTGTTGTTATTCATCCAAATAAAGAAAAATCACACTCATTTCCAAGAGTTCAAAAAAATAAACAAAATAAACAGAACAGACCAAAGTGATTGCATTTACTAAACAGAAAGAAACAGGATATGGAAATCAGAYTGGACAGAAGACTTTCTGACAAAATTAGAGTTAACAATTTAAAAGATTACCAGTGTGTGCTATGAGGTTGTTTCAATYCTCCTATGTGCGGTGCCTTTCTAATCCCCAGTCACTGTACCTTGAAGTGATCCATTTTACAGCGCAATCACAGCTACAAATGGCTGGGTTTGCTGCATGCCTGCTGCACAGTGCTAGGTCCCTAATTCAAAATGCATCCACAACAGCAGCAGGGAAGCATTTTTTTTTTTCACTTAAGTTTTATATATATTATAGGCTAGTATAAGAAATTTAGCAACCAAAGCCAGCAGTAGTTAGAAACTCTACAGGCGATATACCTGGACCACATCCTTTCACCCYGCTCTGAGGAATCGATTATTTGGTCCTTCCAAAAAGGGGGAAGGGAGGGAATGGAGGAGTGAAACTGCAAGTAAGAGCGTAACTCACTAAAAGTGCAGTTGCTCTCTCCTCCAGATACTAGCTTAAAAAGTGCTATTGGCTACCACCAAGAGTGGATCTGGATCCCCAAAACAGTCAAAGCTATCCTTTACTGGCCTTACTGGCAGTCTCCAGCTCCAACAGAGGAAGCAATCAAAGCTCATGTAGCTTCAGAGAGGGGATATTGCCATTGGCAGTACTGAGCAGAGCTATATTCAATAAATTTACACAGATTCACCTAGTTCCTACCTGTGTTGCAGCACAACAGGTATTTAAATGGTAAAAAGTAGCTTTACCATTACATAAAATGTGCAGAGAATTGGCATCTACACACACAGTTCAAACTTGAATGTATTAAACAGGATATGTTTGCTTCCAAAATTATATGGAAAGTCTAATGACTGAACCAGTAGAAGCACCTAGAGCAGAGCTTGTTGAAGCACTAATCTAGCTTCAACACAGCAGTAGCTACTTAGAAAATATTTTGAACATTTGCATTTACCCAATGAATACAATTCAACTCAAAGTTCAGAGACCAACTGAGAGAAAAAAAAGTTTTCTTCTTCAGATTTGTAAATAAAAATCAGACCAGACAGCACAAGCCTGCTCAACTCTAGGAGGATACAGTAACCAAAACCAAACAGTTCAAATTCCTTACTATACATAATATTACTTTTGTTGGAATAATTTGGCTCTAAGCGCAAAACATTTACATAAATTTACATGAGGAAAAGTATTCAAATGCACTTAAAGGTATTAACTAATAAACACTTCTCAAATGATATTTTAATACATTCACTTCTACATCCAACTAGGTCTTTACACAAGTCATGAGCAAAATAATAAGTAATCCAGGATAAAAATGCATTATTTACTATTCCCAATAAAATGGATCCACTTGGAATACAAGGCATGGCTATTTGTTGCTGGCTGTGCATTTGGAAGAGACAAGTCCAAAGAAACAGCAAACATGGCACCATAAAACAGCAGACACCAGTATTTCCAAGTGGGAAAACTGCCCTGTCTGTTTCCACCACCTTGAAGTAAATTCTTGTGTGAAGATGTTACAAAGAGCAYACCCAGTTTGTATTACTGATGCTCATCCAAACAGGAAAGAAACTTAATTTTGGCTGATTCATTTGGGCCCAAAAGCCAATGCAGCAGRATAGAGATGGTAAGAGAAAGTGTCAGCTTTATTCTTGTAGAACCAAGATGGAACMAATAAGGAAATTACTCCACAGTCACTAACACTGACCAAGTTTAAGAAAGAATCAAAGGAAACTGTGTCGTAAGGGAAGATTTTCTGGGGAATAAACAAA
>NW_028185239.1:1146535-1181288 GCF_003343005.1 Rhea americana | reverse complement strand
GAATAATTGTCCAGAAAAGAACTTGCCCCAAATGGCAGTTATAAAGTCATAGAATCATAGACTCAGTAAGGTTGGAAGGGACCTCTGGAGATCATCTAGTCCAAAGTATACAAATGGAGTTGGAAAGCAGATTATAAAGTTTCCGGTACAAGTTCGCAAGAAAAAAAGAAAAGAAAGAAAGAAAGAACAGGTATAGCAATCTGCATCTAATTGGAACAAAAATATTTACCAGGACACATGGGAGACCAGCTCAATTTAGGCCATATAGGAACTGACCAATGAACGACAACTGAATTTTTAAAAAGCTTTTAAACTAAATATATCACCCTTAAGAAGGAATTTAAAAGACCTATGAAAGACAGTCTAAATGAAGGAGGAATCAACTCGGTTAGAAATTTAAGATATGATCACAACACTTCCTTGCTCTCTTGTGCTCTACAGAGACCCAGCAGTGCAAGGTTCAATTTCAGAAGAATTCCCTGCTAGATTGCTGCATCAGGGTCCGACTACCCCTTTAGGTTTCAGGCTTGAGTCATAACTGTTACAAGGGACTATAGTGTTTATTCATTAATCAATATACTTCTAATAATCTAATAAATCAAATAATAACCTAATTAACTAATAAACAAACTACCATCATCAAATTTTCAGTTATATTATTTGCTCACTATTATCTGCAACTAAAAAGTTACTATTTTTCTCTCTTCAATCCTATTAACTACATGCAGCTACTGAAATGTAAATCTATCAACCTTTTCTCCCCAACATTAAAGTGCAAGTCAATCTCTCTTTGCTCTATCCTCCTGCACCAGGCCTTTCCAGCATGGACCTGCTGGAAAGTCCAGCGGGTTTCCCCACAGGTTCCCTCTGGTGTCCAGGTGGCCTTGGGTCTGTGGGACAGCTTCACTTCTACCTATAGGAGTCTGGATTCCTCCCGTTGGAAAACCTTCACACTTTTTTTTCTTTGCCTGACTTTATATTTTATTTTCCTTTTTTTCCATTTCTGTACCCAACCTTTTTGCTGCCCTTGTGCCTGCCTTTCTCCACCCAGTTTGCTCCAAATGAACAATCCACTCCTAATTCTTTTTCACCTTTGATCCCATTTCTGCTACATCTGTACCCAAATTCAGTGGTTGCAGTATCACTATCAAGGTAATTTCAGCTTTACCTGGTATCACTGATATGGTCACCTGAGCACAGGTGGCCGGACAAGGTTCTATTTCCAAAAGATCCCCCAAACAATTATGCAGTTCACACTGGTTACATTTACCTTATGTGCCCTCTAAGACAAATCATTCTACTTTAGCTTCGATACTGCTACCTGATTTCAGTTAAGTATAAGCACTTTATCATGTTTTGTGGAGACAGTCCACATATGACAGCAACATGTTTTTCCACGAAGCTTTCATTCTCATACAGCATCCTGCTCTTAGATACTGGATTACAAAGCATTGCCCTTGACGTGCTCTTTGGGCACTCTGTGGGTTTCCTGCAGAGGCCTTAGCTATGAGTTTGATATTCCAGCAGGACCTCTTGCTCACCTAGGTTCGCTCACAGCAATCTAAGTGAGGACATCATCTGCCAGGGGCACAGCCAGATGAGCCGTTCGTGAAACACACAGAAAGGTGCAGTCCAGTTCTCATGCTGGAGCAGAGAAAGCGAATTGAATTAAACTGAAAAAGCTGAAATGCAAAGGTTTTTTTTTTTGTTCCATCTCCCCTCTTCCCCCCTGGTGTTGTTGTCAGGGCATTTTTAACTACTCCAGGCRCATGTTTGTGGCAAAGAAAGGCAGTGTGCAGAGACAGCATCAGAAGTCAATTGCACCAGTGCCAGAAGTAAGCAGCAGACCCAGAGCTAAYCACGTTGAGCAGAGAGCTATGCTCACCCTGATGCACTTCTTCCAGGCCTGAGCTAGTGTGAGTGAGTGTGCTTGGTGGGGGAATTGTCTCACGTGCATGTATCTAGCGGAGGGAAAACTCTAGGTATAAGGTAAGACATTGCAGTTAACATTAGCAGGATTTTGACTGTGGACAGTTAAATTCATTAGCCACAAAGATCAAGCAATCATCACAAATATACCCTTCTGCTCTGTAATCATTCTTGACAGCAGGTGGAATTGTGTTGTTTGAATTAACAGTCCATCTTCCCTCACTTCAGAGATCATTTCCTTCTCGTACAGTCTCAGTATCTGGACGGCAATGCAGCATTAATAGGTTTCTTTTCCCCCTACTGATGCTGAACAGCCTGTGATTAATCACACTGTCACTGGATCCTATTCTGATGAGAAAAGCAAGCTAAGTATTATTTATATTCCTAAATACGTTAGGCATTTACAACATGGCTTTAACAGTTATCCAGTTGATACACTGAATTTGTGTGACACTGGCTTGTATTAAGGCAAGGTAAAATGACAACTGTTTAATATGTAGAGACCTGATAGCCATTTCTAAGCCTCTGCTGAAAATATCCAGCTCAACAAAAAATTAGAAGAATGATTTTCTCCTTTTTCTCTAAAATCTGTTCTCAGTAAAAGCCTGACCTCCATTACCATTCCAGACAAGATTACTTTGGAAGTTGTTTCTTGCATGTAATTATCCTGTTTATAATGCACTGTTGACTTTGTTTATTGTAACATTTTCTAATAAAAAGATCCAACTTTTGGAAATGTTTGGATTTTTTCAGCATTGAGCTAGGCTGTAATCCATGCCATTTGGCCTTTTTTCACATTCCTATGTTCTGCAAAACACTGCCTTGTACAACAGGGAGCTCAGGGCCCATTGGCTGGCACATCTGTCTCCTGACTAAAGACCTCAAGCAACAACAACCTAACAGATTTTTCTAGCACAGAAGTTTTACCTCGCTCATTAAAGTCAAAGATCTCTCCCCCCTCTTACCACTATTTTTTGTTGCAATTAAAGAATTTGATATTTTTCTGGCTGTTCATCGACCAGGTTCCATGGTATTTAGCAATTGTCTAAAAGCACTGTATGATGTTCCGAACCTTACAAGGAATTCAGTGGCTATAATTTTATTACCAAATTTTCTTATTGAAAGCAGAACATCAGACTGAAGCTAATATATTCTGTTAACACAACAAGCTTCAAACTCCTGGCTTGCTCTTTCCTAATCAGAAGCCTRATCAAATTTTACTTGTTAATATGATTTGATTATTAACCTGCCCAGGAAGGAACCATCTTATTTTGACTTATTAAAGCCAGGACTCCACTCAGTCCACTACATAAATCCAGACACTGGCAGATAGTACGGACCTGCCCTGATGTTTTGCTGGCATGTGGTTTTGTCATTTCTTTAAATAATGGGCCATGAATGAGCAAAAAAATTCAAGTAAACTCGATGTTTGCAGAAATGCAAGTGTGCTTCCACAGAAGCATAGATGACTCTCTGTGCTCTCTGGCAGTACTGGGCTATACTTAGCATCTCCCATATCAGTCTGCTGTCTGATGGAGCTCCAGGTTTGCCTCATGTACATCTGCTAGGAAGAGGCATATGTTGGATTAAACCCCTGCTCCTCCAACCTCCCTCCCCCATGAGGCAGGGTTACTGCAGGTTCCCCTGTGGCTAGCAGCTATTATTTTACTGCCAGCTGCACCAATCTTTTCTTTGCTGTCTCTCCCTACAGTATCATACTGATAAAGCTGAGGTGCACTTGAAAGCTAGCAGCCTATTGCTTTGCACGACAGCACAAGAGCGTCCTGCCCACAGGTACTTCATCTGGCTGAGATGAGGTGGCTGGGGGCCAGGGACCAGGAGGGAACCTTGCAAAGAGCCAGCCTCTGCAAGGAAGATCAGAGAAAATGCTGCAGACACATCAGAGTGTGAAAGGGTGCAGGTAACAAGAAGAGAGGGTAGGGGAAAATGCATTCCAGAGAGAAAACCAAGAGAAAGCTGAGGAGGAAGGAAAGGAGAGGGGAGAGCAGATGAATAAATGCACATTCACGGGCTGGAATCAAAAATAATTATGGTGAAAGAGAAAATATAGGACAGAGGAAGAGGTTGAGTAAACAATAGCAACCATGGGAAAGATGGTGAAGTAATATTGAGAAAGGAGATACTATTCTCCAAGGGAAAGACAAGAAATGACACAAGGAAGACAAAAAAAAAATATAATAAACACAGTTTAGTCCCAATAGGAGATGCACATCCTCAATGCTTTCTTGTTTGGTACAACCACTTTTAATAATTCTTTGACACTACAAAGATGCACTAGATTTGTGTGTGCAGAGGAGCACTAGAATAAAAAGAAAAGGAGAGGGATATCTGGAAGAGAGAAAAAAAGTAGTGAATTTTAACTTGTGCTCCTTATTTCTAATGGCAGACATTCAGAATGGATGAAGTGAATTTTTAGCATTCGTACTGGGACAACGCTACTACTTGGATATTGAGGGGGAAAGAGCTCTAAATACTTGTGAAATACATGCATTTCTTCAGAGCACAATCCCTTATGTCACCATAGATAGTTCAGGAAACAAAGTATTACAAAATTATTCTAATTACTGCAGTTCTTATGGGATTTAAAGGATTGGAGGGTCATCTATCAAAATTAAAGCACGCAGTGATTACAGAACTGCATTAGGACAGGATACATCTTGCATTACAAGGGAGGTTTCCAAAATTAAAAACAGCATACAGGGAAAAATGTCATTCCTTTGAGCTTCTGCTGAAATCTTAGACAACTTGTAATTAATATGCATGTACAATGACTTGCAACTTAGCGAGTAATATCAGTGTCATGTCCTCTTCTTTAAAACTTGGTAATTTTAATGCCATTTTTATTAATATGATTAATGCAAGCCACTTTGTGTAGATGGGAAGGAACAGAAGCAAATCAAAGTTAGCAGTCTGCTTCATTTAAATTCAGATTGGTAGGAAAGTATATTGCTCTCTAGCCTGAGATATCAAATGAAAAAAAAACTTTCAGAAAAATTGAACAGCTACTTACTGAAGAGGATTGGATGCTGTCATCCATTTATTGGAGTTTGTTCAACTGTACTTTGGGACATAATCGTACTTTCTGCAAAATGCCAAGATAATGGATAAGGAAGGAAGGAATATTAATAAAAGACAATATTGTGCAGGTTGTAAATGAGTTTTAGATTGACAAATATCATCCAGGAGTGAGCTGAAAAGGTCAAGGGGCAGCTTAATCCATGTTACCTTGAGCTTAGCAGACTCACCAAATACCAGCTAAACTGCGGGGCTATCATTTATCAAAACCAAACTTTTTCCAATAATTTGAGGCCCTGTTTTTGAAGAACATGTGATGCTGCAACTCAAGCTCAAGAAGAAAAGGAGATGGAAGTCGTCGACATCTCCTGAGAGTCAAGCCCATGGTTTCTCAGGTTAAAATCTTGATCTTTTCTTCTTGGCCAGAATATTGAACAGCACTAGAACAAAGGCAATTCAAATATGGGCTGCAAGCCCACATTCAGATTGCTATGATAATTAAAATTTGCCCTACAGTCCTGCCCCAAGTAGCCTCTTTTTCTGTGGACATCTTGGGCATGCAGAGAGATGTCAGTTGTGGTGTTCTGCCAGCTCCGGCAGCCTCTCTTAAGACCTGCCAACTCCTCTCCCCACCACTGCCTGCCATGGCCCAGGGTTGGTGTAAATGTCTTGTGCATTCAAGTAATTCTGCAGAAAGTCCCATTGTTTTGCATTTACTGCACATTTGCAGAAGCACTGCTATGCATACAGAGCCAGACATATATTTCTAGAATAGTTTTATTTCAGAGTTTGCTAGACATGCAGTAAATCCTCCACACACACGATATTTCATGTGCACACAGAAAGAACAAGTGGACTGAATGTACAGAGAGATTTTTTAGAGTTTTTTCAGAGAAGCACTGGACAGGTAGTGTACATACAAGTGTCTGGCCTATGCGGACGTGTTCAGCTCTGCACATCAGGAAGCTCCTTCAGTGAAGGACATAGTTGGGCCTGTTACTTTATAAGACACAGGCTTTTAGTAAGACTTCTGGTCAAACAACTCTGAAATCAAGGTGGAAAAACATTATCCACATATTCAAGCAGTTCTGAACTCTGATGAAAGGATCTTCACAGAGAGAAAGCTGAAAGAACAGGATGATATTACTTCTGAAATGATAGTCCAACCTGGGTGCCAGTGAGCATTAGAGGTCCAGCATCAGTACTGAGCCTAATGAACACAGACAGTCAAGGTCTGGAAAGAGTAGGCCTTTTGACAAGAWTAACTGCACCAGACTATTTTGGTGCTAAAATACCTTCAAAACAGCTATCCTGTTCATCCACCTATGAATCAGCTCCTAGCCTCTTCTCTGGTTGTTGTTTTTTCTTTTATTAATAGAAAAAACCACAGGCAGGAAGACCCTTCTGCCTACCTTCCCCCTTCTTCCTCCTCCTACTTGGTTATCTTTTGTTTGATCTCCATCCTGGACAGCCTCCCTCCAGCTAGTTATTCTTTCCTTTCCTGATATGAAGTGAAGTAAAAAGAATCAGCCTTCCAGCAAAAGCAGTTTTTGCCTGTCATTAAATTCCCTTCAAAGCACTTCAATAGCCTATAAATCTCTCCCATCAACTTTATATATTTGCCATAATTTTATCCTTTATCTTCACTGCTGCTGCAATTCTCCCTCCTTTCCATCTTCAGTCTTGCTTTAATTGGTTATTGTCTCCCATTTGTTTTTAGTCTCATGGCCACAGATTTGGGTAGTAACAAGACTTCCAGTCTTCCTCAAGCATTTGATTGGCACAGGAAACTAGGAAAAAGGGATAGGAAAGTTTCTGAATTCTTGCATGGTGGGGAGCCACACACAGCTGAAAAAAAGAGATCCCAATTACTGAGGGTGCAGATAATACAAATGTTGTCAGGAATGACAGCATTCAGGGTGCATACTGCACCTCTTGCAGCAGAGAGACAGAAACCAGGGCAGCTGCAGAGTCAATCTCCCATCAGAGATTATTCAAAAAAAAAAAAAAAAAAAAAAAAATTGGACTGTCAACTCTTAATTCCCAGCGGAGTGAAAACACCAAAACCTCTGCAGCCAAGCAATACACAAGATTATTTAAAAAAATAAATTTAAATAGTGCAGATGTTCCAGGAAAACGTTGGCATTCCATTAAACAAACGTTCCACGTAGCAGTAAACCAGTTGAAATTTTATCCTGTTGAGCAGCAACCAAGATAACATTACCAGGCAGAAAGTGGGTCATTTGAAAGCATATAAGCATACCGCCTTCCATTATAAGATTTAAGACTTGATAAGAGGTAGATATATATATAAAATAYATATATATATAAAGAAAAAAAAAAGAAAAAAAAGAGTACTCTCTYACTTTCCCAGTCTATAAAATGAGCCTCTCCTCTCTAACATCGCTTAGTTGTATTGTTGCACCCTGCTGAGTCTCACACTGTGGGGCTGTTTTTCAAACATCTAGTACAGCAAGCTCCTGTCTGCAGTGAAACTGCATGTCGCTAACACAGTTGCAGTGGAGAAAAATCACAAAGTAGATGAGTTTCTGTCATTTGTATCCCCATCTGGTCTCAAGAAAATAGTTAGCCCTTTAGCCTTCCTGGTTATCACATTTCATTACAATCCATCAGGCACACTAATATCTGTATTCTCACTTAAAAAATGGCATTGCCACTTTAATGACAAGGGGCCAAGATCACAAGCTAATATCTGCTCCTCGAGATGGTACACCACCATTTTGCTGCAACTTTGGTTCACACTGGGGAACAGTAGGGTAAGCATAGGATCTGGAGTAAGGAATAAAATGGGAATCCTTGCACAGCCAGCAATCACATTTTCCTCAACTTTATAGCTCCCTTCATGTAGCAAGAAGCAGAACATCTTAAGCTGATACAAGTAGTCATATTGGTGATGCCTCAAACAGTAACCTTTATCTGGAGTCAACACAGAATAGTGATTGCCTCATCCACTGCAGTTGTACTGCCTGCACTCTCAGCAGGTTTAACACTGCTCAGATCTCACCCCAAACTACAGCATGCCTGCTGCCTTCTTCCTGAGGCTCGCCTAAGAGTCTGTTGAACCTAATTTGAGAGATCCCACACRATCACAACCTGAGATGCCTGCAATCAAGACATTCTGCCAGTTGATAAGTATTTCTTCAGCATCAATAAGAACACTGAAAAGGTAATAGTACTTACATGTATTTACACATGTACTTACAGGTATATGTCAGTGGCCTCAGTATGAGACAAATATGATTCAATCTGCCAAACATTAAGCTTTAAAATGTGTCAGTGGCTTGTATGTTTTTTTAAAGTTATCAACTTTATAGAGATATTTGACAATTCAGACAAGAAACAACTTTCAAACTAGGTGCACACGAAACAGCAGCACTTGGATAGCTGGCCATCCCGCTAAAGGAAGTCAGGCACTTTAGGATGGCACAAACAGCTGAGGAACAGATAATGAACTGCTTCTAATGAGACAACAGTTACTCACTGTGAAAGGAAGAGGAGGCAATAAGGAAGCAAAGCATTATTGTCACTGAATGTTCCCAGGCAATGAAAATTGTAAAAGAGGAAGATCATATTGTGACATGACAGGATCTTGAAGAGCCAGACACAAGATCTCATCAGTTCTGGTACTCCAGTTACAATAACCAGCAAGGTTGGAAACAGAAGATTGCAATATTTACTGAGGAAACTCATAACAACAGAGGAACAGTTGTTTAATGAGCAAAGAAAAATCATGAAGGAAACTCAGAGAACATACAAGGTGAACTAAAAGGAAAATGTAAAGTACAATACTTTAAAAGTTGAGGGGAGACAACTAGCAGAATGCTAGCCTAAGCAGTGAAGAGAGTTGTTTAAGAGTGTAATTCAAAAATATGTATCTGCTTTATGAAGGATGGATCTGGAAGAGACAGTGGAGACATTAAGAAAGATTCTAAAGGTTTATAAAGGTATCAAGAGTTTCTCCTCTAATGCATTTCAGGTGTCTGCAAATTAAATCTAATTGCATTCCACAAACATCTGCAAAGGTATCTCAGCACTCCACAAATATTCCTGTATTGAAATTCCCATGTTACTTTTCACAGTTGCAGAAAACAGCACTCATCAAGCTATCTATTTGCATATACTCCCCAATTTGTCTGTTTGTCATTTATTCCTTTGTCTCATTCTTGTCTTATACTAATATTGTATAAGATAGGTCTCTGCCTTATGCTCGAGAGAAAATTATTGTAAGAGAACCTGGGTTTTTATTCTGTATTCTCCATTTGTCCAGCGTCTAGTTCAATGGAGTCTTGTCTCATCACTTGTGATAACAGCCTTTGTCATGGATCAGATAAACAGCAAGAATGGTACCAATGTATTTTTGATTTCTGTTTTCTCTAACATTTCCAAGATGAGAAAAGCAAGCCAAAAATGCTACTTGGAAGTGTCAGCATCTTGATATTTCCTTTCTCATGGGGCTTCATGTTTTCTAGAAAAAAAGAAAAAAAAATCTCTGCAGTGAAATTCCCATTACTGAGGCAGTAGAAATATGGTTGATGAAAGGCCAAAAAGGAATGAGAACCACAAGTTTGTTTTGCTGTAGACAGGAGAAAGCTTAACATAAGCAAGATACACACATTAAACAAATAGAACATAAGTCCCTTCTAAAAGCTTTGGCCCAGATCATCAGCCTTTAACTATCTCCCATTGCAAGGCATGGGGTCTTTGGCACAGGCACCTTAATTCTATCTGATTTTTCAAATCAATAGAAAGGAGGCACATGTGTACCTTCATGGACTTTAGTATTTTGATAGAAACCTAAGAAACATAAATTTACAATAAGAGCTGGAGTTCTGAGTGTCTAACAGGGTATATTTAGAAGAATTAAGCTTTCTTAACCACATTACAGAGTGGTTTGGATCTGGTTTGGTACAAAACTTTCCTCCAGTTATATGTTTTTTTTTTTTTTTCATTATGGAGTCTCAAGATGCTGGTACTTGAAAGTGAATAAACAAACTGGCATCAAAATATAAGATATAGAATCAATTTGCACAATCAAACATAGTGTGATAAAATGACAAACATACAGTGATAAAATGACAATGACCATATAAAGCCATGGGGATAAACATTACAGTTACAGGAAAGGTGATTTTGGTTTCTAGTAAGAAGTATAAATTGATGGTTAGAAGTGCTAAGACAAGGGTGTTCAGCTACTCATGACTTACAGAAAGTCAGGTAGATACATTTTTCTTTCTTTTAACATAGGTTATTGGAGTAGCGTTTAAGAGGGAACACTTGCCTCTGATACATGTGCGAAACTGTATTCCTATACTGGACAGATACTGACAATTATTTCTCTTTTTTATCCACTACTATTTTATACCTTATCAAGCAAGACTTTTTTTTAAACCTTCTCTCCCTCCAAGGAGTCTCTCTTTCTCCTTATATTTTGCCACCATTAATATGCAGAAGGTCATGCTTGTCCCATTCAGCACTAGTCTCCTGTTCCTCCTTATGCCACAACAAATGCTTCACAAGAAACTTTTTATGCACACCACTGACTTTTTCTTTTCCAGAACAGTAAGAGCACAGACAAGGCTGCAGCTTGCATTACATACAAAAAATCTGGAGAAATAGAAATCTATTAATAACAAAAAAACTAAAAAACAAAGAAGGAAATAGAATAGTTATGGGAGAATGGAAACAAACTGCAGACAGCCACATGATAAGAAGCCACGTCCTTCAGCCCATATGAAGATTGGTTTCCCAGCAAAGGGAGGAAAATATCATTACTTTCACCTGCCTTTTGAACTCTTCATCTGATCTCCTACTGAACCTGTGATGATGGTTTGACTCTTCCTTTAAATTTAATCCATCAATTTTTTGTCATGCAAAATGATCCAAAATCACCAGCAAGAGAAGTTAGACCAACAATACAGCTGATCCTGTAACGCTTTGTTCCATCATTTCTAGTCCAAACTATCTCCCGCTGATCACAATACAACTGAAGAAAGGTCAAACTTCAAATTCTTTAGACAGAACATGGAATAGGTATTTTGCAGCTTTCAGTAGGCCTTCTGCAGCATCATGTACAAAATAAACCCCCATTTTCAGAAGTACAAATAAATGAGTTACATTTATGTTGTGTATTTAAATTCCAATTATCATATAATTAAACTACAATTATGTTTCTCAATAAATAATCCAATCTTACAGTATAAAGAGAAGATCAGCAAAATTACTGAATAGCTTATCATCTTTTTCGAGTTTTTAATGACTGCAACTGTTTCTCACCATCATAAAATATCCTCATATAACTCTTGCTGCAGTGATATCACTTTACACCCAAAGAATGCTTCCCTCTACATACGTGACTCCTGATATTACAACTCCCCAAAATGGCTTTGAAAGTCTTTAAAAACAGAATGCACCACCTCATGAGGATTTGCTGCCCCAAATCTTCCATGAAGAAAACAGATCCTCCTTCCTACTGGGGAAGGGAATAGTCAGACCTCTCAGAAACCATTAATTTCACTCAGCAGAGCTTAAGAATGAAGAAATTCAAAGTAAACAATAGAAAATAATTGTCAATAGCCCCCCCTAAAACCTGCACAATCAAATATCCCATCTTTATCTGATATTTTTAGTTTCAGTCCCAATTTCTCTCTAAGCAAGTCCTAGCAAGATTTCCTCCTGTCAGAAGATGGCTTTGTAAAACTGATCCCTTGCTTTGAATATAGCGCAATTCATTGTTGCAAACATAGAATGCAAAGAAATGCCAAAGTCTTGAGGACTTTCCCCTTCTTTCTTATTCTCTAATCCAAGAAAGCCCACTGTCATTGCAGCTTTAAATTAGCTGACATGCAGCCCAGAGACCAGGCAAGCATTTCTAAGCTTATTATAAGCTGTTTTTTCCCCTAGAGTTTCTCTCTCCCTATATTTTACTCAGTGGACATGTAAATGAAGCATTGTCCAATATGTTCCCTATTTTCTTGCACAAATACAGAAGGACTGTTCTCCTTTGCACATTCTTAAATGAGCCTGCTGGCCTAGCTCACAAATTTCTGCAGTCTCTGTGTGTATTTAAATTGACTGAAATATACATAAATCATGTTTCTTGAGCAATAATACTCACACAAGCTTTACTAGTACCACAAAAAATTGCTTGTCCTCAACAGTTCAGAGAGATTAAATATCATAACATACATAACAAACAATAGAACTAGAAAGAAGGCATCTCCGTCCCCTCTCTCTCCTCCTGCCTTGCACACACTTGCTCCCCTTCCAACGGCACTATTACAGTGTTACTCTGGAAATAAATATGTGCAAGTCCTAACAACAAAACAACCAAAAGCAGCTGCTGCACAAATAATTTTTCAAATAATTTTAGGTGCTCAAACTGAGACATCTTAAAACATGCTGGATGATTAGGAAATAACTTTTGAACTGTATCATCCAAAAATGAGGTGTCACAATTGCCTCCAAAATAACTGCATTGTATTTGTGCAATAATAATTTTCAGCATGCAATTGGCCTTCTGGCTGTATGAATTAACAGCAATGATGGGTACAAAGCATAACCGCAGCATGACTGCTCTGTAATTGAAAAATAATTGCCACCACTGCATTGCAAAGTGAAACTCAGATTTCAATTCTGAGAAAAAAAATTAACTTCCATTTAAAAGAATAACCTCTTCCAAGTTCAACATGGAGGAAGAATGAATGTGTAACCGCACTGCAGTGCTGGCACTCAATATAGTATAAAGAATAACCCTTAATATTGTGGGAATTATATGCCTGGATAAGGCTTAAATTGATATTCCTGTAATGCACGATTCCAGCCCCAGATGAAATGCATCTGCTGTGACTCACGTATTTTATAAGCCTTCCAAAGTCTTAAGAGAAGGTCCTGCACTATAGTAAGGTCTCAACATTTTCTAGATTTAATAGGTTCTCCACAGTGGCTGTGATACAAAATTGCCAAATGACAAATGAGGTATTTTTTTGCTTCATCATTCATTTGCAAGATCTGGTGAACTGCAGTAGGCAGTTTCTCACTTTCTCACTATCAACAGAGAACCCACTTAATTTTATGAATATTGTCTAATCTTAGAAGATGGTATCTAAACATATTTAGTTATCATATTAAAAACAAATAAAAGGCCTATTCTTCCTATCTGAGACCTGGTGTTAATTTAAAGCAGCATTAAATAGGATTATTAAGCCATAACATCTACCATTTGCATTTTTAGTTAATGATGTTATTTACATTTCTCATTTACTTCTGGCAAAAGAATGTTAAGAGAACAGATCACTTTCTCTCTTTTTTTTTTCTCTCTCTCTCCTTAAGATTATTTACTTCATTTGTCTTCATTTTCTTTCTTTGCAGGTACCTGTCATATCCTTGCTTCCCCATTTCCTCCAATAAGCCTTTTTACCCTGTTGTCACTGACTAACCACCAAGAGATAGATAACAATGTCTTGTTCAAAAACCGTATCTGTCAAACAAGCCCCAGTAAGTTGGCATCATTTCAGCAACCATATAAAGAGCAGAAGTTGTTGATTGTTCTTGGTGGTTGATTAAACAAAAAGGAAAAATAGTTGGAGAACATACAGATCCCTCAAAGCCACAGTTCAATATATACTTTGAAAAATAATAAAAAAAAGAACATCAGCCTCTTCCTTATTTTAAAAGTGAGCGCAACGGCTTCTAAAAACTGAGAATTGAATGATAAAAGCCCTTCCATCCTAAGAACAATTTTCTGAAAGTCAGTGCTTCCYCTGAAATTCCATTTTATCCCACAAAAACATACTACTAACAAATCAGTCCGTTCCCCTTCCCATGTCTCATACAGACTGTCCTGGCAGACTTCACTACAGTCTTAAAAGCGAGAAGACTAGGCAGTCTCAGGCATGGGTATTACTGTAATGGAGGAAGCTCAAATACAACGATGATACACAACAATACAAGGACCCCAAAAGGGGTAGATCATTGAAAAATAGATTTCAGCTCAACCACCAAGAAAATCAATCCACATTGCTAAGACAGTTTGTACATCAACAAAAACCTCTACATATTAGTTGTTAGCCCTCAGTTCTGTAATCATCATTTGTAAGAAGAAATTGAATAAAATCCTTATCAACAAGCTGTAGCTCACCAAGGACACACAAATAGCTGTCCTGAGTCAGAGCAAAGGTCCACCTAGCCTAGTATCCTAAATGACAAAAGGTTAGAGAGAAGCATGTAAAAATATGACACAAACATAAAGGTGTTTCCATAGCACACCATCTCAGCACTCCGCAGGGTTTCCCGGAATTACCCTTACTGAACACTTTTTCTTCATTTTTATTTTTTTACTATGAAGCTACAACTCACCTTTCCTGAGAATTTCTCCTTCTGTAKTTCTCGAAGCAGTATTTCACTGTAGCAGACTGTTGCAGACTCTTTCTCCTTTACAGCTTACTCTCCAAAGCTGTGGAGCCCTCCCTACCCAGTAGGCTTGTTTGCTCCAGCTGGTGTGTTTAGATTACCTGAATTAACGACCTTTTTGCCCCAGAGCAGAAAATTAACCTTTTCACGCCAGGTGCACCCCGTCACAAGAATCCTGTTTCCTTCACAAAGCAAATTATATCACCACTAAGTAAATATCGGAATGACTTGGGTTTCAGGATATGTTGAATTTTACAGCTTCCAGAGTGCATTAAGCCCCAACAACAGTGCCACAGGTGAATGCAGCAAGTTCCACAACCACAAAAAAAGAGAAAAGCATATCTGTATAATCTTTGAATGAAGCCTCAGACAATTCAATCTGGTCTCAGCCAGGCCCTTAGGAATTGCTATGGGATGTGGTTTAAAAGAAACTAAGAGTCAACATGATGACAGATTCACAGCCTGCAGTGGTGCCCTGGCTGGCCAGTTCCTCACATCATATAAGCAAAGCACCGATATAATGAAGATTCTGCCTTTTCTAATAATCTCGAAAACTGTTTCGTCAGCAACATCAACACATCAAATGAAAGAATGCCAGTGCCTGAGGGCAAATCYGTAACTCCCAAGCTAGCTTTGTTTATTGCTAACAGTTTTCTTGCTATAACTAAACCACAAAACAGATAGAAAAGCCTTGAAGAGCCCGGATAACACCACATGTTAAACCACTGGCAAAAGTTGTTCCTAAGAGTACTACTTTGGCCACAGCTGTGCCAAAGACCACAGTGAGGTGGTTGCGAAGAATATTGTGAGAGTAAGCATTTACATGGTGAGATGATTAACTGTGTTGCGGGTCACATAAGAATGACACATACAGGCAGACAATGCCCTTTCCAGGTGGTTATGCTGAACCCCAAACAGGGTAAGCCAGATTTCCCCCACTTCAGTGCACTGCAGCACACTCCAGCACTCCAGATTTCTTCCTCCACTTACACTCTGAAACCCACAAAGACCTCTAAAAATGTCGGCCTTTCTTTCTTTCGGCTTTTTGCTGTCTGCTCCAAATTGATACGTCTTCTCTCCCAATTCACTCAACGCTTTCCTCCAGGTATTTCCCCTTCACCTCCATTCCCTCCCCTCCTCTCTCCGTTGCCCTAATCCTGCTCTAACACGATGCTCACCAGCTTGTTTACTCAGCTTATACCCTCTCAACACTTCCCACACCATGCAGCTGTCTTGTCCTTGGAATTTCCCTTCAGGTGGGTAGTCTACACTTACATAGGATGTAATGCAAACATTCTCATTCTGTTAGATTATGGATAGTCTGTAATCTTCATGAAAACGTGGAATCTCTCTCACCGCTGCTCAGGTAGCAGCACGCATAAACAGGAATCTTCTATCCATAGTAACGCTTGCAAACATTGGTTCATCTAAGTGCTACGAAAGTATAAACATTAAAAGCAGGTTTAGCTCAGTTGGTTAGAGCGTGGTGCTAATAACGCCAAGGTTGTGAGATCAATCCCCATATGGGTTATGCTGAGGGTTGGACTAGATGATCTCCAGAGGTCCCTTCCAACCTTACCATTCTATGATTGCAAAAAACCTACATGCAAGGTTACCCGACAAATGAAGAATAAAGGTCTCTTGGGGGCCATTGGTAGAATTATCCATCTTTTACCTTTTCTGCAGGAGAATTTCCAAGCTACGTGATACTCATTTCCTTGAAATCAGAGGCACGGTCTTACAGTAAGCACTCACCTTAATCTGTAGGTGACTTCCCAACTTCACTGACACACCGTATAAAGTGTATTTCGGTGTTCTCCCCTCACCCCGCACCTCACTCCCAATTAATAGGAGTAACCAAACATAATTGTGACTTTTGTGACAGGCTACAAACTACATTTGTTGGGAAAAATTCTTAATTCTTTTCGAGATACAAGACATCTCAAACACTAGTACTGTTACTGAGGATGTCTTTATTGGTTTCTTTTCACATCTCAGAAACATTAGGGATCTGCTGCATAAGCAGTGGATTTCATACCTTTCCCTGACAAACTTACAACCCAAATTCATCAAGAAACACAAGAGCATACTTCCAGGCAGAGAAGGGAGCAGAAAAAAATGCCAGTGATAGCAATAAAAAAGGTAACAGGCTTTCTCACAGAATTCTGAACCCATTTTGGACGACTGTGTTCACAGGAACAGTTCAGATACAGCACAGAAAATCTCAACAGACAAGACTAGCTGAACACTGCAAGCATAYGAGGGATTACGGAAGAAAATAGAGATGTGGTTGCAAGTGGAGGTGGAGACTGTAAAGTGTTTGTCATTAGTAAGATGAATGATGTGCTTGCTGGTTCATGTCAGTGTTGAAGAGAACTGAGGTAGAGGAAAGAGAAGAAAAACAGTCTTAGATAGAAAAGATGAAGGTGCAGACCAGTCGTGGCTATTGTGAGAGGAAGGCAGGGCTGAACCTGGCCAAAGATGGGATGTGGGTGAACAGAATAATTCCACTCTAAGTCTAGATAATAAAGGACATACTAGTGATAGCAGCTGCAGTGAAGAACAGAGAATTAAAAATTTTAAAGAAGGGTTCGAGAATTGTACTTTGCCCATACTGAACTGGTAATAAAGATGTAAACATCAAGAAGAAACAGCTGAAAGTCATGATGTTCACGCAAGCTAATAGCTCCAGAGAACTATGCCAGCTGCTAGTTCAAAGTATTCCTGATGAGCTGATGATGCAGATTTACTCAATTTTGTGTATTTTGAAATTCAGTGATGTTCAATCAGTGAATTATATACTAAAAATGAGTTCTCCTTACTGCACCTACTGCATTGCRGTCTTATGGAGACCAACATTATTAGGGAATATTTATTTTTCGCAGTTCCCTTCTCTTCATCATTATACACGTGAAGAGAAAAAAGTGAGCTATTTTGGGGTAGACACATACACTTCCCCAGCTATCTAGGGAGAAAACCTGGCCCTTTGAAATTAACACAGATGACTACAGTAGGCTGGCTGTTCTGCACATTCAGCTCAGCTGTCCAAAAGGAGCAGATGTTTTCCAAAGGTAAATGCACGGCCTAGTTCTAAACTCCAACGGCTGGCATTCCTTGGCACACTCCCTCCTCCACACTTCACCAGATCAGCATGTGCATATACCCTTCACAAATGAAAAAGATGAACTTTAAAATGGAGTGTTTCCACGTAAATCCTTATGAAGCATTTGGCAGTTTTGCTAGCGTCAAAAAAACATTTTGAGCAGGAGGCTACCTCACACTTTCCTCTGCTGCCAGGGCCCTGGCATCCTGTTGAATAATAATTTGTCTTAAAAAAAGTTCTTGGAGGAGGACGTAATAATCCCAGACTTGTGTAATCCTACTAAGTACTATTTCATTTGAAACAGGCATCCAGGCAGCTCAGAACAGTTCACAGTCAAGCACTCGCAAACATCATGGCATTGGAACAGCTAAATCTTGTATGCCCATAGGAGGGAGGGGCTAGAAGAGAATTATCGTCTCTGTAGTTACCTGTTCCATTCCCATCTTGCAGCCTATTCATGGCAGTTATTGTAGTGAAAAAGGAAGCTTTTTTTTTTTTTTCTTTTTTTTTTTTTTGAACGAGTATTAATGTAGTTAGACTGGCTGGTTCCTACACATATCAATACAAATGTGAGCAGCTTTACCTCTACAAGATCAATTCTCATTGAGCTTGTGCTTTTGTTTCTGGAAGGCGTATGAAGCAACACTGTTATCACAGTGTATGTCACTCTGAGGCCTTTAAATTCCTTCTGCAGTTCAGGAAGGTTATGGAATTAACTTTTACTAATTTAAGATTTATTTTGAGATTTAAGATTAAGAGCTTTGGGATTTAAGATTTATTTTGAACTAGAATTCTCCATGCTAGGTATCAGGATAATACGCAGCGTTTTATTATGTAAATTTATAATTCTCCAGATGGAGATGCACTGCAACTGATAAGCGGAGGCAGGTACCTTGTTCAGAATTAGATGACTAGATTTATCAACATAAATTTCTTGAAATATCCCCAAAGCATCCAGCTGRTACAATCTGTGATACAACCAAGTGTCAGCTGACTTCCACAAGAGAGGGTAAAAATGAAACAAACAGGCAGCCAGCAGACTAAGGACAAGTATCTAAACAGTTAAATTYTGTACTTAGAAACATGCTAGTGAATCACATAATGGATAAGGATTTAAACAAGGACTAAACAGGGGACTGTCAAAATCTCACCCTTCAAGGTCTGAGCCTATCTGCAGGGAACGATGTTGGGCTTTAAACAGTAAYGGTTACATGATCTTGCAAAGTGGTAGGCTTAGCTTTTTCTAAATATTTTCAGAATGTTGGAATACAAAGACAAGAAAAAGAAACGTTTTRTACTTCTAAAATATTTTTTACATTAAGACTTGCAATGCTTGTAAAGAAATGTAAGGGAATAAGATTTAAAGCAACATCACTGCAAGTTTGTCATCAGTTTCTTCAGGAAAAATCTTGTTTGATTATTTGTAAATTAACCTGGATTTGGACATATAGTTCATTCACTTTGGATTCTAAATGTTGATTATTATCTTTCTGCTATACAACTATTAGCTACGCATTCTGAAGTTACTGTCAATTTCTATTTTTTTACTGCTGAAATTTAGAAAGTGAAATAATGAGTGGGRATGTAAAGAGAATCATAGAATTGGTAGGGTTGGAAGGGACCTCTGGAGATCACCTAGTCCAACCCTCAAATAAGTGGTCCGTACAGGGATCGAACCTGCGACCTTGGCATTATTAACACCACACTCTAACCAGCTGAGCTAAGAGGATGTCTAAATGCATTGATTCACCTTATCTTACAGCAAAGTCTCATATTTTCTGGTTTACAAGACAATGTTCAGCTTTTGCACAAAGTAGGTTGTTTCCACAGAAGTATATGAAAAACGGTAACATTCAGTATCAGAGAGAGAGACAGAGAGAGGCTTGAAAAATCATAGACCAACCCAATATTCTGTTAACATTAATTTTATAAAATACCTTACAAGAACAGATAAAGAACTTGAGCTTACATAATAACCAGAATTGAAAAAGAACATGGAATAAAATATAAATTAACTGAACACATCACTAAGTCTGCCACATGTTAGACAAGTTTATAAAAGGCATTTTCAGATAAAATAGTTATTTGGAAGAAAATCCTTCAAAATGGAAACTACTGAAGTCCTTTTTCAAGAAGTCATTCCTAAAGCGCTAAATTCCAGGTCAACAGGCAGTACCTGAATCTGCTTAAAATACTCTGTTTATATGCTTCCAAATTTGTCAAGCTTTAAGACACAGATTTATATGCTTTCAGGTCAGTGCAAAGTAAAGCTTCAAGCTGAAAATTTGAGAAATGTAACTGAAAAAAATGATCCTGGTACAAAACTTCCTAAATTCACATTATGAAAAAATGTCTATGCCAGATGCACTGTTCAGATACGAAACATTAACAAGTTTTACCARCGGCCATTATAGGGTTCCAGCCAAGCCATTAGTATGGCTAATCATATTTAATTCATTTATTTTAGCACAATTTCATTTTTTCCCTACTTAGAGTCTTTGAAAAGGATCCATGCTGCCRATGTACACTTACTTTCCTTTTTCTGATTCAGTCCATTTGCTTAAAATGCAGTAATTTAGCCAGGACGAGATGAATGGTGAGGCCCACAGACACCAGAATGATGGYCTAAATCCTGCAATGGCATTTAATTGGAGGAAATATGCCTGTAGCCTTCATCGTGATAGCAAACGTCTATCTGAGTTTAATCAACTTTGTTCATCCAAGAACTCTCACTGAAGTCACTCTTGCTTAAAGTTGTATATGTGCAAAACACATTGCCAGGCTCAATCTTTTAGTTTTTAGAAGGTTAAAATATTTTTCAGAGAACTAGTCTGTGGCCAGATTAATTTCTTTTAAACTCATTAATTCCTGCATAGTAAACAGCAACACTCTAGCAATGCAATTTCACTCTGTTTGAGTTTAAATCTATTAACCCAAACAGGTTTGAAAGGGCCTTCACATTCCACTGTTTAAGTGTGATGATTATGCTCATTTGAAGATTAATGCAACTCTTAAAGATACCGCTGAGGATATTGTTCATCAAGTTTTTCAAGCAGTTCCAAAAAAATAAAATAAAATAAAATAAAAGGCTGTTGGTATTCACAACCAAAAAGGAGAAGCAAATAATTTAAAATCCATATCCTTTAAAATCCTCTATCAGGCAACGGTTCCAACTTCTAACTGAAACATAGAAGTGTCATTTATACTAATCTGCAGCATAAAATTGAGAAAATGAGACAATATGGCAGATTTATCCATTAAAATATAAAATTTCAAAACTCCATCTGCAGATGGTTTGCTTGTTTTTGTACAGCATTTTTACTGTCATCGCTGCTATGCTGCCAGTTACGCTAGAACCATGCTTAAGTAATTCCAGCACAACCTCAGTGTTTAACAGCATGCATCATTCTGAATTTATAGTTAGCTAAAATGCTAGAATGTTATCAATATGATACAGTAAACAAACCAAATGAACACAAGAGCTCAAGACAGCATAATATTTTCCCCCAAAACAGAAGAGAAAGATTTACTCAAACTAAAAGCCCAAAATGTAACTTCAGTCAAAACTTTTCATAAGCTGTACTCAAGGAATGAATATTTAAAGGAAGTTGCAAATGCCCTTTTCTAGAACAAACTCAGAATCATTGGCTTAAATCAAAATGGAACAGAAACTCCTTCCTATAGCCTGAATTCTCCTAATCATCTTCTATCACTGGACCAAAGCAGATTAATGATAGACGTACTATGCTTTGCATTACCATGAAATGATATACTTAATTATTTTTAAGAATAAGCTCTTTGATGAAGTGATGGACTTTGACACATAACAGTAACTTCCACTGAGCGTTCTCAGTTACTTTCAATTCTGTACTTCAGGTATTTGCTGTCTTTAAATCTCTAAAACAAATGCACTGGCTACTGAGATCTTAACCTGCAAGTGGTTTACCTTTAACCACTTACTAAGAGTTAAGGAGAAAACTGACAACTGAAAGGGAACAATAAATATATATCTCATACCCAGTTTTGCACAATGTAAAAGTTCTCAGATACTGGTCACATTTCAAAACATGTAAACTATTCTATCTACCACTCGGTTTATCTTTYGAAGAGTAACATAGGAAAAGATGATTTCAAAGTTTCCTATAAAAACAGGAAAGCAGCAATCATAAAATTATTCTGGAAGTATGTACTCTTAACTTTTGAGTATACTAAAAACAGACTTAAAATTAGAAAAATTTTTAATTTGGCTTGCATTAATGTGGACTTTAAAATAAAACCTCAGAGCCTCACTAGCCATCTATAGCAAAGAAGTATCTTTCCAACTAAGCAGCTGGAAAGTGAATGAGTGAATTTGGGTATTAAACACATACTCAAGCATAATAATGTGTACAGAGATTACTAAAGAGCTTTGCAAAAAATATTGATACAGTAGCATTAGGACTTAACAGTGCATCAAAGCTTTAAAGTTTCCATATTAATACAAACTGATCCAAGCCACGATGAACCACAGGATAATCACTCAAACAAAAAATTAACCAAATTCCTCTTTGCAGAAGCTAGAACTGGAATTTACCTGAATATCATTAAAAAGATTCCTTCTAGTCTGGCATGCCTCATAAGGCATGGAGAACTGGTGCCCTTGGTGTGTAATCAGAATAGACTGCATTTGGCTTTTTTGAAAATTTGCGATCAAATAATCAAATTTTAAAGAGCTTTTACAAATCATGACATTGTACTATGGCTGCATTAACTACTTTATTTGTAGGTTGGGACTTCTTGTTTGTTCTTAATTGTGGAAACTGTGGATAAAAGACCTTGAGGATTATAGATCACAGAATTCATGTTAAACAGAAAGCTGCCCAACATTACTGTCAAAATACCTTTAGAAAGGCAGTTCATAGACAGAATAATGCATTTTACATTCAGATTTTTCCTCTCTTAGAAGCAAAGGAATCTCAGAAGACCAAAAAAAAAAAAAAATCAGTAGTGAAGGCCACATACTTTTTGCATTTGTTTGATGAGCTGAAATGCAAAAACAATTAAAGCATCTTGTAAGAGAAAAGAACAAATACAGAGCTTCTATAAAGTGATGATTTAGTTGATGGTGTGGTCAGCATGGAAATTGTTGTGAATGCTACAGCAGAACTGACCACACGTACAAGTGAATATGAACAGAAACACAGTACAGRCATCATCTAGAAAACTGTAACTTGCCAACTTGTAAACAAGAAAAAGCATTTCACAGATTAAAAGTTCTAGAGAAGTAAACTTCTTTAAATTATTTTGTCAGTTCAACCCTGATTTAAAAAAGTATGGCTAGCAAAAATACATAAGCCTCAGCATATTTATAAGTCTTGATCAGAGCAGCCATGATCCTTTGATAAACTGCTGGAAACAAACATCTTCCTATTAATGATGAGAGAAAAACATTCCCTTTTCTCTTCTTTCTCTCATTCCCCAATCTGCACACATATACGTAGAATTCACATGCTTCAAGAAAATCTTCATGCTGCTATAGATTGAGACGTGGGGAGACTGGTGGTGGAAAGCAGACAAACTCTCTTAAAATACTACGGGCCACATCAACATTATTCTGGGCTATTTCAAGTGCCCTCTTGACTTCTTCAAAGGAATAGCCCTCTCCCATAAGTTTTGCAATTTTTGCATCCACATTTTCCGTGGAATTGTCAGAGCTGTACGCTTTCCTGTGGTGTATTTCTGGTGCAGTCCTCCGAGGAAGTGGTTTAGGGGGCCTTGCTGGTGCTTGTGAACTATCTGTTTCAAATAAAGCAGACAGAAATCATCATGAATTGGCTTAAAAATTGTGTTAAAGGTAGGTCCAGCCTCAAGTCAGTTAGCATCAAGAAGCAGTTTAAAAAGTGACATTCTAAAGAAACATGCTGATTTATCTCATTTTAAAATTCTGATAGAAGCCAGAATCTTCAAGAAAATCCAAAATGGAAATAACTTAGTGAAATGCTAGGTTAAATAATATGGTAAGAACATGCAAATACAAGTCACAATCTGAATTATCTAAAGCTGGAAGGAAAAGAAAGTATGATGAAACAGCAAAGGTGGAGGTAATTGGAGAGGATTTCCACTTTCAATCTCCAGTTTGAGGACTTCTTGTTTCTAGCCTGCTTAAAAAACCCTAAATTTGGTCAGTTTTATTCAGGAAATTACAGAGGTCTGGAAGTTGCACAGATGAGGAATCCAACCAAATATGCCTGAAGGAGAAAAATCCTTTGCTTGTTTATGCATCATGCAGATTCTGTTCAGCCAGTTGTAGCTGAAATAATTGGTTTCTCCAAAAAACTCTCTAATTCAAGTAATTTCCATGGTGAGAGCCAAACACGATCCTTTCCCCTTCCCCCCCCCCCCCCTCTCTGGATTTTTTTTTTTCCTCTCTTTTAAGAAATGCTACCTTCACAGTTAAGGCTGGTGCTAACATCATGATGTCCTGATGAAAAGATCTAAAGATCTAATATTCAGATCTGCTAATCTCAAAGTCAAGAGGCTAGTACTCAAGTAAACTTCATACGTTCCTAAAACCTCTTTATCCTCACTGATTCCACAATAAGAAGCTTAAACACAAGCTGGCGTAAAGCAGAAAACACCTTCAAGACCAAAGTATTCTTTAAAAAAAAAGTCTGTAATCCTTCAAAAAGAATCTAAAAATTTCCATCAACAAGCAGCAACATTGAGAGATAAACTATGGAATTTCTGGCTGTGATGCTYACTGTTTACTTATACTGCCAGCAATGGCATTTGCTAGTGTTAAGTACTCTAGAGATAGTTTTTTAGTGGTACAAAAAAAAGTGTTATTTCTAATATTACTGTTAAAATCTGCTATTTATCATAATACTGCACATAGAGAACATTCAGACTGTAATCCAACAGAGTACATTAAACATTTAAGAGGAACCAAAAGAGACCACATTATTGCATGTCTACTCAATGTTAATTTTTCCCTCAAACTGGTTGTTATGCATTCAGATGGGAATGTTGTTACAAATTTAATTCAGTTTCTTAATTCAGAGAAAATGAACAAAGAGCACTTTCAGAAAGATAGTGGTATTCACGTAACAAGTGAATAAGAGTAATTTGATTAAGAATTTACATTAAGGGGCTGAGGTTAATTTTTTATTTCATTGCCTATTTTCTGTGCAAAATAGTTATGAGACAACCTGCAGATTGTAAGGACTATTTCATATTTGTAAAAGTCTCTAAAGATGAAAAACATTATATAAATGCTAATCATTCTAGTAAACACAACTCAAAACATATCTGTGCCTGCTATGAAGCTATGGAAGATTTGTGAAACACTCTGGATTAAGAAATTAACAATAGTTCTGGACATGTGATTAATAATTAAAAACTAAACCAAACCAGAAACAAGTTCAAATTTCTAATTTCACTTATTTTAGAAAACTCAAATTAGATTAGAGAAGAATACACTTTATATTTCAAATAATCTATCATGTTAAAAATGGTGAGCTCTTTCATGAATATTTAAAACTATTTAATATCGCATGTTATTATGGACATCTATTGAAGATGAAACAAAACTGATCTGTAAACTTTACACTTTCCCCTGGGCATTAAGTACAGCAAAAATTCTTTATGTATACACCATAACCTTGCATCTGTGTGTTACGTGAAATAATTCTTGCTCTAGACAGTCTAATACAGCCTTGAAACTGAAATTACTCATTGAATAACACCTTCACTTTGCTGAAGCTTCCTAAGAAACCTTCTTAAGCAATTATATAATTTAGAGAGGTCATTTTTAATTCTCTAGGAAGACACGCAACACATGCTTTTTCTTCTCACTGTCTCTCTATAGCACTGATACTTAAAGATTTCCAGCCCTCTCTTCCTAATTGAATTCCAATTATTATTTTTAAGTGCTGACATCTCTTTCAATATCTTCACATCCATATAAAATTTTAGCTAAAGCTAGGTATCACTTTGGATCCTGAGCTTACGATACTACGCCTAAGCTGCAAATACATCTGGACACAGAGATACGGGCATTTGAGCAGGATTTTCCTTCCCAACTCCCATTCTCTCTGATGTGTCAGCCACCATGGATGCCTAAATAAGAATGCAAACAGACTTTCTAATCTTCTAATTCATTTAACAGCTTCCACAGCAAGGAGTCTCCTCTATCACTCACACTTCTGTAAGGGAGCACTAGATTTAACCCTTCGGAAATTGATTAGCATAAAGGCAGTGACAGGCTCATTTAATAAATGCTTAAAACRTGTGGAAAAACCTGTAAGCGAAGTGTAAGAGCTCTGTGGCACAGTGGGAGATTATTTGCAACCATGCCAACTGTCTCTGTTTCTCTCTGCTGTGAAACAGATCTCTCTTTCTCTTCCCTTGCTTCTCTAGTACACCCCATGGTCTTCCGCTGACATACTAAGAAGCATCAGGGAAACGGGCAAGGAGATGAGCTGCAAGATCATGTGGGGTTGTTGTGCAAGGCTCACTGTGGAGCAGTAGCAAGCAGCTAACTAGGGTAGAGAAACAAAGCATACCTAGGGGACATCTGTAGCAAGGCATTGACAGAATAGGGAGAAAGTGGGAAAAGCAGCTGCTGGAGCCATTGATCCCTCAAGCTATTAGGTATGCTCTTCTATCACTTGTGGCATTACTACGGCAGATGAGTTAAATTTAAATTCACTCTCAAATAGTATGTGAATTGCCACTGCCTGTCTGCCCACCCATGCCCGGAAAACCCATTTCAGTGTAAGTACTTTAATTTGCATGCCAGTGCATTAATAAGCCAGATGAGTGAGGAGACAGCAGACAAATGTATCTAACTAGTCATTAGAATCCATTTCTTACAGAATAGCTAAAYTCAGTAAAACACAGCAGACATCTACATTAGTGGCCTAATTGTCTTCTACCTTTCACGTACGTCACTGGCTGTGCTTTGTAAAAGACACTTAAAAACTATGTATTTAGGTCTGAAAAAACATGCCTTGGGAAGTGTTAGGTGCATAGCTGAGAACTATTTCCTAACTTTTCAGTACTAAATACTTGCTACATTAGAACAAATTTGCCACGATATGTTAAGAGTTCGGTTAAATATCATGACGGTAAAGCAGGTGTTCCAATCTTATAAACAATCAAAATGAAAAACAGAGGTCAAGGGACTTCTCATGCTAATGAAACAATGGCTAAATTATAGTTTATTTTATAGTGGACTACCATGCCTTTCCAGCTAGTTCAAAGAACCACCGTATTAAAGGGCTGAAATGAAGATGGATTTCCTAAGTGAACTGATTAATTCTGATTAAATTTAAAAAGAAAAGTTCTGAGTAGAGTTAAACTCTTTACACTGTCTTTCTAAATTGTAGAGTAAGTTGTATCAGTTCATCTTGAAGCTCATCAGTTCCATTCTATGGAACTACTGCCAATGTAAAAAGAACTTTGCAATTAATAGTATAACATGATCTATCAAACAGTTTTAATTTAATTGAAATTAAATTGAGTATCTTGCAGTACATCATGCTGATTTAGCACAACATTAATAGCAAAGGTTGACACATATGGCTATTTTAGAAGACAGCTGCGGGAAACAAAGATTAAAAAAAGTATTTATTATGTGACATCTAAAAGCTCTTAAATAGCTAACACCTTGCAGTAATTCAGGAATATTTAAAAAATGCTCTGCCACAGAACCGATGAAAAGCTCTTTAGTTTTAAAAGGTGGTCATACCATTCTCATTCCTGAATGAAAAGAATGAGTGAAACTTCAATGTCAGAGAAATTGATTCTACTGTACCTGTTCTGTTACAAAATAGAAGACTGAGTTTTAATTAGCTTTGGTTCTTAACTTTTTATTAAAAAATATTCTTAAAATATCTCAGAACCTCAGACAGTTATATTAGTTCAAAGGACAAGCAAATACTACTACTAGGGAGATTCAAGCTACACTTTTCCAAGATGCAATAAAAAATATCCTGGAATTAAGAGGCACGCATTCCCTGCAGGACTTCTGATCTCTTGTAAACATCAAAGGTGGTAGAAAAATCCCTGCTTTCCTCAAAAAATAACACTAGAACTCACACAAGCACTCAGTTTGGCAGTTAGTTAAAGGCAGTAACAATTTTTTGCCAGAAAATCTACATGACCCTACAGACAACAGCAAGCCACTTTTACTTTAGTACAGAATTTTCGTATCTATTATCCTTTGATGATTTTCTGTCATCATACTACCACTGCCAGCTGTTGTCATGACTGACAAAGATCTCATTGGACTTAATGGATGAAAATTACTTGCTTTGTTAAGCTGCAATTCTCTCCAAGCAAAGTTTTCTACCTTACCTGAAGAGGAAGGAAGTTGATCATATTCTTGAGATGTCCTATTGGTTTTGACATTTTCTCCAGTTACTCTACGAGCAGGTGGCAAAGGGACAGGACCAGTTATTGGATCAAAATGGAGATCTGTAAAAAAACCAAAAAAGATTTCTTAGAACTTCTATAATTATTATTTGGGGTAGTGCTAATGCATAGAACCTAAACTTAAGATAGCCTTCCTCCCCAAAGGGGGGCCATCAATCCAAACAGAAACACTCCCCCCATAGGATCCGCACACTCATGCACACATCCAAACTCAACAATTGTGGAGCAGACACGTAACTATTCCTTGAAGTGACTGAAACAGCATCACAGCTCAAAGCTAGTCTACTCTATACTAATTACTGCTCCTCTGTTGACCTCTATGAGGTACCTTTTAATTAACCAGTCCTGACACTGCTAGGAGTGCAGCTGACAAAGCATGGAACAGATTTTAAAGCCTACAGCAGCACAATTAGAAGTATTCCTGCTAGCCAGTTTGGTCAGAGCTTGCTCACACTCCTATGAGTTGCAGTCTACAAAGATGACAAGAGAGATTTGCTATTCATGCAGTCTCAGCTACCAAGTAAATACTGAAGGGACTGGTAAAGACTGTTGAAACAGGCTTTTCAGTTTCCTCTGCTGATTATAAGAAAAAAATAAAAAGAAAAGGGGGAAAGAGAAAATCCTGCCATATTCTGTCCTCCTTTATAACTTTTTTAGGCTATTGTGGATGCAGCTCAGCAAATGTTTATCATCATCATGGACCTGGCTTCTGCTCTGGACTCATAACAGTCTAGCGGACCATGTATATCACTGTGTATGTGTGTCTACATTTTTTTGCTACTGATGATGTGATCATTACTCTAATCTCACAGACTCTGATGGATAGTTGAGCAATCACCTCAGACTTGTACAGAAACCAATCATAATAAAATCATCATAAATCATTTGCTATATAAATGCAGTGGTTTATTTGACAAGCTGTAAAGTAATACAGCTTTAGAAATATCATTTGAATAAAAAGGAGACAAATACAAGCATGTATCCCTGAGTAGGTGGGTACACTTAGACAGGATTAATGAAGAATGCTGTTATAAGATTGAATTCATTGTGCAAATTGCCATAAATACACTCTCCAGATTTTTAATTAAAAGCTAGGAAATGTTTTGTTGACAGTATCAATGATATTTCTCAGATTATTTGGAAATAATGCTTAATAAATTTAAACTTCATATGTTTCCTGGAATTACATCCAGATTTACAGAGATTATGGGAGAGATTTTCATTTTCTATTTCTACTCCCATTAGGTCTCAATAGTGCAGTATGTGCTTCTGCATCAGATGATACAATTGTGGCATCCATTTAGACTGGGCTTCTGAATATTGCAATATTTTTATTTTGAAGTGCAGAAGATAAACTAATTCCTGGCCCTATATTTATGAAGATCAACCTTTACATCCTGTAATATGCCAAGTCATTACAAGGACTCATGGCTTATCTAACAAGATATGCACTGAGCCGAGTTCTATCTTATTAAATATACACAGTTTTGGCAAATTACTCAGTGTTCAGGTCTTGACTGATAGCAAAAAATACGTAATAGAACATTTCAAAAAAGGTCACTCAGGTTCAACCTAATCATTTATACATACTTGTATTGGGGCAAATTTATTCAGAGCTTTAAAGTCCGTGTTGATTTTTAATGAAGTTTCTCTATTAGAATACAAGTTACAAAAAAAATTCCTTTTTTTAATTTGTTAAAATGAAGCAAACCTGACATATTTCACTGTCATTGATGCACTTCCTTGCGATAGCCTGATTCAAACTGAAAAACATATGTAAGATTTCTAAACTTTGTAGATAATTCTCATGTCCATGTCCATAACTGAACATCTCTGTCATTATAACCGTTAAAACAAAACAAACGTGCACATACCTAGCAAAGACTATGAAGATAAAAATGCAGCTGAACTGACAYAGCACTTGAACATTTTGATACTTAATGCAGTACAATAAACTGGAAAACCAGAGCTTCTTGACACTGATAAGGTCACCTGCATGCCCAAACTTRTGAATTTTGGCCTCTACCTTTCAACATACTATTAGTTCAGACTATTTTCCTCCCCAGCCAAGAAATGAGTGGCAACACTTTATCACATTATTATAACAAGTGCTTCACATGACAGGACTGCTCCAAAAGTCTAACATCTAATGCCTGCAAAGGAAATGAGTAAGCACAGATACAAGAATCAGCTGTATACTATGTGAATATTGGAAGGTAATTCACACTTCTTCACAACATAGTCATCTATTTTCTGATATACAGATTCTTTTTCATATATTTGTTATCTTAAATTTTGGAATGTAATTGTTTTCAAATGCAATTACTTTCTTTTAAGAGCTGCAGTTAAATGAGATGTACATTTATTAAATGCACTAATAGACAGGAAGAACATTTTAGTATTATGTGATTATTGCTCCTAGAGAACAACACAGTATCTGTGATACAGTACAACAGGAAAAACATTGATTTGGAGTAAAACTTGCACGTTTCTGAGGACATGCAGGTCATATTACTCAATATTAATGTGGGTATAGAACACTTGAAAGTTTAACTATTAGATAAATTTAGTGTGGTCTTTATGTTTTGAGATTTGGGGTAAGATGACCAGAGCGGCTGGATCAGATTTTGGTAGGTGTAAGCATCCAGACACATGTGGGCAACTTCATTAACCTCTAAGTAGATGGGGTGCAGCAACAGCCCTGAGTTTCTTAAAGTCTTACAAATAACTTCTGGAGCAAATAATCACCTTCACTGATTTTCTCCAAATTAGTGAAGTGAGCTTCACTAGCTCACTTTCAACCCACAGCTTTTCATCCACAAAAGATAGGTAAACACTCTACAAACTCTTAGGCTATTATGCAGTTGCACATAATTCCTTGTCATCTATGTTCCTACACTCCTGTGATATCATCCATCAAAACATTTCAATACTTTCCATATTGCTTCTCATACTTATATGAAGAGACAGAATGGGGAAGAGTTCTAATCAGACCATTAGGTAGATAATTACTGGGAATAATCTTGGAATAGGTAAACTTGTCCGTCAACATCCTCTGGAAGCTTCCAAAGAGGGGGATGGGGGGGAAAAAAAAAAGACACACTTCAGAGACACGCACTATGTAACTCATAAAAATACTTCTGTAATCTGTCTCATCATCAGAATATATATTTATATTAATTAGCCCTGCCAATCAAACACTGTTCAACTCAAGGACAAAATACATAAATTGTAAGCATAGATTTTATGTCTTTTAAAAGTCAAAATACCAGACTGAAAAAGTACAACCGTGATTTTGGGGAAAGAGACAGGTGAAAATCTGACTTTTATTATCAAAAARTCTTATGAACCAGGGAATCCTGCAATCACGATGTTCAAAATTAATATAGTTCTGCAGCAAAATTTTACAGTAACAGTGCTAACAAAATAGGGTGTTATTTTCCTTTTTTCATTTTTCCCATTTAAAAATAAGACAAAATGCATGTACTACACTGGACTATAAAAGACAACAGATTTGACAAAACGATACACACTAGTATCACAGAGCACAATAGAAAACTTGGCACTTCAAAAAGTAACTAAAAAAAGAAAGAAAAGCACTAAAATGTGAGGCCTAGTATAAAAACATTGGCTTTATTTCATTACTTCATGATAATGAAAACCTGAGTCTTTTTTATATTCTGAGTTCTTTCATCTCCACCATTTAAAAAACCTATTTTTCTGTTTTTTATATACTGAGCTACAGGCAAATCAGACTTTTGAAGCTTGATGACAACCTTATCACAAAACAAATTAGCTTCTGAAGTAAATGAAAATTAAATAAAATGCATTGTTCCTTTCACATTCCTACCAGGAGGATGAAGGAACAGCTCATGTCCTGAAGGAGGTCGGCTTCCTGAACCAGCAGGTTTTGTGTACTCAACAATGCTGTGACGAGCAGGTGGTGGTGGTGGAGGAAGTGAAGGCGGTGAGCTGTCAAAGGTATCTTCAGCTGCATTTAGGAAAGACTTATTAGATAAGCAAGACTTCAACAGAATAGTGCAATAAAGAGTGAAGCCTAAAATTTATTTTTCTCTGGCTAACAGAGGCCCTCACACTCCTAGGGTTCACCTAGCAGTTCAGTGACTCCAGTATCAGAAGTGTAATCTTGACTCTTACTATGCACAACGCACTTCTGAAACATGCTCTGAATCACCTTTGGCAACACTCAGTTTCTTTTCTGGGATAAGGGTAGAGATTTTGTTTCATGGCTCAATTACAAAGAATGTACCGTAATGAAGACCTCTCTGAATATCACTGCAGAACAACAGTTATGCTTCAGTGACTAAGAAAATACATGTATTTATAAACAACAATGCTGACTACATCAGATCTGCTAATTTTATACTGTGTATCATTTTACTGGAAGATCTGCTGATTTAAAGCTCTGACCCAAGAGATCAAAGTAATTTCTCAGGCCTTAGCAAAAGAATTTACCCTTACACAAGATGGTGCAGGTAGGACTAGGTTACCAAGCGATGTGATTTCTATCTGCTCTTCTCCTTTCAATTCTATGCACTCTTGCAAATCTGAACACTTCAGGGACCTCAGAAAGTATAGTGGCAGGAACATGGAAATGTTCAGAGGTTTTATGGAACCAGAAAATTGGATGGTGACACACACAGCATTGCTTAGCAATCATACAGCTGAGTTTGTCAGTCAAGGTATAGGAGATGGCCTCAAAAAGCTCACTGACTTTTGGATATGAGAGCACAAATCAGGGTTGAGAAAGATTGCTTTTGATGACTGTAGGCAGCAGCGAGTTTTGGATTATTTCTTGATAATGGGAAAAAAATAAATTAAATTTTCTTTAACTCAGATGCTACTTCTTGGGCCATGTTCTTTGTATGTGATAAAACAGATGTAAACACTCAAGCTACAATATGAAAAACTCTCCACAATTGCACTAAATTACATTGGTCAAACTTCACATTAAGTGACAAAAATTCATAATCTATTTTATAGAAAACATTTTTGTCTTTCTTTGTAATCTGGATACAGATTTAGCTTGCCTTTTTGTCTATGTCTTGCATAAGGGCTTACAGACATATGCCAATTACAGATTTTGATAAAAATATTGAAGCACAGCTGTGCGATTTAGCCCATAGCTTGTTCAGTACTCTTAAATACACATTTGTGGTTTTTTCAGTAAGCATGGTATTTGGTTAATCTAGGCTATGTTAACCATTAAACGTAATTAGCAAAAAGACTGCAACCTAAAGGGGGCACCAGAAGATCATAATCGGAGGGTGTCCTGTTGAGCAAAGAGCTGTGTTTTGTGTTGTCTCTGGTAGGAGGTCGTGCAGGTGGCAAAGGTACCGGAACGGTGGGTGCATCATAGACATCTCCTGAATGACATAATCACAAGAAGTGAATGCTTTCTTGCTGTACCCCTAGAATGGCACAGAGTAAATCTTCTTGTTAAAGAATGAAAAAATAAGCAAAAAGGAAAAAAATATACCTAGCTCTGGATGTTTTGATTTCTTCATCTCAGAAGCAGCACTGTGTGTTCCATTCGTTATTCCAGCACATTGACCATTCTCACACACTCTGAAGACAGAAATTAAGAAAGAAGTAATCTACCAGTTATCTGAGTATACATTCCCAGAATGACAAAGTACTTTCATACTGAAAGCAGGTACTGGTCAACTCCCCCAAAAATGCCTTTGAGGAATTATACTGCTTTCTTGGTGAGATACTGATGTTGCTTAAAAAATTTACTTAAGGCTGAAATACCAGTTAGAGGAAGAGCTAACATTAAATCTAGGCCTCACTTCAGAGCTCTGTTAATTCACCAAGTTAAGTCACAGACCCAAACCTATTTCACCTTCCAGCTGTTAAAATTCCCCTTACAGAAACATAAAGAAGGGAAATGTGGGTTTTGGTAATTATCCACATTGAAGTATAGGGAAAGAAAAGATATTAAAAGAAAAAACAAAACCAAACAGAACACACTGCTGGCAATAATGTATTTCAACTAAATTCTCAGTTGAACATTTAAAATGAAAAATGAACAATCTCTGCCAAAGCAGTTTTACATGCATCTATTAATTTCTTTATAGAAAATCTGAGTTGTGCTGATTCTTCTACTTTTTATATATTTTTAATGTTGTAATTTTTTATGTTTTAAAATGGGAAGTACATTACTCCTCCCAAATTAAACAACAGTATCTTATTAAATATTAAAGCTACCTACAACAAACTTAAGAGATTCAGGCAACAAAGTAGAAAGATACCAAGGATGCAGTCAGAAAAATGTATTATCTACTGGAGATTATTCTTATATGATGACTCAATTGAAAGACTAAGGGACAATCATAGAGAATGAAAGTCTTTTAATAATATCAAATATTATCTGAATAAACGTCAAAGAACTGGGAAATGAGTCCTGTCATTGGAGCTGCGGACCCTACATGTTCAGAAAGAACCACAGAGTGCTCCTTCAGAAAGAGGGCAACATGCTGGACAGTTGGAGGTGGGGAGAGGGAAAGAAAGAGAAAGGAGGAACAGAGAGACACACAGAAAGGGAGAGAAAGAGACAAAAAGAGAGGTATTACACACACCATTATTAGTAATCGCTGGCAAAGCTGCTAGAGGTAGATACAGCTAGAATTTCAAATTTCGGGTTTCACCAATAGTGTGAACACTGCTTTGGCCACACAGAAAGGAGGGACGAATAAAGGTCTGGATCTAAGAATCAGCAAGGGAAGAGCAAGTGAAACTGTTTGTAGTCCCCAGAGTTATAACTATGGGTAATGAAATAAACATAAGAAATAATTACAAGACTAGGGGCGGGGGGGG
>NW_028185239.1:1072422-1146505 GCF_003343005.1 Rhea americana | reverse complement strand
ACTTTAATGGTAAGAGCTATTTAGTTATGTACTGGTTTCCCCAGGAGAGTGCCAGAAGTGTTTCCTCTATCCTTGAAATCACATTGGTTCAATCTCTCAAATGCAGTGGCTGTAACGCTCTTCTTTTGACTCCTCAGCAGATGCACTAAATAACTAAGAGTCTTTTCAACTTTAATTTGAACTTATTCTTCATTTTCAATAATTTAACCAGCCACAGGCAAAAAGACATCCTATCACAGCACTGCTGACGAATTTTCCAGGCCATAGTCAGCCCAGATAACTGATCAGTTTAGAAATGATGCTGAAATAGCTGTTTACATTGGCAGTAGACAGCACTAGAAAGAATGGCAGCAAATTAGTATTAACAATCAAACCTTCTGTCCTTTTTTCTTTTTACAAAACAGCTTTATTAGGAAAAGACAGTGAATGTAATAATATATCATTCCTCTAACAGCAGCTCAATTAGACTAAAGCTGAAACTCTTTTCTTCCATTTCTTATTGCTAAACTTGCCCATATGTGGGAGGAGGAGATCAGCTGTAACAAATCAGACAATTAACTTAGCTGCTAGAAAACAAGACTGTGAATCACTTTCTGTGATATTAATGTACTATTTTTAGAAGTGTCATATATACTGGCAAAAGAACATAAAATCTTAGAATAAATACAAATTTGAGGGTAGGATGGAGGAATTTTGTAGTTCATAAATTACAAACCACCCACAAGAAGTTTTGTAGGTTCTTTGTTTTAGTGAACTCTGTAAGTACTATGCAAGAGCTATGGAGCTATGCAAGAGCTTAGGAAAAAGAGGTAAAAGAAGGTGACACTGCAAGACAGAAATGAGAAGTGCTAAAAGTTTATGAGAAAAAAAAATATGAAAATAGAAAATATCAATTGTTGTCAACAGTTTTGCTAAGCTATACTGAAAAATGTAACCTTCCTCCTGCCATGAGAGAAGTTTCTTTTCATAAAAATTCTACTTCTTGCGGGATAGGAAGGAGCTTTTTAATTCTCATTTTTTTGCCCAGCTCCAACACGTAAGCATACAGTATCAACTAGAATGAAGAATCTTTTTGAAAGGTTCACCTCAGCTTTTCCAAACTAGCACTAATGAAAGGAGACATTTAAAGTATATAGAGCGTTGTATATATGCATTCATAAATAAATACTCAAAACAAGTTTTCTTTTTTTCTAACACTTAGGAGAGTGGTTTGCTTAAAGAATACATTCTTGTATAAAATGACAGCTGTTTTTAATCATCAGAGCRACCTGAATGGTAAGCTGAGGATGTTTTCTGTACAGCAAGTCACGGACTAACACCAAAACAACAACAAAAGTGAAAGACCCAGCATGCTAAAATGTAAACCAAAAACTAGAAGAAAGATGGAAAATCTGCTTGTATGTATAGCTTCTATGAATAATTCTAATGTCTGGTGAAATCCTGGCCCAGTCAACCGGCACTATTCAACTCTTTTTCTGCAAACCCAGTACACCAAAAATTGAGTTTTTATTTCTCCAGCTAGAGATTTTCCCAAGAATCTTTCACGGTACACTTAAATTAGTGTTTTAGTTCAGATCAGGAAAATGATTTTCAAAAAAATCTCGTGGTCATCCCTACTTACAGCACTTTGGTTCACATTTCAGAGAGATATCAGAGCATGCAGATTGGACTGCTTCTGGATGACATCAATCTAAAAGACGCCCTGCAGGAGCCAATCTGGTGTGCTAAAATTACTAAAGGTTACTAAGCCTGTAGAGCTAGTCTGAGTTTAAAACTTCCCAAAACATACAGTGTGGATGTCAGATTCTTGGTATCAATTGTTTCACTCTACAGACCCACTCCTATTACATCATACTACTTACAAATGTAGATACAGCCCTTGAGAGCTGGTAAGCCAAGGTAATCTGTCCATATACTGCTCTCTTCTTCCTAGCTAAGAAAGGTAACATCCTGTGTAACTCTAATCACGTAAGCAACTCAGCCCTCTCTTAGATGCTTGATGTGGCAGAGACAGACATTCCCACACAGTAGCAGTTCAACAAATCCAGATAAAAAATGGCAGATGTAAAAAGGACTAAGACCTTGAATTTTTTCTTCCAGTTTTTGCTTGGTCAACATATAATTTTATTCATTATCAATTTCTAGTAGAGGAATTCAAGAGTGTAAGACCATAAAGCTCAAACAACTATATAACATTCACTTATATGCAATCAGCATTTCTGGTAATGACAGCCTCTGCTTCTCAGAATTTGTAACCTGCTTGCAAGTAGTGGTCAGAATATGACCTTTTCTCCACTTGCCAAAATCTCTGATTAAAGAGGCCTAAAATTTGTAACTGAAAGAGAGAAAAAAAAAATAAAACAGTGGCAATATGTCACAACAGTTTTTAATAACAGAAGAGTTTGAACTTTGCAGATCTAATTCATTTTACCTTTGATACCTTTGACTTAAAAGACCAATAGGGAATTGACCTTTTTTTCAGACTTATTCTTTTCAATCTAGACATTCTGATTTTTGTTATGAGTCAAGGACCAAGAAATTCACCATGAGTGACACAGCCTTATGTTGCCATGTCCCTTGGCTCCAAATCTCCTTGCCACAATCCATTAGTAATTCAAAAACTGTGACAGTTTGGGATATAATTTTAGAATATATTTAAAGCAAAAGAGAGAGATTCCATCTGAATAGAAAAAAKTTTTCTTCCTGAGAAGCACAAAGAAAATCTGCTGTGGAACGGGCTTCAAAAGCAAAAAGGCATTGTACAAGTAGAATAAAAAGAGAATAAAATGTATGTACAGCTGCTAGACATAGCATGCTGATTCACGTATTTTTCAGGACTGTGTTGCTTCTTAAAATGCATTAAACAAAATATGAAAATTGAAGTTTTTCAAAGCTGACTCTGGTGTTCTTAGTCACACAATTCTCCTAAAAATGAAATCTGTACAAGTTGTGAGGTTGAATCTCCCAGTCAAGTCTGAAAACCTCAACCTAAGGGAGACAAGCATCAACTGCAGGAATGATATTCAAAAGTTAAAAGCACTGAGTTTTGACACAATAGAGATACAATACAGTGAACTTCAGAGGTTTATGACTGTGGTGGTATTCAAATGGAAGAAGCATAAATAATCCAAGCTTGAAAATATAAGACATATTAGAAGGTAGAGAGCTTAACCACGAGTGTTGATTTTGAACTCAAATTTTGAAGAGGAAAAAAAAAGTTTTTTCCTTTGTTTTTTGTAAATAAGTTGCCTTCCAAGTTGATAAGTGACCTTACCGAGTAAGCGGTTTTATATTATGACAATGAGGTGGTTGTGAACTCAGTGTTACAGGATGGGAAGAAGGAACTTTGTATTCATCATCATCATCTGTATGGTCTCTTGATTTATCAGTGAGTGAATTTGCTACAGGAACAGGGCACCTATGGAGATGTGAAAAAGATCAGCTTTAGTTTAATTATTACAGAATCTCYTTTAGCCTAAATGTCCTTAAAATACATATCTACATATAAGGAAACAAAAAAACCCATGTCAAACTAAAAATTCTATGGTTACTGGCTTTTCTCTCGTTTTAAGAAAGCACAACATAGCAGAGAATTGCAAAGAATTAGACTGCAAAACAAATACTTAAATGGCTTTAATCTGCTTGCATTTATCAAAAGAACAAAATAAAAATTAATTCAGAACAAAGAATATTTAGCAGGGCTCAGGGAGGGAGTGGCCAGTCATCCTTTCAGTGAAACTTTGTTCCAGCCATACCATTATTGAACTTCAAAAATTTGCCTATAATTTTAAAGTATTTATACTTTGAACTGGAATTGTCATCTTAAACACTAACTCATATTTCTTTCGGAAGCAGCAGAAGCTGAGGAATGAGGTAGAATATACCATTTCCATTTACAGGTAACAAGTTTGAACACTGCTGGATCTGACTTTTTTTAAAAAAAACTAAAACTCCTACTGTCTGATTTTCTGCTGCACGAGCTTACATAAAATGTTAGGCAAAAACTTCATTTTAGAGAGCACTGTATGCTGAAAGTGATTCTGTTATATTTCAACAAGATCAGCATTTTATCTTTTGCCCTTTTAAAGATATAACTAGCTAGATTATAGGTCTGGCGATCTATATGCGCTCTTTTATACATACAGCTCCTCCATCTGTAGTGATTACAATGATACATTCAAACAAATAAGAAGCTCACCAAACATTCAAAATGCAAAAGGTTACATTAAGGGCTTAATTCACTTCCATCACACATGAAAACCACAAATGTCTGATTCTTCAACTAGCTGTACACCAACAGCAGTGAGTGTATGACTTCAGAAATTATGTGGATATTAACGTATGCAGTAAATAGTACATTTATTCTTTGCCACAAAAAAAGCCAACAGCTTAAGGACCTATAAAAAAGATATGCAATGCATTCATGATCATTTTGATGTATGGCTTGATAGTATGGCTAATGGCCCCTGCACTGAACTACATAGCTCTTTACAAGAGGGATCTACTTAATATGTCATTTAGGGAAGCTGTTAAGGACTACAGGGAAACCTAAGAAGAGAATGGACATAACTTCTCTTTTGGTGATCTGATTAGCTTGATCATAAGGTAAAAGCTGAACTGACAGACTAAGCCTATCTCCTTTTTTTTTCAACACAAACAGCACTGAYACATAACACATTTCTTAATGGAAAAATGTTTATTTTTCACGATTTACATTAGATGATGTCACAGGACTTCAGAATGCCCAGGTACTGCGTGAACAGTAGTGAATAACTGTAGCCACCATGAGTACTAGGGGGTCAGTAAATAAAAAAAAAAAAAAAAAAAAAAGAAGAAGAAGAAGAAAGATAAAAAAGATGACAGAGAAAGAAAGAGGTATATAGAAGGCAGAGGGGTGGATGTGCTGCTTTTGTTTGAACATAATCGAAGTCCAGAGCTCCCTAGGTATTTTAAACTTCTCAGACACTCTTTCCTGCAATCAGTAATATACTTCTAACTTAAAAGAACAATCTTGTGAAAGATGGGAATCCAATTTCTTTTGTAAAGATCTACTAACTGAAGACAAGGTTGAAAGAAGATTTATGTCACTGAACTGTAAATTGTATTGCAGTTTTCAGCCACCTTCTGTAGAGGGAGCAAAAGGCCTTTTGTAAATACAGCAATGCAGCTTGAAATTGCTTTTTCCATTTTTGATTTCTATTCCTATTTTAATAGACAAGAGTTTTGTGTCACTGCTGTATGGTCATTTAAAGAAAAGGTAAAAATGTAACAGGACAGTAAGAATTCTGTAGAATGTAAGATTTCTTTTAAAAATGAAAAACTCAACTGTTCAGTAGAATTCTCAAGTAAAAAGTTCAAAGGCCCACATAGCATAAATGTTCTCATTTTCGTGGATGGGTAGGCATCCTTATCTGGCAATCTAGGATGTTCCGAACATTTTATATATAAAATATACAAATTATTTTTTTAACATAAATTTAGTTATTGGCTTTTGCAAATGGCAATGTTTGAGATATACATCCCTAGATCAGAAATACCCAATATTGACCAATGTGGAGGCCAATTCTGTAATCTCATTTGAAACCCTCTCCAAAGGCCACAATTGGAAAAAAAATCCCCCTATGATATACATTTACACAAATTATACGTAACAGAATGTAGAGTCTGCTCCAAAGTTGTGCAGTAGGCCCTCTCTGAAGTTGGTTATAGCAGCAATTTTGATTCTTGAAATACTGGCAATTAAGGTACTTAAGGAAATTTACAGTATAAAATTGAGTTCGGGTGACAGTGTACAATCGTCAGGTGACAATCAAGTACAACATTGTGAGATTCATTTACCAATAACTGCTTATTGTTAGCTAGAAACAAAAAAAATTTAGGAGACTCAGCTAGTTCATACCTCTGCTTATCTCGTATTTCCTCAGTAACCACAAGAACCTAGAGCACTCTGTTCACAGAACACCAGTATGTGTATGCCAAAATCTATTTCCCAGCATCACTGCACTACTAAGGAATCATTACTGATTTGGAGTTAGCAGAGGCGTAGGTTTTAAGCCTGCCTCTGCTTCTGAGTGCTATGTAGCCTTAGACAAGTCCTTCAGACTAGTAAAGTCTCTCTTTCTCCATCTTTGATGGAGAATTTGCCATATTGTATATATTGCAAGACTAGTATTTGAAAAGGGCTTTCCATTGGTAAAGCATTAGATATTTTACAGTACTACCATATAGATAATACCCTCCGAAAGAGTCATAACTTTTCCTACACGTGCATCATATATTTTACTATCATCTTGTAATCCATAGTTTTAAAAAATCATATTAGTCTTCCAATTTACACTCCACTTGTAATGAAATTGGACTCCAAATATCCTTTTCATTGTTAAGTCTATCCCATTTTTCACAATTATTGAAATTTTTTCAAGATCAAATTGTGTTTGATTAAACCTTTGTTCTACTGTAACAGTGTCAGTCTAYTGGTCTACAAAAAAAAATCTAATAAAATAAAGAGATAAACATTTCACAGTTATTCGTAATTAAAAAGATGAATATGTCATTATAATGTTAGGTATGAAAGACACATTTGTTCATCAAGTCAGGAAAATCTTCAGTAATTATGCTCTTAAAAACTTTATTACTCTACATTTTTAGAAGATTTGTGTACAGAGAAGTACAGAACTGAATGGCACACTGTATTATARTATTCACTAGTTTCTCTTCCTTACTCCTTAACTGGCAGTGTTTTAAAATTGGAAGTCAGAATTATATTCTGGTAAGAGATGCCTTAGTATTTTCTGACTTGCTGAGCAGAAGCTAGATGTCAATCTCCCTTATTTACCAGAGAAGAGATTCACTCTGAGCATCAAGGGCAAAAGGCAAAACAGGCAAAGCTTTAAAATTGTCAAGCGTTTTTTGTCAAGTCACTTCAAGTCCAACTAAGTTGTAATCCAGAAATTCTGAGAAAACAATATCTCACAATTATTTAGAGGTATTTCAAGGAAAAGTCCCCCTGGTAACCTGACTCACAGAGCTTGGACACTATGAACTTGCAGTCCACATACATCAGTGTTTTAGTCTGGATTACGACTGTACTTTTGGAGTGAATCTCTTCAATGTCCTTGCTTACTGTGCTTTGGTTTGCACTGAGGAGTGCACAGCTTGGATTCTTTTCAGATTAAACTAAAGCACAAGTTATACCCAAGCATGCATTTACTATGTTCCAGTTGCTAAAGACAGTTCAAATTCATGGGACTAGACTATACCTAGTTCAGCCCCTGCACCCATAACATGTTCAGTGCAGACATCAGGTCCTTACTACCAACTCTTCTGTCTTACATACCATCTCCTGTTGCACGGTAGTATTTGCTAATGTAGTCAAAAGCCTTAATCTTACAAGGCCTGAATGTAGCTCTGTTTTAGCAAAATAAGTGTAAAATTAGATGTATCACATGATCAAGAAGATGTCAACTGCTCCATGTCTGGCAATTGGCCTTATGTGTGCTCTTCTCTTAATACTTAAAGTATTTGAAGTAGTTTGCCCTCATTCACAGAGGGGTACTCAATTTTCTGTGCATCACAGGGCAAGCTTGCACACAAGGAGAGTCACCACAGGATGGCCGACACATCCCAACAAGCCCGCCTATTAGGCCATTAGCTAAGTTCAGGTTACTGCTTTCAGTGAACACTGCATGGTGTTTATTGTACCTTGATTCTTGAATACACTTGTAAAATCTGAATAAAATACAGGATTTTCATGAAGAAGAATGTTTTGGCATTTCAACAATATGAAAAATAAAAATAAGAATCTTCCCCTCTTCATAACTCTATAATTTAATTTGGAACATCAAAATGTTTAGTCTCTCCAGAGTTATTGCTGTCTCTTTCTGACTGACATGGAGTGGAGCATTCATGAGCTGAATGTATCATGGTAGGAATAAGCAAGCCAAAGAATACAATCTATAGAAGGGAATGAATAAATGAGATATCTAAACTATGACTCTTCTGAGACCCTTGCATCAGTCAGGTTACATCTCAACATTCGACTACAAAAACGTCTGGCTAATGTCCTAACTAATTTCTGAACTGTAAGTAATATGGAAAATTTCAACTCAGCTCTTGATTCTACCTGAATATGCTTCTGAATGAAACAGTCACTACTCCACTGCACCTTTACTCTAGCACTTTGGGAGAGGAAAAAGCAACATATTAATGAAATGCTGAGATATACTTGCCTTCAATGTTACCTTTACCTCAATAACAATGAAATGGATGCTAAAGATATGGCAAAATTACATCCTAATGAGAATATACTCAAGGTTAGTACATACAGACTGCACCAATATTTTATTTAACAGCAAGAATCACAGAGTACATTGGAAAGAAATTGTAGGATGTCATCAAACATTATGATAGCCTCTGATTTCCTAAAAGACTCCAAAAACAACTGACAAAGGAATTTATAATACCTTCAATTTTTCCTTTTTAAAAAAATCTTCTTCTGATAAAAAAAAAAATCCTCTGGGATTCAGAGTCCAAATAATACTTGTTATCCAGAGCAACACGTCAGTAACAAATAAACAGTCACACTACTGGAAGACCAGGAGTAGTCAGCAGCTTGAAACAACAAAATTTTCTAAAACACATTCATGAATTTAGGGAAGTTGACTGCATTTAAAATGGATACATTTTTTTAAAGCTATGACAAACAAAAATCTCGGCCTGACGCCTGCATAAAGCTCCATGTGCAGAAAGTCCAGAAAGCATTTAATGACAGAATGTGCAAACATACAAATCATGCTCTTTAATTCTCGTACTCTCCCTAGAATCTCTCATCTCCTGTAATGCATAGTTCTGACCCTGCTTCTTCAGTAGTAGTAGAAGCAGAAATGGAGAGCATCTGTTCCTGCTGCCAAATCCCTATGAGCAGTATCTGCCACAACTCATTCTCTTTTGCTATAAAATGTAATACTTTAAATTAACATTAAAACTGCTCCCACTTAATACAATTTACATTCTCTTTGTAAAAACACATTAAAGTTCATGGAAAATCAATTATCAAATGATATTAGTTCATTTTCTTTCTTGTTCCTTTTTCCTTTTAGTACTAGAGAATTTCTTTTACAGATATTTATTTTACAGATAAAGTTAACTTACTTTATACTAGAGATGACAGAGGCAGCTGGAAGAGGGGGTGAAAGCCGTGGAGGGACATCATATTCTTGATTTACCAGATGACCATTTGAAAATACCTAAAAATCACAGAAATGTTACTGGGGTCTCTCCTCTCTATCATCACAGATGTTCATTAAACAGATATTACAAAGTAAACTTTGAGGAAGCTGTAAGTAAATGACTCCCTAAGAATTCACACAATAGAGCTATACTCCAAAAYGGCTCTTTGGACACGTGTTTCAGCTCATCCCAACTGGGATTTGTACAACACATTAGCTTAAACCTTCACTAAAAGAGGTAATTTTTTATCACAGTTAGARGGACTGCTCAGTTACAGCTGAACTGCTTGGAGGAAACTTAAGATTTCAAGACTGCAAACTGATAAAAGTGAGAGAGGTGAAGCACAGCATGCAAAAGACAGGTACAGAATATTAATGCTTTTAAAAACTGCTTTTTAAAAACTGCAGTAGAGTACCTGCCACGGAATCCATCCCCTATCTGCAGGACTGTCTTCCTGATTTGCTCTCACCAATAGCAAAAGATTATATTATGATTGAAGTATGAGTCGGGGATGAAATTCATGTAATGTTACTCTTGTGAATGTGCATACAGCTTGAAACAATAATTCAGAGCTGTCAACTGCTCCATTTAACCAAATGGCTTAGATCTACAAACTGATGATGATAGTTCAAATAGCAATTGGTTAAAGAAATGACTAAGAAACTTCTCCAGAGTGCAATGGCACTTTACTCCTGAGTGCTTATTCTGATTTGAGAAATGCTCATTTCCCCAACTTCAATACTGGGCCAGACCACAACCAGAATGATACAGTTGAAGATATAAACCTTGTATCCCTTTTAAAAAAAATCAAATATTATAAAAACTATTGCATTTTAAACAAGAGTCTAGCTGAAAGTAAAACTTTGGTGCTCTGCCTCAATTCTGATAAAATGATATTCTAATTATAAACAGTTTCATGAACTTCTTAAACACTTTTCTTCAAATGCATCAGTGTTTAAGAGTAAATACAGTGGTTTTAAAGCATTCTACATAGCCCATGGGCATGAAAATTTTTAGATGAGACCTATAAATAAAATCTCAAAGCTGAATGTTTCAGTTAATTTCAAATATTTCTTGTATGTCACAGTATTTTGCCAGATGTATCAGGCAATGAAATGTAAAATCAATTACACTGTTTGCAATCTTTCTGCAAATAAAAGACACAGAAAAAGCCATTTTTTCCTACATAATGCTATACACCATATGCAATATCCTTGAGGGAAGTAGCTGCTCTGAAAAGATAGTCTCATCACATTCTGAGAACAGGCRTATTCACTTTGATACCAAACTTCCGATCCCACAATTTAGGGTACCTAGAAGCAATGAAAAAAGCTGTAGAGAAACACCTTTTCCCAATTCAAAATGCAGTATTTTTCACCTATTTAAAAACCAAAGAGTTGTTAAAATGGCAGCTGGAAAATTTCAATTCAGTCATTTTAAGTACTTGATTTTAAGTGCTCGCAGAATTCTGTTTCATGCTATTGAAGTCATCTCTAGTGGAGAGTTTCCACAGTCCCTTTATTCTTTCAAAACCATCCGCCTTTTCAAAGTCGTTCTTTAATCACTCAAATATGAGTGATTCAAATACTTTATATTTGTTTAAGTTCAAATGAACTTAAATGTTCCAATACTACAAAACATACCACAGGGTTTTTGCTTTCTTTTTTCCCTTTTAAAATTACCAAAGAATTAGTAGACATAGCTCTTTTTAAACAAAAATATCTTCTCGTAAGTTTTAGAAAGAAAAAGAAGATATAAAGATATTTTAATGAAAAAAATGTAATTGAAAACTGAGAACAAAAAAAGCAGTTTAGTTTAAACAGATTGTATGATTCACACTTTTCCAGTCGTATATATAGTAACAAAAGGCCAAAGGCCAAGTCATCTTAACCTACAAAGCTTTATAATTAAGAAAAAATGGGATACACACTTTGTCCAATTCTGAAATTACATTTAGATTAATAATAAGAGAAAATGGCAGAACCGCGCATTACTAATGTGGATATAAGATTGGTTGCTCTTGAAAGAATTTTCAACATTTAAATTTCTAGTGTCATTTCACAAATAAACTGCAGCAGTCTTACAGAACTACAGAATTAGAAATTCCTTACTATACCGATTCTTTTTATACAGGCATGTACTCTTGGCAAATGAGATTCTCCATGAACTTTAAATACCCTTATATCAGAAAGCTCTTAGCCGATGTTGGAATACAACAAGCGTTACAGCACACAAAGATGCATCTGAAATTGACTCTGCTCTGGGACAAGTATTCACACAGTTCTCTACCTTTGCTTGTCTGGCAAAAGGCACAAAATGTGAAACTGATAGGGCTTGACGTGAAACCTGTTCTCATGCACAAAGGGTAGARAGGCAGGACATGTTTCATCAGTGAAAGCGGCTCCCCTACGATAGTACAGAAGCTTGTACAGTTCCACAACACAGTACGTCAAGGCAAACCATCAGAACTCGCATCATCTGTGGCTCCCAAAGCTCTTCCTCTTGGTTCTTTGCATGGATTATTCAGAGCTCTTCTCTGCCTGTCCCACCAAACATTCTCCTTAGTTTCTTTACCTGTCAGCAGTGGTGTGAGTCTACCTCTGATTTCAGCTGTGTGGGTTACAGGAGTTGGTGCATTTCTAGCTCTCAATCTTCCAACTCTTCAAGTTATTCTCTCAAGCCAAAAGGCATTAGTTGCTTTCCTGCTCCATCGTCATCTCCAGAATTACAGCACTGTTACCATGAATTTAGAAAACCAATCTTCTGCTTTCTGCCAGCTACAGCTTACATTTTGGCTCAAACAAAAACTTTTCTTTCTACTGCCCCTCCATCTTTCATCCTCCCCCCCCCCCTTTTTTTTTGTCTGGAGGATTTCTCATCATGTCCCAGATAGCAGCCTCTTTAAGGCTCAAGGTACTCCCATAGTAGTTTTTCTGTCTGTTCTTTCAGTAAGGCTCATACCTGTTCCATATTCCTCTCTCTGCTCATTAAGCTCACAGTCCTTCCACTGTTCTAATCAGATCCAGATAAGATGCATAAACTGAATTATGGAAAAACTATAATGTAACCTACAAGCTCACAAGTTATAGAATTTATTAAAAGAAAAATGAAAACACACAAAAAGAGCAGTAAAACACGTAAGCAGTGCTTCAAACACAAACTGGCAAATGGAGGCCTAGAAGTCGGAAATCTGACTGAGACAATGCAGGAAACAGGAAACGCAGGAAACTCCTCTGTCTTGTCTATCACTGCTTTTTGTGAAAGCTATCACCATAACGCCAACATTCCTCTAATATGACAGTTTGGGCTTCCTGGAAATTTTAACCATTATCTCCACTGATTTTGGCAATAGGGATGCCTCATGCTTGACAGCATAGGTACCAGCAATCAAGAGGTTAATCTTTTAGGCTTTATTTGAAAGTCCATATTCAGTGAAAGTTTATCTTACATGAAAGAATTTTTGTTGCCCAAAGGCCAAATTGCCCAAATTCTGCCTTCAGAGATGCATGCAACTCAATAGTGATCCATGGGTGCACCTGAAGACAAGGGCTGGCCCTTAGGGAAGAGAAATTCTGTTATTTTGAAATGTCTGTAAATAACCCCACATCAAACTGCAAAGGACAAGATTTACGATTTTATCAGAGCAAGAGAATTAAAACCCCAGTGAAAACAGAAAAGGATAGCAAGAATCTCTGTACTCAAATCTGCATCTAACCATCTATTTCCCTGGTCTACAGGCAGTCTTGTTTCTTACTGTTCTCAGAAATGATGGCTAGCAATAGAGTAAGCATGTGTGATTTCTTTTATGAAATTTTAAGAAAGTGACAGGTTGCTAAAGCTGAAGCACAATCCATACCTTAAAAGTCATGCTGGATTTAATTTCCTGTTAAAATTTCAGTAAATCAGTAGAGATAGCTAGTATAATTTCATTACTTTTTGTTCTCCCTGTCTGGTAATCTTTTGATTGTAAAACAGCATAGCTCTGAGCATAGCTCTCTGTGGTCAAAAAAAAAAGCAGTAGATAGATGTTTTAATTTCCAGCAGTTGCCAGTACTTCATGTATATCTCATGGTTGAGCTTTTTTCCTTGCCTTTTTCCCACTCTTTTTTTCCCTCTCTCTCTACACCTTCATGTCTCCTGCCTACTTATTCACCATTTTCTACTCCCTTCTCTCTTCTATATTCTCAAAGCACGGCARGTGAGATGTACTGGCATAAAAGAAAAACTATCCATCTTGCATGACTTTTTCTCCCTCTTCCTACCTTGTGGTCCTGTAACAATTTTTTTCATTGAAGGTGAAGCATGTCTCAGCCTCTCTATACATCAGCAATGTAGTATGACATACAGGACATATTTTGACAAGTACAAGGAAGATATATAATGTTAGTATAAAATTTTCTTTCAAGAAGGTTAGGATCAGCAAACCCATAATCGAGCGTTTGCTTACTTCTAAATTTGGAGGCAGAACTGAGATATCTGCCACTGATTTTATTGCTCTTATTTAATAACCTGACTCTTGTCAGGTTTTACAAAGGAGGAAAAAAAACAGCTAAAGAAATGCGTATTATTGTAAACAACTGAAAAACAGAAGTGTAGATACAAGAGGATTGCAACACTAATTTCCTCAATAAAGTTTATAGTACTGATGATAATATCAAAAAAAGCAATGTAACATTGGGGCTGCACATTGAGCTCTTTGAGGATGCTGCCAATGTAGTCAGTAATAAAYGCATACAATAAACTATTCTATAATTAACTTGGCTTTGGATGTATTGGTTGGCTCTGTTTCTTACGGTCAAGGCAGGTTAGATACTTTCCATTAGATTACACTGAACATGATAACTGATTTAATGCTCTTTTAAAAATACTGTTTTACTGATGAACAAGACAACCTAATCATTACAACATTTAACTATTTTTTGCAATAATACACACAACAGAGTTGACAATTTAAGTATATTTGTATATATCACCTTACACATTACATAATTCATAGATTGAAGGGGTTAACAAGCCATTACCATACCTGTGACAGCGGCAACTGGAATATCTCTCATCCCATCAATAAATGTATAAACAATTTTGGCACGAGACACCTCTAAAGCGGATTTGAGATGCTACATAATTGAAGTTATCATCATGCACCAACCCTATGCATTTGCTAGAATATAGCAAATCTAGAATTTTCTCTTCAAGTCATTTTTTTTGAAGGCTTCATGTTAAAATTATATTGTAGGTTAGCCCCTGATGTACCACTGCTTTACAAACTGCAGTATTTAATTAGTTCTTCTGTTATTTATGACCAGCATATTCTTAAAAGGAAAGTTTCAGAAAAAGCCGATCAACGCTTACCAATACAAAAGAGTACTTTAGCCAATGCATGACAAGGCTGGATTAGAACATCATCTTAGCCTTCAGCACGTATCTTACCTTGGCACTTTCTGCAGGCAGTTCGTGACGTCTGTGTTTTCTCATAAATCCAGTCTCAGAACTTAAGCGGTTATGCCTTCCATTTATGTTTGAAACTGCCGTCAGTCCTGGTTTGGGGGAAGCATCACTCCCTATTCGACATCCGACTAACTGACTTGTCCCAAACACATCTCTGGGGCACCAGCCTTCAAGGGGCATTGGCTGGTCTCTGGAAGGCACACTTTCTGGATGATGCAGATGTCTGCTTAGCCTGTTGTCTGGTGGAATTGGAGGGGGTCTTTCCGGGGGAGGCGGTGGAGGATCTCTCAAGGGAGGTGGAGGTGCTGGCAAAGGTTTGTCTTGTTTCCTCACCATACAAGGAGAAGACTAAACAAAACAGTAAGTTTTTAAAAATTATTACTTATAGGCATACATATCTCTCTCATGACCAAGTATGGCTTTATATTTTCTGAACAAGATATTTTCAAGGCATCAGAAAAGAACTTCCATTAGGTTAAGCATTAGGCTTGTTTTGTGCTCAGAAGAGCTCGTGAGTACACATGCTCTCTTCAGAACGTGCACTCCATTTCTGCTGCAGCGCAAGGAATCTGAGGAAGGAAGTTGGGAGGAGGAGGAAGATAAGTATTTTGTTTTCACTGATGTAACTAGGGATGACTCCATTCTCTACATGCTACACGTTGTTAGAATGCCAAATATGTTTGAATTGCAGTTCAGTTTTTCAAGTAACATGCTTGGTATTCATTTATGTTTACAACAAGCTCATCTGTAAACAATCTTTGCCAGAGTGCTTCCTTTTTCAGAATGTAACTGAGTCATAAATGGTGAAATATTCTGGAAAATTGTGTGTACTATAACTTGTTTTTCAGCTTTTTAGTAATCAGAAATACACATAGATATTTACAAAGCTTCTAAGAGCGCTCATCTGAGAGAAAAACAAAGTACTCTCATTGCAAGGGAATTACTAACAGCAGTTTACAAAACTATGCTCAAGTCATCCTAGGTTTTCAGGAGATGTTTTTCTCCTCCATCAGTTATCCTAATAAATACTAGGAAGATTCTCTTCATTGTAAAATGTTATTTTCATGGCTCTGCCTTCATAATATTACCACTTCAAGACAGTGAATCCACAAAATTTTTGAAGCAAAAATGATATTTGGTCTCACTTCACAGGTTAACCCTCTATGCATTTTTAGTGCAGCCTCTTTACACATTACTTACATTGAAAAGTGAGTTATTCTATCTGCAGACCTATTAACATAAATAGGACAGTATATTATATTAAAAAATTATAATTCGATTTCTAGTCAAGAAAAACAGTTATTCTGACTGTCAAGGCTGCAACAAAAACAGTTGGGTCCAAATTTCTTTCTTTTAATTGTYCTCCACTGTAGAAAGAGAGAACAGATTTTTGACTACACGAAAAAATCTTGGCAGATATCTTTTTTTAAAAAATAGGAAATTAGATCCTTGTCACTCCTCACCTTACTTCTCTTGCACCCCCAGAAATATTTTACTTTTGCTTTCAGTAAAAACTTCATGGAAAAAGGAGAGTGTTGTCCAATTAACTTTAGTTAAAAAAATTTAAGCAACACTGGTGGTATTTCTGATTTTCTATTTAGCCATGAACATTGTATATTATAAAATATACTTATTTTACATTATACATATAAAATATACAAATGTAATGGATGTGCCAAATGGTTAGCATATATGTGCCAAATGGTTAGCATATATTCTCAGTGTTGTAATTTTCCTTCTATAATAATAAACAGTGAGAGAAGATTGATAAGGAAACAAACATTCATTAAATATCTATTTTTCCTCTAAATTTTATACAACTAGATTTTTTTTTAAGTGGATTTTCAAGCTTAAAGGTAAAAATTTGGCAAAATAGAGTACTTAATACTGCATTATTTTCAATCTACAGGTTTCTATTTATGCTGTCAAAATGCAATTTGAATTCCTAAACAAAAATAAAAATTCAAATCTAATTCACCCTCCCTATCTAACAATTGCAACAAAATGATCAACTTATACCAGAAAATAACATAGTATTTGTTTTCCCTCATCTTTATCCACTTAAAAAAAATAGGTAACTCTTTAGCATCATTTGTTTCACGGAACATAGCATATAATTTATTAGCTACAGTCATTACTTTCCCTGAAACCTGAGTCCTAATACACAACACCTGAAAGTTTGAAAGCAGTGTGTCTGCACATATTTCTCTTGCCAGGATACTGTGGAAATGAGCATGAATTGTCATTAGTGAACAGCATGTAATTTTAATGAGATAATTACGTTTAAAACTACTTTTAGGAAACTTTCATTTCTATTTATTTTTGTGAATCAGGTTTTCTTAGATAGGGATGATCCTTTACAGAAATGTCAAACTGTTATCTTTAAAATTCTGAGCATAACTAAGTGCAATATAACCATCAGACTAACAGAGGTCACATGTGACCAACAAATTTAACTATAATCAGGTGGCTATGCAAAGGGACAGGCGCTGGCCAAAGCYAACTGAAGGAGATGAGAGTCTTCAGAGGACTTAATATTGATCTAATCTACAGTTCTTCTAAGCTATGAGACATTTTGATCTTTTGGCCAGAACTTCTGAAAAAGAAAATGCAAAATTTCTTACTAGTCAATTTTCCAAAATAAATAAGCAAGTATGATTTTTCAGATAAAAAGAAATACAGCTCAGCCTGATTTACCTTTGGTGATCCAGTTGGGCTGGCACATGGTGATCGTGCTACTCCCTTCTGAATAAGATCCAGACGAGGAGGTACAGGTGGAAGACTAAGATGTGGGATTTGCAGGGGGTCTGGAAGTGGTTTTCTTCTCTGTGCAAGTGGAGAAGATCCTGGAGACGTCACTGGTGAATTCTGTCTCTCATTGCACTTCAAGACGGAAAAAAATTATTATAATTTACCTGATCATTAATTAAACAACCTTCATTCCATAATAACTAAAACATTTGGTACTTGTCAGGTATTTGTGCAGAGTCATTTATCATAATGAATACCCCGCTAGTCTTAATTACTAGGTAATATAAGTATTCAGCTTATAGGTACTGAAAAAAAGGAGCATACAGGTCATTCTACCTGAAAATTAACTAAGATCCATATTAACTCATGATGAAAATAAACAAACTATTTGGAATATGCATTCTTCTAAAAAAAAATCAAGTCATCTACACTGCTGCAGTAAAGGAAATGATCACAAAATATTTAAAAAGTTTTCTGTACTCTAGTACCCTTATTCTTAAAAACTTTTCAGCAATAGAGAATACTCAATCTAAAATTTTGTATTTTTTTAATGCTGGAGCCCTGTGATATCCTCTGTTTATCACAGCSCACTTCCAAATTATACTTCAGAAAATTGAATGTATGTGGCTTCTGAAAACTTACTAATCAAAATCATCTTCAAGTCAGCAAGTTTCAAAGTAGTTCCTTTCCCCTTTCATTTGAGATGATTTACAAAAATTATTTTACAACTGCATTCATTTTACCATTTCAGCAAATATTAAACTAATGACACACACACACACATATTTAACATCAAGTGACAAATGATGATTTATTTTCTTGACTTGTCCTTTCAAGTCCACAGGCACAATGGCTGTGTTGACTAGTTCTCATTTAAAAGATCATTTTAAATATTTAAATGTAAAATATAAGTTGTAAAACAATCAGAACCAAAATCAATCATCAATCCAGGCTACACTCATTTTTGCAACCTGTTCCTGAACCTTGTCTGGTTCAGTTTTAACAAACAGTTGACTTATTTAAATAAATGAGTTAAAGGTACATCTGCAAACCCACTGTGTTTGTATCACTGCACTGTAGGTAAAACTTGGCATTTATGCTATTCTGAGCTTTCCTGGGCAATAGACTGAATAGCTGGAAGACAATCACACCAAGTACCAGCCTCAGACCACCTGGGCACTAAGGCATTCTAAAATCTCACCATATAGCCTGGTTATAGAGGCAAACCACCTGCTACCATTCTAAATCAAGCATATAAAAATGCTAACAAAAATTAATACTCCCATATCTAGGATAAATCACATCAATAAAACCTTTTACCACTTTTAAATGTTTTGGTTTATCACAAATATTGTACATGCTGTAATAACGATAGGGACTGGATCAGTATAATAAAGTTACATACTTTCTTCATCAAGTTAGGCTGCTATTCAAGGAAGTTCTTGAGCAAGGTAAACAAAAAAGCAACATTACTTTTCTTTACATATGGCGAATATATGAAAGAATTTGATCAGGTTACTGAAAACTTCATAAGCTCAAAGGCAGATGCAGGAAAAGGATCTAGTATCCCAATTCCATATACAACACTTCATACTAAATCTAGTTTAATATTCTACTCTGTACAATTGGAACTGCTACTAGACCTCCCTCAGAAATAGAAGCCACCACAGTATTATTGCAAGAAGCAAGGAGAAGTAGTAGTAAGGAGGTGCTTAGGGCACTCATGTATGAGCTAGAAGGCTCAGGCTCAATTCCACGGCCAAAGAGATTGCCATCTGGTAAATCTGTAAATTCAGTGTCATGACTACACATTCAATTCAATTTCAATAGATCTGCGAGCAATTCAGATGTCATGCTCTTCACGGCTACCAGACCCTAGATCTCCACCTTTGCAATGGAGAAGTGGTCACAAGGTACATATTAAGTGGTCTGAAGATGGCTGTTAATTTTTGTTTCCTTTAACTGGTGAAATGGACACACACATCCCTAACCCCGCCTGGAAGACTGTGAGGACAGACACAGTAATGAGTGTGAGGTGCTCAGTTTCTCCGGACATTACAGATATGGAACTAATTGAATAAGTAGGTTATATATGTATTTTACAAGCATGTCTGAGCAACCATAATTATAAAGTGATTATATACTGAATGGCAATTCCTTTTACTTAATAGAAAGCATCTACCAGCTGAGTAATATAATAAACACTGTATCATTTAACAACATCAGTTTTCAAAGTACAGTTATACACCTCACCAAGTGTTTCTAAAAGACAAGAGACATATAATATACTATAGTCAACACCTTGCTTTCAGCATCAGATAGAAAATAAATTTATTCCACAAACCTGCCATAGAACCAAATAAGCAAGTCTGCATCACCAATAAAATATAATTGTTTAAAATTAAATGACAGTGCTTTAGTAAGTCTTTAAATTATATGGTGTTATGTAACATGCCGTGTCTCAGTCAGCAGTGAACTGTTCCAAAAGAACTAAGAAATAATCCTATATGTAATGGAGGTTGGAAACTAAGAGTAATACAAATACTAAATACTGAAAATAAGAGTATGGGGCAGGAAAGATTGTTGAGAATTTTACATGTTCAAATTGTTGCACCACTGCATTAATTAACCTGACTTCCTGAGGGAGCAACTTGACAGAGTCACAAATGTTACACTGCCTGTAGCTATGTGAACCCCTAGCTAATCTGAACAACATTTTGCTGACAGCATTTTCAGAACATCCACCACTTTTACCTATTGGTTTACCTAATACAATCTTCTCTTACACAGATCTGCTCTGAAGAATCACTTTGCAAAAGGATACGCTCTTTCTTCAATGGGGCCCTGCTAAAAATGGAGATTAACTTACACAACAAACTCTCAGTTCCACGTATATTTGGTAGTTAGCTATTTCTACCAACTCTATTCCCTGCATAGTAAACCACATCTACCAAAATAAAATGGAAACTGGAAGTTTCCATTAAGAGTGTGAAAGGACTTCAATGTAAACTTGTATTAATTTATTGTTTCAGAATAGCAAAATACTTCAGTGTCCCTTGAACTACCACAGCCTACAGCCATAATACTATCATTATATGCTGTAGTCCCAAACGATGTCAGGAAGAGAACTGGTGATAGCCAGTTCTCTAAATAATAACTTAGGAGTGGGGAGGTGGGGGGGGGGGGAACCAACAGCTGATAAGAAAAGCAGTTACTGTCCCCTAGAAAGAAACAGAATCCATGTCACTGCCCGGTGCTGGAGAGAGGATGCTTTGCTGAGAGAATCTTAAAATTGTGGATCCTCATTTACACCTACTGATACTAAAAATAAACAACAACAACAGAAAAACCTCTCTACAGTAGCAAACAAGCTTTCTTCAGCAATCAGTATCAGATTTCTATCATACTCCTTACCCCATCCTAACTGTTTAGCTACATCATTGTTTCGTGTTTGTTGACAGCTACACCAACAAGATGGCTGTACTTCATGCAGACACAGGAGCATTAATAGATTTGTACTTATTAACTTCTCTTCTCGTATGGAGTATCATCTCTCAGAAAACACACTTCCCCGGAGGTCTAAGTGACTTAATGTTTTTTTGTTTGTCACCTACTAGAGATTTCTCTGAATTTGCTGTTCAATAGAAATAAAGAAGCAACGAGAGTAGCATAGTAATAAATAAATAAATAAATAAAACAAGCAAGCGATTAAGACAAACTAATACAAATGAACCAGCAGTGACAGAAGACAGATCTTCAGCAGATAAAGGAGCTCTGTTGCAACACAACCTGTGCAATAAAAATGTAATTAAGGAGAAGAACAGAGACTCCTTTGCAACAACACGGATATCATCTGGTTGGCGTGAATGTTGCCAAGGGAAAAGCAGCTGCGACCTATTTTACAATTGTACTGCAGAGCAGACCACAGTTGTGTTATTTAATCAGACATATTTATTACTGGCAAATACCGGTATCAGACTGCCCCTAGTGGTTCTGAACTTGCCTGAAGCAAGGCTGCTTCTGATATGAATTACAGCTTCTAGGGAAGCTTTCCGTGATGGAAGTATTAGCATTTGGGTTATCAAATCTACTGTTTTAAATGCCTTTCTGCCAGATAGGCATATATTAAAAACATACTGAACAAAAACCCTAAACAAGTGACTGATGCAGGAGTATTATCTTGACTGCTAGTGTGCTGCTGGAGCTAACTCAACAATTTACAGATTGCATAACGAGACCTTCAAGAAGATCCAAGCAGACTTACACCAGAAGTAGATTTTTCATATGATATTCCCAAATAGTCCCCTGAAGTTTCATTAAATTAGCTTTAGATATAATTAGATAAGAGTAACTCGCAATTCATTTATTTCTTGTTAAGGCAAGTTGCAACATAGGCAGATTAGTACCAGCCGGACTTAAGTTTTTGTGGATGAAGATATAAAGTAACATCACTTAACACTGATGGCTGCAAACGTGTTTTGCATAGCTAAGTAGGTCTGTTCTTTGATCTTTCATCTATTGAACCAACAAAATGTATGTGAAGCCAGGGACTGGAGTCAGCCTAAGGCTGTGAGAGCCAGCACAAAGATGACTGCCTATGGCATCAGTAGGATGCGTTCTAACCAAGAGAGGCACACTGTCTCCCAGCATTTATATCTCTTTTTCCAAGTACTGTAAACTAAGTAGTTAAAGACTCTCCAGTTGTGAGGAATGATTTTAATAAACACCTATAAAACAAGTGTACCATTAAGAAATAATTGACATAGGAGTGTCAATGAGTGAGCATAAGAATTTATGGACAGGGGAAATGCCAGGATACATATTTGAAGGTTTTTTTCAGGTGCTTCCATATTTTGTATGATGAAAGTTGAAACTCTATTATTATGTAGTATATGCCTTTCTCAGAACAATCATTACCACAAAAAAGATTTGAAAACTAGAAAGGGTTCTCTCTATTCTGAGAAACAAAGTCTTTTATCATGATTTGTTAAGTCCATACAAACTCATCCTCTGGAAAAAAACAAGTCATGAGAAGCCGTGGCTTTCAGTTTTGCTGACCTCTTCTAAATATTTTAAAGTCAACAGTGTGATTCAAAGTCAGTTTTGTTGTGCTTGGACAACTATGAAATTAATTTCAAAGAATCAGTAACTCCATGGACAGGTTACTTTTCATGTAGTTTCAGAAGGAAATGTCCTTAGAGAATGTGAACTTACTTTAAACTACTGAAAACTTCATGGTCTCCTACACTGTTAGGGCTTCCCTCCATGGTCTGATGCAATAATAATGTTTTATTTGGATTATACTGTTATCTTAGCATCTATAAATTCAAAATTTTTTGGTCTTAACAAGAACTCCTGCACTATGTACTTTTCTTGTTTTCCTTCTTTCTAGCTTGATACAGTTGACTTAGATCTTGAGCAAGACAGAGTGACAGATCACTTAATTCACTTGGACAATGGAGTATTAAAGACTACAGAGTAATACAAATAGTCTACTGGAGACTCAAAATGCCTTCTTCAAAAAAATGAAAGAAATGCTCCCTTTTAAAAATGTTTGCCTGAACCTATAATCTGCACATTTTTAAGGCAAATTTCGGAGAGCAAACTTTAGCCTCTTCAGGGACCTACGTGGAGGAATCCCATGGGTTAGGGCCCTAAAAGGAAGGGGAATCCAAAACAGCTGGTTAACATTCAAGCATCACTTCCTCAAAGCTCAAGATCACTGCATTCCTATGAGTAAGCAGTCAGGCAAAGGGGGCAGGAGATCTGCTCCTAGCAAAACTGAGACAGAAGGAAGTACACAGAATGTCAAAAAAGGGATAGGTGACTTGGGAGGAATATAGCAACATTGTCAGAGGACATTGCAGAGATGCAACGAAGAAGGCCAAGGCCTATCTGAGTTAAATCTGGCAAGGGGTGTCAAAGACAACAAGAAGGGCTTCTTCAAATACATCAGTAGCAAAAGAAAGACTAGGGAAAATGTGGGCCTGCTGCTGAATGCGGTGGGTGTCCTGGTGATGAAGGATATATAGAAGGTAGAGTTACTGAATGCCTTCTTTRCTTCAGTCTTTACTGCTAAGGGCAGCCCTCAGGAATCCCAGAGCCTGAAGACAAGAGAGAAAGTCTGGAGAAAGGAACACTTCCCCTTGGTCGAGGAGAATCAGGTTAGAGATCATTTAGGCAAACCTGACATCCACAAATCTACAGGCCCCAATGGGATGCACCCATGAGTGTTGAGCGAACTGGTGGATATTATCACTAGGCCACTCTCCATCATCTTTGAAAGGTCTTGGAGAACTGGAGAGGTGCCTGAGGACTGGAATAAAGCCAATGCCACACCAGCCCTCAAAAAGGACAAGGAAGAGGACCCTGGCAACTAAAGGCTAGTCAGCCTCACCTCCATCCCTGGGAAGATGATGGAACAGCTCATTCTAGATGTCATCTCTAAGCATGTGGAGGAAAAGAAGGTGATCAGGAGTAGCTGGCATGGTTCCACCAAGGGGAAATCATGCTCAACCAATCTGATGGCCTTCTATGATGGAATGACTGGCTGGGTAGATGAGGGGAGAGCAGTGGATGTTGTTTATCTTGACTTCAGTAAGGCTTTTGGCACTATCTTCCTGTAATGTCCTCATAGGCTCAGCAAGTGTGGGTTAGACGAGAGGGCAGTGAGGTGGATTGAGAACTGGCTGAAAGGCAGAGGGTTGTCATCAGTGGTGCAGAGTCTAGTTGGAGGCCTGTAGCTAGTGGTGCCCCCCAAGGGTCAGGACTGGGACCAGTCTTGTTCAACTTAGTCATCAATGACCTTAATGAAGGGATAGTGTGCCTCCCTCAGCAAGTTTGCTGATGATACAAAACTGGGAGGGGTGGCTGATACACCAGAATGCTGTGCTGCCACTTAGCAGCAACCTGGACAGCCTGGAGAGATGAGCAGAGAGGAACCTCATGAAGTTCAAAAAAGGCAAATGCAGGGTCCTGCACCTAGGTAGGAATAATCTCAGGCACCAGTACAGCTTGGGGGTTGACCTCCTAGAAAGCAGCTCTGCAGAGAAGGACCTGGGAATTCTGGCAGACAAGTTAACTGTTAGACACCAATGTGCCCTTGTGGCCAGGAAGGCCAATGGTCTCCTGGGGTGCACTGGGAAGAATGTTGCCAGCAGGTGGAGGGGGGTGATCCTGCCCCTCTACTCAGCCCTGAGGAGGCCTCATCTCAAGTACTGTGTCCAGTTCTGGGCTCCCCAGGACAAGAGAGACATGGAGCTACTGGAGAGAGCCCAGCGTAGGGCTACGAGGATGATGAGAGGGCTGGAGAGTCTGCCCTAGGAGGAAAGGCTGTGAGGGCTGAGCCTGTTTAGCCTGGGGAAGAGAAGATTGAGGGGGGATCTTATCAATGTGCATAAATACCTTAAGGGAAGGTATCAAGGGGATGGGACCAGACTCTTCTCAGTGGTGCCCAGCAACAGGACAAGAGGCAACAGGCACAAACCGAACCACAGAAAGTTCCACCTGAATGGGAGGAGGAATTTCTTCACTGTGAGAGTGACAGAGCACTGGAAGAGGTTGCCCAGGAGTCTCCCTCTCTGGCGATATTCAAAACCCGCCTGGACACAACCCTGTCTAACATGCTCTAGATGACCCTGCTTGAGCAGGGGAGTTGGACTAGATGATCTGCAGAGGTCCCTTCCAATCTCAAGCATTCTGTGATTCTGTGATATTTCATGACCCACATGAGGACAGCAAAGGTTGGTTACAAGAAACAATACAGAGCTGAGAGTACGGACAATTCAAATAAYAACTGCATTAGCTGATCTGATACCATGGGGTTAGAAATTTCTCAGCAATGAGACACCAAGTTCTGGCACCACTCCTCATCTTGTTTCATAAAGAAATATCTGAAGACAATTTGAAATTTAAGAAAAGCTGCTTGATAAGGCAGATATACTAACTGCAGTACATTTATCTGAAGCCTCTGTTACAGCTGATCTGTTGCTGATCACTCATACACAACACCTGGCAAGAATGATTCATTTTTCTTAAAGTTGATCCATTTACTCATTCCATTAAAGAATGAATAAGTAGGTTTGTGATTATTCTTTTCTTTAAAGCAATCTGAATATGAGGTCCATCTGGGATTCAATCTAGACACCTCTGCCTATTCATTAATAGGCTTCAGAGATGGAGTAGAAAATGGAGAGTGGGTATTTTTATATTCAACTCGTATTCATTCATCTGCCCAAGAAATTAAGGCTCTTTGCTCCCCAAATGCCCTCTTGCAATTAGATTTTAGGAAATAAACAGCAGGTTTATCTTTCCAATCTGCATAAAAAGGTAATTCATACTGATACAGCATGGGATAACACATAGTTATAGCTTCTTTAAATGCTAATGACAACTGAAAAAAGTTTTTCAGCTTTTCAGTTTGTCAAAAAGAGCTCACTTCAAAACCCACACCAGTGCTTTAATCAATGATAGATATGACTATCTGTGCTTCCATAAGGCAGAATAAAATTAACTTGCTGCAACTATTCTTTGCATTATGAACATATTTCAAGTGTAAGTCCCACAAGGTAACGAAACTTAGTAGTAACAGTTTAGAAACATTTCAKCAGGAGTCCTCCACAGGGCTTTCAGCAAAATAGAGTTTTATTCAAATGTTCCAGCAACACAGCTTGAAGCCCTAAAGGCATTTTCAGTGAGAAGTTCATGTCCCTGGAACCTTCTTCTTCCAGTAAGTCCAACATCCTAAATTACTGCTAATCAGATATGCCACAAGAAAATTTTCTCAGTACTATCACATAGTCTAGCCAGATGATTTGAGACAAAATCGGTTCACTCAGTTTTCAAGGATGAAGCTGCATGTTGAGGAAATATATGAAAATCTTCACAATAAATAAGAAGTAACCGACAAATATGTTCTTTGAGATTACAAAATACCAGCAGCACTGGGCTGGTTGCAAGAACTACCTGATCATATCTGTCATCTCATCTCCAGTGTTTCAAAAAAATCAAATGACTATGCAACACAGCCATCATGCAGTACCATATTAACAATATTAACAAGAAATAAACACTGAGAAGGGGGAAAATGCTATGTAATCACAGATGTCACATGAAAAAAAAAAAGTGCATCTTACAGAAGGCTCTAAAGAAATTCTGTTTAACAGGAAAAAATAAATAATGATTAAAAGACACAGGCCAGTCTGAAGAGGATATTGCTAATAGAAGTGTTTGTAAACATATTTCACAAGGATGGCATGATTAAGTGCATCATTCTATATGCACTGGTAACACTTCCAAGAAGGCAAGGGCAAGCCAAAAATCACCAAATGACTTGATAATTCAACAGTTGCAAATAAAGAATTAAAAGAGTAAACAAAAATTGAAAAATTGTGTTCCTAAACTTCAGGGATAAAAATACTAACAGGTGTCTTTCATTGAACTATGAAACATCATAACAACAGCAAGAATCAAAGTACTCAAAAGCAGCTGATGGATGCTGAAGACACTTCTTATAGTAAACCCTACTGTTCCTTCCTTTGATAAAAGCATAATGTACTCTGCCTTACCATGGAAGTTACAGATAATGTTATAAAAGCCCATCAATTCAAGCCTATCTCACAGAGGTTTGGCTGCAGATTGAGATTTAAATCCAGGCAAGAAGGACAAACTGTTGTCACGAGTAGGCCATGCTGTATTTTATACACAATATGATTCATATGACTTGAGAGGTTAGGAGGGGTGTCAGAATACATATATTAACTGGCAGATAATCTCAGAAATGACACTGAAACACTTTATTTTTTTCTTTTTTAAACAAATAACAATGACAAGGAAATAGAAGAGTAAGATGTTAAGAAACTAATTTCAAAGGCAACTATTCCATCTAGATGACCTTAGTAAAAGGCAGAACATAGAAAATGCATTTGAAATTCAGTGTTGCATGGCCAATGACAACATCTATTCTGGAAATACTAAACTAGTAATGAATTCTGAACAGTACCAGGATAAAATAAAACTTTGTTAATGTTTGTGCTTACTTATTAGTGATAACATCTCCTATGACCAACTAAATAAAGATCCCAGAAGTGAACACAGGGCATTTCAAGAACAAAGACATTGCAAAAGACAAATTTTATATACCTTTTCCCCCTTCCCCCTACAGGTGCTTAATATTAGAACACAGCTTTTTATTTTACAGAAAAAAAAAAGCAGTAACTCATGTAAAGCATGTTTAAAAGGTGCATGTGGGAATCTGGTTCAGGGCCACCCCTTACAGAGCAATAATATTTATTGTCTGATTAGAATCTCACATTTAATCTTAAAGCACCTGAGCACAGGTACCCAGAGAGATGAAGAAAACTGACAATATATTCTATATTTATGAAATTTTGTGCTTCTTACAAATGACCATTCAGGGAACATTCCATAAAGCATCTAATATTTCGGATAAGGGTACCAGCTGGTGTAACCAATGCTTCTTCCAATACAAAGAAGGGTTAACCCAATTACATCAGCTAAGAATTTGAGACTCTTTTTTCGTTTTCAACTTCAGTCTTCCTGCTGCAGTATTGATGTATTTTGTTTTTCCAACCTAAGATCTCTTTAGTGAGCTGTTGAAACCCACGGTTTCAGATATGACCTCTCACTCTTCACAAGTACAGACAAATTCATTTACAAACACAGAGCTTTACCTATTGTGCAATATGTAAAAAATTACCTTTCGAACAGAAGCCAAACGATTCATCATTAAAGATTCTTCTCTATCATCATCATCATCCAAGTCCAACATGGGCATACTAAAGCTATCAATAATACTGCAGCATCTGGAGTTTTCATCCCTTGGGTCAAAGGGATCCACAATAATTGGTTCAGTTCCTTTGATTTCACAGCGGCAGAAAGGACAGCCTTGGCCATCGGATTCCTGAGCAAAACAAATAAGTACATACATTCTTAAAAAAAAGAAGCACTTAAGAAGTATTAAAATATGAAATCTTACGTACTTCTACACGAAAATGTCCTCTATATGGTCTCTATCAGCTTGCAAAGGAAACGCTGGAGTAAATAGGAAACAGATTTGTAACAGATTACTGGTATATATGCAATATAAATGCTGTCTGAATACAACTCAACAGATAAATAACTAACTAATCTACTTCTAGCACTCTTGCGTCTTAGTTACAAAAGACTAGTCAACAACACTTGTTGATGCTGATGATCTCAGAGGAATGACTCCAAATTTTAGGGACATACTGAAGTAATCACTGGTAAGTGAACAAATGTCCTTCCTTATTCATAAAATTCTTTACATGGTCATTTTATAGAAACATTCATATAGAAAAGGAGTTGATGAAAGGGCCTAGCACAGAGTTTTCCATTTCCAAGGCTTTTTAAACCTGTGTTACCAGATAATTCTGTACTAGCAGCAAGTTCACCAGAACATATCCAGTAACCAGTCACAACAGTAGAGAGTTGCATTCAATAGCATGAATGCATTTGAGAAAATAAAACAAGAGTCTTGAGATGTCTATATAGATGTATACATACATGTTTGTCTATGCCCATAGAAAGGTTGTTTAAAACACTGAGAAAGGAGCCATCATGAACCAGACAAAGCAGCACATAGGTCACAGACTTTTATAATTAAGCCCAGAATTGCAGCTTTTAAAGAAGAAAGGATTTTTGTGAAAGAAGAAGAAATTCTCCTCCTGTTGCATATTACAAAAGGGAGATAGTTTAACCAAGGCTTATTTCAGAGACTGACCTCCATAAAGGTGGAACAAGTCTGAATCATGTTTAAAATTCTATGCAGATCTGGTGTTGCTTATTGAATTTATTAAACAACCTTTTTTCTGCTTAGTGAAAACATCTGTATTGGACCTCTTGAGGCATGTCTAATGAGCCATTATGATAGCAATTAAACACTAGTCCATCAAAAACTTGTAACAGCTGATGCTGTAAAGTGTATTTTTTTCCTGCCTCACTAATTATACAGAAGTTAAATTTGTAGTATGTCCAAAATGTAGCTGGTTGATTATAGCTGGATGGAATTTTCTGACAAAGCTTGATGTCACTAGAAAATGCTAATTCCCTGAGGCTAAAATTATTTGTCCTCTGCCTGAAGACCTAGCCACTGGGCCAGAACACTGAAACCTGGGCTGAAACCTGCTCCAGAAACAGAGCATATCATTCGCTCAACACTGGAATCCGATGCTACCATGATGAGAGACACAGGGCAACCAGAAGTACAGGGATTTTCAGGACTTTTCTAACAAGAAGTGGGCAAATTCAGCACAGCTGAGTTTTGAACTCAAAGTCCGATGCAGTTAGGTATCTGCTCTGTCATTCAGAGCAAAACTGCTAAGAATAGAAAAAAGGTACTCTTGAAACAAGTATTGCTCCAACTTAGCAGCTGCTTAATGAACCAAACATTCTTATTTGGGTATGCCTAACATGGAATTTTCTCAGAATTTCTGATCTGTGGACAATTTGAAAGGATTGTGTTTGGAGCATTAACCCCAAATTTCAGGAAGAACACAAAATTGGAAACTAAGAATCCTCCTTTTCAGTAAGTTATAGGGCTAACACAAGAAAACCCCAAATGTCCCTCCTGTTTCGTTATGTTGGCATGCCAACAATGATTTCTTAATTAGGAACCTGAAAAAAATCATTAGTACTTTGGGTTGTATCTTCAACCATGAGAATGAAAACAGACTAAATAATTGAAATACAACTGATTTTAAACCAGCTGAGAAGTGGATTAGAATCAAGGATTCTATTTACTCTTTCATTATATTTGTATTCAAAGACTTGCACCTAACTGTGGTACGGAGTCCTGTCTGAGAAAGGGACGACCCTTACTTTTGCCCTTACAACATAAAGATATGAAAGAAGGGGCTGGAGGAAGSCGCCCGGAATAGCAATGAAAGTACTTGCTAAAAATGAAAGTGCTGAGAAGATTYGATTTGGGAAGCACTTGGTAGGGGACAGTCTGAAGCTGTAATGAGAATAATCTTTGCTTCTGACTTCAGTTTCCAGTCTAATGTTTGTTAACTATGCTTAAATAAAGGCATCAGTTCTCTCCTTTTCCTCCAGATTGGTAAGTCCCTGAACAAAATGGACAAAATACTCCAACTGGTACACTACTAGGAAGTATCTGTGCTTTCTAGAATATTTTGTAAATGACATTGAGATCAGTGTTCCTTTCCATTCACCTCTCTGACCACAACAACTGTCAAAATCGAGGTAGTGAGGTTTCATGATTTGCATGTTATCAACTAAAAGCACAGAGATTCTGAACTTGTTTTTCAAAGGGCAATGCGTGACATGCACTACTGATTAAAGCCTTCTCCCATCAAAGACATCCTGTTCCATTATAAAACCCTGTTTAGTCAGTTATCCAATTCCCAGATGCTATCTCTCCTCTCATTGCTTTTGAACACATCATGAAGCAACCTGAATAGGCAGTAAGGGCCCAGCTCCCACCTCCTCTGTAGGTCCTGCACTCAGGAAAAGGTTTCTGACAAGCTGCAAATGTCCTTGGTAAGCCTAGCAGTCCAAATTTTAATGATTCTCAGGACTTTATTTTTCACAGAAAGATTTGAGTCTGTGAAATTAAACAAGCTTACCATTTTACATAGACATATCCCTGAATATCCTTACTGAGTACCTGAAAAGGTGAATGGAAAATGCACACAGCAAATAGACACATAACAGAGAAATCCCTCTTTTCCCTGCTAATTGAACTATGAGTGTACCTGCCATGCTGTAAGACAAGAAGTGCACATGAGGTGCCCRCAAGGCTCAATCTTCACATCCTTATCATTTTCTGCACAGATTTTACATAGCTGAAAAGTAGAACCCATTTCACAGTACAATTCATACTGCTCCTGTAACGAAAGAATGCAAAGTTATTACTTCTTTACTGTGATTAAAGAAGGGTATTGTTAAGTACCACTAGTGACAAATGTAGTTCTCTGAGCCCATTTTCTAACTTGCTTTACTTAATACTAGAAGAAACTATTGGTGGAGATTTATTTAAAAGCCATACTCAGGTTTCTGAAAAACTGCTCTCTTACTTCTTCAAACTTAAGATAAATGGTACAATAAATGATAGAAATAAAGTTTAATATGCTTGTGTCTGTTCAGATTTCTACAGATTTTTCAAAAGAATTAAAATTACTGTGTATTTAATTGACCCGACTGTTCTAAATTCATCTTAAGAATTAAAAGGAACAATTATTTACTTTCATCTTCCCTCTCTCCTCCCAACTTTTAATGGCGTTTTTATTTTTTACATTAGTTATTTAAGAAAGTTCAGTGTATTTGTAAGTGTTGTTGATAAGATCTCTTGCATTAAGAAGCAATGGACTACACTATTGTTTTTTGTTCCTTAGGCTTTGTTTTTTTTTATTAAGTCTTACTGTTATTTCAGTTCCAAAAGGGATAATCTGGATTTCAGAAAAATATGACTTGACTTTTTCAAATATCCAGTTATTACAGGAAGTCATATCCCATATAGCTACTGTTTTGATGCAAGGCATACATCCTGCTTTCCTCGGCAGCAATTAAGAGGCAAATAATGAAAGCATTGCTGTAAGGGACCAATTATGTAATGAACAGGAACAAAATGGGAATTTCATTTTCTAGGTGTAAGCTGAGGACTAATACAAGTTACCAGACAGAAAACTCTGTTGCTTGTTAGTTTTCAATCTGCAGCATGAACACAGGTTAACTGAAGTGAATAAACCCTGTGAAAGAAGTATGACATTAATGCACCACTGGGTGACACGGCAACAGTCACGCATAGGTCATCCAGTCCTTTCTGGCCTTATGAGACTGACACTAAGGTACAAGGACACCTTCATGAGGAACAATAGATAAAACTCATGCTGAAAACAGTTTTCTAGAGTTAGAAAAAGTATTGTTAGGGAACTGGCAAACAGACGCATTTGTGTAGGTATAAAGCTTTTTTATTCTCTCTTTTTCACTCTAGGAAAAGCAAATTTTGAAAGTTTGAAGTAACAATCCAGATCACAGGAAAATAAACAGCTACTGTTGAGTAAAGAGAGGGTAGAGGAAACTAAGAAAAGGAAGATAGAAGAACTCATATATGCAGCTGCAGTCACTATGCACTAAATACGCTTGTGGTGGATCTCTTGCAAAGAATCCATCTGCGACAATCTATCCTTGGAGCCAGTTTTATACCATCTTTTCTAGTTTAAGCCATTCTAGGGCCAGCTTTAAACTACTGTAGTTAGATATTATTTACGGCAGCATTTATATAGCTCAGGCTCTGATGAACTGACATTATGTTATGAATAATAATAGAGATATTAATGTATGAGTATTAACTAATGTTTCCCTCACAAGTACACATTCAGAAAAAAATGGATTCATTCAGTGACTTTGAAAAAAACCCAAGACTACCTTGTGGAGAAACAAGGGAACTTTGAAAATATCTAAGCTTTGTTTTCTTCCTCTGATGAAAAATAAGGATATGTGGCTAGATCAGATTTTCCTGCAACTCAAGTATCTGTTGTATCTGTATTGCTCCTTCACTATCATAAGGAGGGAAAAGAAAGAAATCAGACTGGCGGAAGTTTTGAAATCTTCCACAAGTAATTATTCTTAGGAATTCATTTAGGAGGAAGACATTTTGATAATGGTACTTCCAGTAATACCATAGATAGTAAATAATACAAGAGATACTTCCTAAAGCACCATTAGAGGTGGAAAATGCATATAGCACTTGCAAACAAAGATTCAGCAGGTCACCAGGTCTACCCTGAAGAAATGGAAAACATCTGAATCTACGGTTTTAGAGAGTTCTCTCTAGTCTGATGTCTTTCCTTGAACATATCCTCTTCCAGATACTTTTGTTATGAAAAATACTCTGCATAATATATATATAAAACTTTCTAGTATTAATTTCAGCAATGTTTTTAATCAAACTTTTGCCTTGTGGTGGCTACTTCCTGTTCCTTTAATATCAAACATCTGCAGATCAGTATAGCACATCATCACTTGACAAGACTACACACACATCTAGAAAGTCTTCTCTTCTCTTAAAAGTCAGTCCCTTCATGCACTTCATTATTTCTGTTGCTTTTCCCTGAACTCTCATTTAATTTGCACAACAGACAAGGAAGAAATGAGAGAGACCCTGGAAATGACATTTTGGTGATAAAGAGAACTATACTTTTCTTCCTGGACCTGTCAACGAACAGTATATTCCTATTCAGACTTAAAAACTATGACYGGATCTTGATTTTGTTTCTGTATATCTGTTATTAGCAAAGGAACACCAAGCTCCATTAACCTATCACAAAAATATCAGAAAAGCTTTAATAACCTTTAACACATTTCTCACTTGAAAGAGGCTTAGAACAAACCAACTTCCCAAGACACGTCATCTGCATCACGATTAGCTCTAAATTTTACAGGACTATTATCCTATTCTTCATCTAAGTCTCTTTGTCAAAAGCATTCAAAAGCATATTTTCACTACTCTGCATTTATTTCTCACAATTTAATAAAAGCTTATTGTCAAAGCTGGATGGGATGCTAAGGGAACTGGAGACAAAGTAACTGCCAAACTGTGCAACATACCTGTGTGACTTTTATGTGATCATGTGGTGTGGGTTCACATAATCCTGTCAAATCAGGGTTATAACTTCGTCCATCTGGGAACAAATAGCTGCATCACAAAAAGACTGTTATGAATATGCGTATTTCTTTAGCTTTATTAACTAAATATTACTTACAAAATTTCAAATAGTCAGAATAAGTTACAGAAGACATTAACTAAAGTGCATCATCTTTCCTTAGCCATTTTTCTCAAATTTTGGGTGCAACTGAATTGCTACATATATATTTGGGGGCAGGTTTAGCTCAGTTGGTTAGAGCGTGGTGCTGCTAATGCCAAGGTTGTGGGTTCAATCTCCATATGGGTTATGCTGAGGGTTGGACTAGATGAYCTCCAGAGGTTCCTTCCAACCTTACCGTTCTATGATTCTATGATTTTGATACATGATAAAGCACAGCCCATCTATAAAAGCAAAAAGGAGATGCTTGGCATCATACATGCACTTATCAGGAGAACAGAGCTAAACTTTGGTTAGCAGGTAAATTTTTTGGCTTAGTTCAATACAGTAACATTCTAGATCTTAATTTTACAGTAAGCTCTTACAGTTGCATAAATTCCTGGTGATCTCTACATTGCCTGCATGGTGCTCAGCGGATGTATAGAGCTAAATACTACAAACAGTGGAGCAGAATGCACAACAACATACATTTGTATCTTTCTTAAATTATGACAAGAATCTACACTAAGAATCTGCATACTGGACTTTAAGTAAGGAGAGATGAGGTCATTTAGATCTTGTGGGAAGTTAACGACAGGCTAACAATATTATGAAGACACTAAGTTGTTCTATATTCAGTTTTATGTCACCTCAGACTTAAGAACAGTTTGTTTTTAAGTGATACTGTTAAGTCACATTGTGAAAAGGTTATCTTTAAATAAGATATAAAAAAAACTTCACCTCACATTAAATATTCTCAATTGTAGTTTTTGTTTGCTTAGTTTTTGACAAGGAAATTGTGCAGTAGAAACATTAGAAACAAAACACATGTAAGTATACACAGGATCACGTAAGTGTGTTTTGTTTTGCAGGACAATAGAACACTTTCAAAATGTGATATCCTCCTATCAGGAATAAAATTACTGGACTCTTGAGGACCAAGACAAATTGTGAGTTTGCAGAGACTTTTTAAATGCTTTTGTGAGATGATTTTCCCCCCTTCAAAATCATGTGCTATATCAAAACATGTATCTGAGTGAAAAGATTCTGACACCAAAAATTTGCCTGCTTTTTCTAGTTACTTCAACTGGCCTTTTAAAAAAGTACTGCTTCTCCCTATAATCTTAGATTCTCTTATAAATCTTCAGTAAACCATTAAAACCTGGAAAACGTTTCAGCTACATATTAAAAAAAAAAAAGCAATAACATATCTTTTGAATCTTTTTCAGAGTTAAACACTGGTCGTTCTAACTGCTCAATAAGCTTAAATGCATTTGAGACACTTGGTGGTGGAATCAAAATGACAGTTGCTCAATCTTATTTTCTCTTGGAATCTATCTGCTATGAGATGTGGCTATCTTTGATTAATGGAATTAACATGTTTTTCGAGAGATGATCTTTGCTCTCTAAAGGAATGCCAAAAGCCATATCCAACTGTTCTAATTGCTTTAAACGTCTATACTAATTACAAGTTTGAAGCATTAGAACAACAGCTGAATCAGAATTTCATACCTATGAGGAATATAAGAATGCATACTTACAATCCTTCCCGGCTGCCATCAATCAAAGCTTGAAACAGAGGCTTATTGTGAGGTATGGTCTGCAAAATATTCCCATCACCAGTCACATAGCCAATGGCCCACTGTCCTAGGCGAGTACAGCTCAGTCTGAAAATGTAGCTATATAACAGTTGGATGGACAAAAAGTTATTGTCGATTGAAATTTGGCAAAGAAAGTACAGAGACAAAGGATGGCCTCTGGTTAAGACACTGAACTGGATCTCTGAAAATCTAGGCCAGATTCCCAATTCTGCCACATGCTGCTTTGGCAACCTTAAATAAACCAGACTCTTTCATGCTGTCATTCCTCATGGGCGAAAAGTTCCCAATAGTTACCTACCCCCAAATCTGATTTGCTTGCTTTTTAGCCCTCAAACTGAAAGTTGCATTTTCAAATAGCTCTATCACCTATAGTTAGACATGCCCATAAACCTTTTCAAGAACACAGTATTACATTATATCCATAGCTACAACATAAACCCTTTGTGCATACAAAGGCCTTTAATTCATATGAATGGTATAGGGAACCAGAACGTATCTTTAAACACAACAGATATGAGACCCATGAATAATAAAAACTGCTCTGCTGGCAATGTAAATTTTGTGCATACCACAGCTGGCAAATAGGGCAGAAGAAATATCACYTCTACTTCTGAAAATACTGGCCTAAACAGACCTTTAATGTAAATAGTTCTGTGTGGTGCAGGTGATAGTCTAAAACATAAACAATTTAGGTGGAGTACAGAAAGAGGAAAAGGAAGGCAAGAGCTTATAGACAAGAGTATCAGGTATGTTTATTTCTTCTTACTAAAAACTCTGGAGTCTTTGGTATCAAGACACCAATTCAGATGCAAAAACCTCATCCAGGAGAGCATGCCACCATGAAGTATCACAGAGCCAATTCTGCATTACAGAACAGCTTTTCTTAACTACACCGTAATTTCTTTCCACTCAATATAAAATGATAAATTTTAACCTTTCTAAGGTTTGGCTCTTAAGAACTTAACAGAGCCAGTATTACATGATAGCAGTCACTAATTTCTATTCATTCCATGTTTTAGAGTAATTAAATAAGCAATTTCACTTCATATCTCCTCTTTAACAGTGACACATTCAGTATTTCACTTAACCAGTTCAGAGTTATCTTCTGATACCCAAATAGAAAGTAAGTTTAAAGCAAACTCTCTATTAAAGACATTAAGGCAACTTCGAATAATTTCTCTAAATAATTTGTCTAATTATTACTTCTCTTTTATACACACAGAATTAAAATTAATAATAGAGAAAAATGCTAAACATAGCAACAACTTTCAAAATCAGCCTAGTTATCTGAATTCCATAATGTTGTTTTTGAGTGCCAATGCAGTATCAGCATTAACACAGTGAGATAACAAGATTCTTGTATAAACGAACTTTACCAGTCAGTTAACTTAACAAGATACAGTATATTTGGTTTGCTAAAAAGCAGTGAAACCAAGTACAGAATACAGATGCAGCTTTCTCATGGTATTAYCACATTTCTCTCTAACAAGATTCAGAGCAATGTGTTTTTAGCTATGTATAGATGTGATCCAGCAGCAAAGTTAGAAATCTACTTATCAGAAAAAAATTGAGAACTGGAAGGTAAAACGAGCTAAAAAAACTAAATAACAACTGATTAAATTCATTAATTCATTTTTATTTCCCCAAGCTGAGTAAAGAAGAAAAAACAGAAGCAGAATGAACAGTGAAAGTTCAGTTTGAATAATACAATATCTATTATTCATCACACAAATTATTTAGTATCTATATACACATCATGATACTTTATCTGACAGTTTCTTAAGTGCAGAGTTTAAAATACAGAACCATTACTGATGAAGAAAAGCATGTATTTGACATAAAAGGGACATATAAGCACTGATTGAAATTATAATCTGTGTCTTATCTAAGGGGTTAGGATGAACTTTATTTTACTATTAAACAACAATTAAACAAAAAATTTTGAAAAGTAAATTGCATTTTCAAAAAGCTTTCCAAGATGACATTACAGGTCGTATATAATTCAAAAGGAAGGAAAACCAGTAAAATTCCCCCTTCCTTTTATTTTCTGGTTTACTTGTACATGATTTAGATATTTTGGTTTTCATGTAACACAATGCTATTTCATTTCACAGCACTACAGGAAGAACTATGGGAGAAAAAATAGATTAGGACTACAAAATTCTTAAGTCTGAAAATTTCAACGTTCAGCGTTTTTTGGATTTGAAGTTTTGGTCTTTAGTACTAAACTATGTTTTAAAAGATATTTTGATAGAAATAAATTCCCAAGTTTAAAAAAATGCCTAATACTCCTCTCTGAATCACTCTGTTAACAACGAAAAGCTAAAWAATCACTCCTTCAATATTGCAGCATAAGTGTCACATGATACGGAGGTAAGGACCTAGAAAAAATACGTAGCTTCCAAGCCAGTAAGTTTACTTGGAAGGAAGGAAGGAAGTCAGTAAAACTCCTTACCTTCCAGGCTTAGTGCTGTACTTCTGTAACCTCGCTTTGACTTCATCGTATGTCAGGAATGCCATATACCCAGGATGCGTCACAGCTAGAAAGTTCCAGTTCCGTAGGATTGAACCCCAAGGCTAAAAAGAGAGGAAAAACAGTTGAGCAGGTGCAGCCAGATAGTTATAAACATCTAATAAAGCATCAATCTGTCAAAAAGACCAAAAATGTTTTAGCTGGAACACACATAGTTTTGGTTAAGGTCTAAATACTACAGAAGACTGTCTGACATACTCAGATTTGTTGCAAAGATTTTGCCAAAAGAATTATTCCAAGAACATTAAGGTAAATATTTGGATAAACCTTTTGAAGATTTGATGTTTAAGAGATTTTCTATTTGTAGCCACACAGAATATAAAGCATCTGCCTTAGCGAGAGCCTGCAAACTATGGCTCCATGATGGTTAAAACCCAATAAAAACACAATTAAGCCTATTCTTGACTGGTCCTGAGGCAATTACAAAATTAATGTTAAGTAATACTAACAAATGAAGCCTAATAAAGCCACTAATTTGAGCTACTATTTCTTTATTTATTCTCTACTACTTAATTCCTTCAGTTACTAAAATGGCATCACAGTCAGGGAACAAAGCAAATACTGACTGCACTTCACCACATTATTTGCTCACAATTGCTTCAGGAAACTCAGTGAAATATGCTTGACATGCTGTTCTTTTATTGCAAAGAAGGATGATTTTTAAGGAATGGGAGATTAATACAAACATACTAAGTCTTCATTGCCACAATGTGAAAAGAGAAGAAAGTGATTTTTAATAATTTGGAGATTTTTTAATGTATTTGTCAAAGATCAGGGCAAAGGAGGCTGAGAAGCAGAAGAGACTTGTGTCATTATGCATCCAGCAAATGTCCTTTAATGGGGCTTTTCAAAGGCTAGTAAGGCAGACAATATAACACCCTTCAAAGTGACACACTTGAGCAGTGTTGTAATAGCTCTACTTGAGATTAAGATACATCTCCGAGGCAAACCCTAACCACTCTCTAAACGTGTGTGAGTCTATTTTAAAATGAATACTTCTTCAGATCATACATATGAAATAGAACAATGAATTTTTAATACAGAGGCTGTACAAAAAAATCAAGTGTTCAAATTTGTACAAAACAAAGTCATGAGAAAAATTTGCAACCCTAGAGGCAACACTGCGTCTTCCCAGTGYCTCTCTACATCGTCATTTCAGAGACAACGGAATTATTGCAGAGGCTTAGCCACATGAGAAACCTTAGGTGCCCTAGATCGATAGAAAAGAGAGTTCACCTTCCCCCCCATCGCCACTCCAACGCTGCCACTTCTTCATAAAAACACACCATTCTTTTCGTATTATTCAAGTGCACATATATAAATGAAAAACGACGATCAAATATTCAGTACTCTTCAAGTTATGTTGGACTGTTGGACTGCAGTAATATAAAATCTATTACTGTACATTATATAGTAAAACACTTCAGTAGTGTGCACATTCCTTGGTTAATCACAATTTTCAAGTTTCTAAGCAGAACATATCYTTCAGAGTATCAGGCTACTGCTCTACCAAGAAAATAATATGACATGAGGACTGGAGATTAAAGGGCAAAATTTCTTTAGCTTGTTTTTTGGACATGCAAATAACTTTCATATAAAGTATTACAAATGTGAATAATTTAAGTGAGAAAAAGTTTGCATATTTCATCTAGAAAAATACTTTTTCATAAAAGGATAACTTAAACATGTTAAGAGTAACAGAATGAAGCCCCTTCCTTTACTTCAAAGCCTCTCTATATAACTGTATACAAACTGCATCTCTGGTCAGCGAAAACCTCCTGCACTTAGAGTGGTGCAGGCACGCAGTGGAGAGGCAGGGGGAGCAGCTTCACTTTTACAGCATCTACATAAAAAGTAATTTTGCTTGCTTTCTTCTGTGAGTAAGCATAGCTATCCCTGTAGCTTCTCTGTAACATGACCCACAGTTGGCAAAACACTATTTTGATTACTTAAACAATTGGGATTTTCTCTTGTGGGTGTATACATACACAGTTAAAGAAGCAGTTTAAAAAGCAGAGAAGTAGAATGTAACCTTTGGCAGAGCTTCTCAGCCCAAGTTCAGCCTAAGTTCACTGCAACAGTTACACAGATATTGCACCAGTTGGTAATCTGTAGCAAAAATTCTCTCTTTGCTTATTTTAAACATTTTCTCCTTTAATTAAAAGTTAATCCTAACTAGTCCTCTCTCCTTACACATCCAGTACTGCTGATCCCCCTTCCCTAGCACCAAGCATATTAACGAATCAAAACGGCAACAGCTTGATAATATAACAAACAAAGAAGCTAAAGCAATCTGGTGTATGTTGGTTTATGGGACAAGGAAAATAAATCTCATTTGAGCCTTCTGTCCTGAAGTCTGAAGCTTAATATGATCTGTGAGAGACGACAGGATCAGAGTAAACTGTATTCCTCAGATAACTCACTTTGCATTTAATTTTATCATTAATATACAGATTAAAAGAGAATAAAACACTTTTATTATTATTTGTGAGCAAAATAAGAGAAGAAAATCAATCCTATGTAAAGAAGCTCTAAATAAATGCATTTCATAATGATGTATGTTGCAATCAATAGGCCTCAGACATTTTGCAGTCAAGGCTGAGATGAAGATTTTGGCTTCATTACCAACTGGAACAGCAGACCAGCTTGCCAAATACTGAATAAAACACAGAAACTTTGGTAGCATAGAAACTCATCCCAAGTAGCAAAATTCAGAAAGGAATGTCTGATAATATCAAATTCCACACACAGTGCAAAACTTAAAGGGATTTTGATAAAACGGCATAAAGTCCTCAGGAATCTTATTCTCTACTTTATTATTTTGTTCAAGAGAAATTAAAGTTTTGCTTGAAATTCTATAAACTCTGCAAATTTGTTTTAAAAAGTGACCAATGTTTGTGGTTAAATTAAACATAAGGAGATTATTTACACTGCAGCATTTTCAACTTGGATACAGCTTTGAATGGACTCAGAAGGGACAAGGGATGATGAAAATCAAAATCCCTTCAAACTAAAATCATTACTCATCTGCCAGTTCTTAATACTGACTTTGTAATGCCCCCCCCCYTTCCCCTCATAGCAAAAAATAGTAGAGTCAAACAGTGATTTCCACAGAATGCCATGGAAGTTTGAACAAGCTTACAAGCCCAGGCTTTAATGAAAAATTGCTACTTCAAACAAGTCTTCAACAGGCTAAAGAAAAATGCACTGATTTATCATTACACAGGGGAAAAAGTAAATGATCAAATAAATGGTCCTATACCTTAATGGTTTCTATATACCAAGGAAAAATCTGAAGTGATTAATTCACAATCAATACCCTTAATACAGATGCAAATCAGCACAGCCTTCTATATTGATTCAATTATTTGAAGAGTATCTCCCTTATGGTATGCTTTGTAGAAGGGAGATAAGCTTAAGAGAGGCTTGTAACATGCATATAAGTTTATTTCTGCTAAGTATTTCCTACCAAAAAATTATAAAATTAACATTATTCCCAAAGATAGTCCCTTAGCTTAAATAAACAGCAGCGCAATTAACGGTAAAATCTATTCCTAAAATAAGTAGTTATGCCTACATTTAAGCTTAAAAAAAAAGTAACTTTCCTTAATGTGTTCATAGAAACAATTCACAGAACTATATATAGATACAAAAGTACAATTAAAACACAAATACAATTAGATAAGCACCTGAAAGTCCATGATTTTAGGAATGCACTTAAGAATACTGAATAAATGCCAGACAAAATACTGTAATAACTTTACACCTGTGCAGAAATGAAGTCGGCAMTGCTGGATGTCTTCAGTTTTTTAGATGTGGGTGTTGATGCCCCAAATACCTCTGATATACTAAAAATAACACACAAAAATATTATTTCTGAATTCTAAAGTCTGAATTATTCCAGTTTTTCCAACAAATCCACTTTCTTGACCACTTGACTCACAGTGCTTAGGTTCTTAAATTCATGTAAATATTTAAAAGTTTCAAATCTTACCTGAAATAGTCTAGTGAAGATATCAAACTCAAAAATTGAAATGTAGTCATTGCAGGTCAAGTCAATAGTAGACTTAAGGGCCATTGCTTCCAAACCAGAGCTTATTTGATGAACTTCATGAAGGCACTGCCTGAACAGTTTCCATGGCACTATAGTTCTGAGAGGAAGGAAAGTAATAAATTTAATAAAAACCCGCATTTAAAGGTTGACATCTTATTTAAACAACACAACTGGACTTTGAGAGTAGTGGAGCATTAATTTGGTGTCTCTACAGGCAAAGATAATAATAAAAAAAAAGTTTTCTGAAATGAGGCTAAGCTAATGAAAGAATAGGTTATCTTCCTTTAAACAYGGTAGAACAAAGTGAGATCTATTTTGTGATTATAAATATTCAAGCTTCCTTAGGAAGACAACAGAAAAATTGACTGAAATACTCTACCAGGCAGGTACAGCAACCAACCTCACACCTTCCTTCAATTGGCATAAGGCCACCTCTGTGCTTACTAAGGGACTCCTTTCTTCACAGTCTCTCTTCTTAGAATTGAAAGTATCTATCCGCTATCTACTGTGATGACTTTTTTTTTTTTCTTTCTTTTTCTTTCTTTTTTCTTTTTAACAACTAAAGCTAACATATACTGGTCAAGTAATTTTCCAATAACAATCATCTGGATACCAGGACCACTGGGCCAAAGTCTGTCATTGTCCATAATGGTTACATAAATGTTAGAAGACAAATCTTCTCAGATCTTCACCTTGACACATTCTTACAGGATGGAGAGTATTTTCAGGCAGTAGTGAAGGTGGGAAGAGGAGGAAGTCAGGAAAGAAAGAGACTAAAATTATCCTCTCTAATATAAAGTTGCAACCTGTCAAATTCAATTTCTATTTGCACTGTCAAGATAAACAGATTAGTTATTTTGCCAAGTAATTGCTTACGTTTGGAATCTGAGATGGAGCTGCTCACCTGAAAGTTGTCTGTTCTATCAGTCTCAAAACTGTGGACACTTGACTAATAATAGCATCTGCTTCTTTTTCTCAGGTCATTAGGATATACTCTGAATTTTGCAAAGCTGTAACACCTTGTGTTATAAATGTTCTGATTCTTAGTAGGAGCAGATTATACCACATTTTAAAAGCATTTTAATTAATGAATATATAACTATTTTCAGGACATTAAAAGATCTCACACATTCTTAGTAATATTATTTTCTATGATTGCTAAAATGTCAAGAGAAGACAAAAGAAATAGGCCTCAGGTATTCATTAATATTTTCTTCTAATCTTTTGTACTTCACATTGGGCTTGGTTTTATAAAATATTTTATCCCATATTCCATTTTTTCTATGTAGTACTTCATAATACAGTATGATACTGACTATATTAAGCTGGTTCCTGCATAGTAAGTAATCTGCAGTTAACCTATATTTAAACAAATATCAACCTGAAGCACAATACTGAAGACTTGCTCCTGGAAACAACACAGGAAAACATCAGGCATTCACTGTAAGTGTATGGAAGTCTAGATTTTATTTTGAGGCTCATATTGAGAAAGTCATAAACGATAAAAGATGAAGTTTAATAGATCTCAGCAGGTACTTTCGTCTGCGTATGAAAAACAGGAAACCACAAAGAGCTGAAGAGAGATACCACATCAGATGCCATTTAAGAAAGAATGCACATCAAATTTTGATTATGATAAAGAGAGAACAAAATGATGCACTAAGTTCATTGCTTCGGTACTATTGGGGTGTTAAAACATGTGCCTATCACGTATCTAGTTCCTGTAACTGTGGCTCTGAAACGTCTTCTGATTCTCTTTGTAAACCTTCTGAATGGTTACAACACTGGGATCACACTGAAATGGGGTTAGAAAAGTTAATTACCCTAAAATTAAAGTCAAATTCACAGATAATGTAGTAGGAAGGAATATAGCAATATTAGACTCTAAGAACACCTTCTTGATGACTAACCTGAGAGAGTTTCATGAAAACATGTTGATTAGATGTGATTAATAAGTTGGATTCTTTGTCACCTATTCATTAACACCCTGCACCCCCCAAAACCTTGCCAGTAGAGGAAAAAATAAAAGTCTTCAGGACAATGTCTTTAGAACTCTGTTGGCCAATATTTCCTCCAAGAAAAAAGTGTCAAAAAAAGTGGTGGCCCAATTTAAAACTCACTAAAATCAACAGATTTTTTTTTCTGTTAAACTTCGTGAAATAGGTCTGTTATCTTCGGTTTTCTTAATAAATATGAGAACTTGTTGTTGCAACATTAATTCCTCTTTCTCAGTAGCTACTTTTATACTGCTGTCAATCCTAAATATTTTGAAATAGTACCAGCCAGGGATCATTTCTCTCCTGATGTCTCTCTCCAGTAACTGTTGTGCTCTGTTGAGGCCCTGCATTGGACACATGCTCACTTAAGTGAGGGAGTTAGTGAGTCATCACAAAATGTTCAAGGATTCTGAAACATTCTTGTCTCCTGCTTCTAAAGAACTGAAATTCAGTGACCTTTTAGGCACACTGAAAAACACTTCCCTTTGAGAGAGAACTACAAGAGGTTCACACAGAATGCTTCCCACAGTGTTGAAGAGGTGAAAGAGATTTTTGCAGATGGCTGAGAACTTGAGTTGCTGTTTTACTGTTTTAACCATCACTTCACTGCTGCTGTTGTATTATTGTGTTTTAAGGGATGTACAGCCTTTGAAAGCACCTTATTATTTACATCTAGTAGTCATTTTAATTGTTTCCTTGGGGGGGAGGGGGAAAGGCGTTGGAAGGGGTTGAAGGATGACAGCAATCAAACCAAGATTGAGATTAGGACTGTTCTAGTTAAAAAGGTACTTAGAACATTGCTTGAATATTTTTCCAGAAAAAAATAGTAAAAGAAAAAAAAATAGGATTTTGTCTGYAATGAAAACACTGCCTGCAGTTTTCAGCTCCTGAATCATACAAGATATTTGCTGTAAGTATTTTCAGTGCTCTTTGTCCTTGTAATATTTGTTGCATCACGCCCTAATGATGCCCAGTGCTAGAGGCTGGCAGGTATTTTGCACATCCCTGATGAGATTAGGCAGACCAGCGGATGCTTGTCTAGGAGGAGACGAGTTAGTCAGCTCTGTTACAGCCCATCAGAGAGATACGATATGACATCTTTGTAACATTAGTTCTCTTTTCAACTGGGTTGAGTATGTGCATTGTCTCACTGTTTCCTATATTTCATTTTAATTACGTAAGCTGTCACTTACCGTAGAATGCCCACCACTACACCTGAGACAATATTCTGGGGAGGATATAATATTAGAGGACGATACTACAGAATGATTGGATTTCGTTCCAACTGTTAGATGCCACAGCTAAGAGCCCTGTTACATATGCACACGCATATATTACACACACACATTCTGACAATTTTAGTCATAGTTCCTCTTTTTATGATACAATTTGGGAAAAAACAGTATGCCAAAGTAGAAGAAGAATATCTGAATATTACATGTGCATACCTCTATCATTCTATATGCGTAATTTTACCATGACCTTCAATTAATTTAAAATCTTCAGAGAAAATTTTTGAAGGAAAGAAAAATATGAAGGAAGCTGAAATGTACAGCTTACACAGCAGAAAATTACTATGGAGGACATTTTTTTTTTTTTTTTTAGAAGAGAATACTAGTCTATATTTTACAATCTTCCAGGAAATAATTAATCCATTCAGTATCTTTGTACTACTTTTCCTCATCATCAGACTAAGAACAAGCCCATATCACTTTAAGGAAGAAAACACAAAATAAAACAAATGATCCTAAGCATTTGTTTCTGCAAAGGCTTCCTGTGCACATCTGATCTCTCTTAAATCTATGAAGATATCTGTCATGCATCTCAGTGTTGTCTTCCTATCTATAGAATCCTGTGAAAAAAACTGTATCAAAAAAACTAAAATAAGCCATTTTTCCCCAAGCCTCTAAAAACAGCACTACTTCCACATCTTTTTTCTGCAAAAGCAAAATTTATAAGCATATTTGAAAAAAACTACTGGATTCATAAATGTCCTTATCAAAGTATAGTCTTTCTTTTAAATGCTTTTATACAAGATGGTATCTATTTACTATTACTGACACATGTCAAAAGATAGGGCCATTCAACATTCTCAAATACAGTGTCTTTTAAACACCACCCACACAACTTTTATATGCCTGAAGGAGAAGGATTAGAGTTCAGCATGTAATTTTCAAGCAAATTAGCAGAGGAATTTAGCTCTCCCCTTCCTCCTGCCCTGGTAACGTGTAGATGGGATTTTCTTAAATTCCTTGCATGTAGCTGCATTATTAAAAAGCAAGAGACATTAGCATAAACCCAGAGAGAAAGAAAATATTCTCTGCGAGTATTCAGAACACAGCATTTCAGCAGAACTGCAGAGATGAAGCTATCCTTGAAAGCCAAATGGCATTACTTCCATTTGAGCTGGAACAGACCAGAGGTATGTCCAACGAGGTAAACATCTACCTGCATAGCTTACACTTACAGCAAACCTTTTTGTCTGCAAGAGAGTCTCTCAAATGCTACCAGAAAATTGAACAGGAAAAAGGCATTACTGTATTCAGAGCAAACTCCAAAATACTCAAGCAAATACTGACCCAGTCTGAAACAACACTCTTCGCATGTCTGCAGTGAGCAATGTGGATTTTGGTTTATCATCACTGAAAAAGATTTTTTTTTAAAGAACGTTGCTCTATTTTTAAGTGAGAGGCACATGTTTTCTTTGCTTCTSTACTGCAGAGCAAACAATCAATGCACAGAAGGCTTGAGAATGTCAGGCCCAAGGGAAAAAAGAAATTCTGCCAGATTGTGCCCCTAGTCAATCGCCAGTAGTAGATCGCTGGATAGTGACATCATGCAGCATAAACACAGATGAATCTAACAGGGGGAACAGAAGGCAAAAGGGAGAAAATGAGCTTTAGAAAAAGGGGAAAATACACCACTGCATATATCCTTTACCAAAGCCATGTGACACTGGAGAGAGAACAAGTTAGTACTTCTGGAAAGGACACAGAAAGTCTGCGTTTCCCGAAGAATCCCTGAAGGGACACTTATCTATACACAGTATCAATTACTATCAACTCTGATCTCTAGCCATAATCCAAATTACACCCATGCCTTGCAAGTTCTCTGACACGTAAAACACTGCCTCTCCTGTATTCCCAGAGAATCAGTTCTCCCAGCTCTGAGAGTCTTATGTGGCAACTATTATAACTTACTTTTCTCTATCTTTTATACATGTACTTTTACCTTATTCTTAGCCATCCAGAATAGCTGTGATGATTAATGCCCTTTTCTGTTGTTTTAGTCATACCTTACACCTTTGCATTGACTGGAAATGGAATCTCACATTTATATGAAACAGATTTACATCCCCCTTTAGCTCCTTGGGAACATCATCTTCTGCCCCTTCCTCAACTTTTTAAACAAAGGTACTTATATTTCCCATGCTACTGCAACCTAGGGAAGAACTGAGGGCTGGGCTGCCATTCAGAGAGACCTGGAAAGCCTGGAGAGTTGGGCAGAGAGGAACTTCACGGGGTTCAAGAAGGGCAAGCGCAGGGTCCTGCACGTAGGCAGGAATAACCTCATGCATGAGTACAGGTTGGAGGTTGACCTGCTGGAGAGCAGCTCTGCAGAGAAGGACCTGGCAGTGCTGGTGGACGACAAGTCGACCATGAGCCAGCAATGTGCCCTTGTGGCCAAGAAGGCCAATGGTATGCTGGGGTGCATTAGGAAGAGTGTTGCCAGCAGGTCAAGGGAGGTGATCMTGCCCCTCTACTCAGCCTGGTGAGGCCTCATCTCGAGTACTGGGTCCAGTTCTGGGCTCCCCAGGACAAGAGACACATGGAGCTACTGGAGAGAGTCCAGTGGAGGGCTACGAGGATGATCAGAGGGCTGAAGCATCTGCCCTAGGAGGAACGGCTTCGAGAGCTGGGCCTGTTTAGCCTGGGGAAGAGAAGACTGAGGGGGGATCTTATCAATGTCCATAAGTATCTGAAGGGAGGGTGTCAGGAGGATGGGGACAACCTCTTTTCAGTTGTCCCATGTGGCAGGACAAGAGGCAATGAGCAGAAACTGAACCACAGGAAGTTCCGCCTGAATGTGAGGAGGAATTTCTTCACTGTGAGAGTGACAGAGCACTGGAACAACCAGAGAGCTTGTGGAGTCTCCTTCTCTGGAGATATTCAAAGCCCGCCTGGATGCAACCCTGTCTAACATGCTCTAGGTGACCCTGCTTGAGCAGGGGGAGTTGGACTAGATGATCGCCAGAGGTCCCTTCCAACCTTACCCATCCTGTGAACCGGCTTCCAAAAAGCCCCACTGCCTGTTTATTTTTGTCTCTTTCAAATTTTCTATTGCCAATACACCTATTTTGATGGTGAGAATGGCTATGGCACAGAGACAACCGCCTCTTCCTCTTTCATCTGTCTGTATCGTTTGGTTTTCCTTTACACCTCAGTTCATGCGCCAATTGCTAGCTCTCTGGTCTAGAAGCACCTCTTCAACCCATATTTCTACAGTGTACAGCCAACAGTGGGGCTCTTGGTGAGTGTAAACAGGAAGCTAAGTAATAAATTAAGGGGATCAACAAGGTGTTAAAACGGAGCTTATCTGAGGTCTAACTTTTTGACAGACAAATGTTTTCAAGTTAAGTCTTGCAGTGTGATCTGCAGATGAACCTGGTTTACTGCCTCCTCTCTGAACCCAAGCCACAGAAGCTATGTCTGTTTTACCCTGAGACAGAAAACACTGACCACAACAGAACCACAATGGCTCATAGTTCTAGTGTATCAATCTGAAATACTGTTCAACTGCTACAGAGAGCTCAATAGCCACATTTTCACCTAAATTCCAAAAAGATATAAATACATTTGAGGTCTCAGCTAGGGGGGGGAAAAAGCAACAGAGCTATAAAGTAGTAATGTGTTTGACCCTAGCAGTGAAATTATTTCCATTTCCTTTGAAACTTAAGGGTGTGTGAGGGAATCAATTTGTCTGACAGGAATAAAATGTTCTCAATTTTTTAAGGTTTCGCAAGACTAAAACTGTAAGAGATAAAATAAATGGCAGAATTATGGAGAAATGAAAATCTAAGTACATTGACATTTTGTTGCCAATTCATTCTGCAACATGAAGAGAGCCACAAATCACAAATTTCAATAGTTACAAAGCACTGTATGACTTCACTGTAGCTTAGAAATTAAGAGGCTGGAGAGATCTGTTAGGTTATCTCGCCCACTCTCCTTCTCAGTTCAGGATTGCTCCCAGTGGTATTTTGCACATTTTTGCTCAGAACAGAAAATAAGTAAAAGTTGTAAGGTGCTATTTAAATGAGTGAGGAACCAGGGGAAATAAACATCAAATACTAAACAGTGGTAAAATACGGATAATGAAGAATCTATCAGATTAAGTTTTATACATATGCTTACAACCCACTGGAGGTTACTAAAGTATCCATAAACAAATGTAACTGCTGATTACACACGTTACAATTTCATGGTTCCATTCAGCATTACTCTTTAGTTGCACATTTAACTATCATTTGTTTCAGTGTAATGATAACAGTAAACTGGGCATAACGATCTATTCCACCAAAGTCACTTGCACGTATAATTGTATTCCAGTATTCAGTACAAAATCACAAATCACACGTTCTCAATTTCATCCAATTTCTGTYTTTGACATTAAAATTTTTGACTTAAAATCTTGATCTTGACCTTGGTATAAATCTTGTGTCAATTTATTGCTTTTTACATACAGCTGCTTTATTTTCTTTGAAAGGCTTTCCTCCRCCTCAGATCCTGTGGATACACCAAAGAGCTACGTTCTCTGCCTACTCCAGTTCTTCAGCCCTGGAAAATTTCTCACTCAATCCCAGTTTCGTCTTCACAAAGGTTGCTTTAAACATAGGAAGAATAAATACATCCTATGAAATACATTAATAATTGGATGAATAAACTTCAAAGCAGTCACAATGACCTTAGCAACTACAGCAGCGTGACTACACAGTAAGTCTTCAGACAAACAAATGTAACGAAGCAACAAAACTAGAAGTTCCTCATTCACTGAGGAAGAGTTAGTGGAAGGAATCAGACAGAGGAAAAAATTTCTTCTCAACATGGAACTATGGAAATTTTATCTTTTGGATTTTGTTCCTCAGTCAAATATAATATGTTGCCTTTTGTAAATGGGGGTGTAGGTTATATTTTCAAAAATTCAGATTCAAAGAATCAACTTAAAAATGTCACTGTTTCTTGCCATTTGGAATGTTTCAAATTAAAAAAAGAAAAAAAGGCAATATTTCAGCAAAAACTCAAGGTAGAAAATGGATTATAGGGAAGTTCACAACTAATTTTATTTAGAATTGAAAAAGTGTTTTTCAATATATTTTGAAAAAATCATGTATTAATCTATTATTTAAAGTATTTCTAATTCTTTCAGATAATATTATACAATGCATTTGTACTTATTTCCTGTGCTACAGTTTATCCAACAGAAGTCAAGATTCAGTACAACTAACCCCCCCTTTTTTTTTTTTTTTTTAATTATTTACTGCTGACTGCTGCCAGGTCCTTCATAAGGTTATTTCTTTTTCTTCCCAGTCCATTTTCACTTTTTTTTTTTTTTTTTTTTTTTTTATTTATTTAGTCCATCTTCGAGTAGCATTATCTAATGAGTGCTGGTTTTTTTGCAAAGAAGTGAAGAGTCTAGGCTTCCCCTCTAAACTAGAGGTCCTTCAAGGAACATGCAGTGTAGTTCCTCCCTATGATATTTCATTTGTGGTTCACACCCAACCAGATGGGGAGGTTTGGAATGGCCCAAGTGGTGGTCAGGTTAGAAAGAGTTTAAAAAGCTTCAGGCATTTTGTTTAACGAACAGATTACATATAATGCCAAAACTCCTCTCTCTCATCTTTTGGACATGCATGCTGTTACATGTTTTACAGCTACTTAGGCAGAATTTACTAAACCTGAGGTAATTGCAAGGTTGCCAAGCACAGATCAACTGTTCACTGCTTAGAAGACAAGTAAATAAAAATAGGCAGCATCTGTTTATTAGAAAAAGCTTAAACACTGATAACCATGGTTATTTATCTAGTCTGCAAGTACAGCACCTAACACCACATAACTCAAGGAACTTCCAGGCTATGCTAAATGACATTGATTGCATATGTAATTAACTGGATGTCCCAAACTGCCTTGATTCCTGGGTAGCTGCATTTCATGAAGAAATTTACATAAGCATGAAAAAGAACTGAAGCATAAAGAAAGGCACAGCAAGAGTTCTCGGGAATTGAAAAGGATTAGAAAGAAGCACTTTGGCAAAGGAGTCAGAAAAAAAGCAGTCAAGTGAAAGCACAGGGACAGGCAAAAACAGAGTTAAGTTGTTCTGATGGAATGGCAGACAAGAAAAATTCTTCTTATAATCTTGTTCTGGAAACATCTTAATATTATAGTATTCTACAGTCTGACATTTCAAGTCTATCCTGTCATTTCCAAAAGGAAACAGGACCATAAACTGGAAGGGAAACAACTGAATCCTACACAGAAAGTACAAATAACGTAGTAGAGAAATATGCAGAGGAACATAGTAGTGAATAGGGAAGCTGTTCAGATGAGATGACAGGTGGCCAAAACGAAATAGCAGCTTACAGAAGATGAGACCTGTAAATCACAAATACAGAAATGGAACTTGCAATCAAGACAGCAGGTAAGGTCATTCAGGGACAAAACGCAATGGAAGAAAGGTGGGACCAAGAGGAGGTTTAAATTTTGTGAGTTGCTAAGTGAAGAGGAGAAAGGGAAGAAGAGAAAACCACTGAAAAAAAGATCATGGCTAAGTCATTTTTTCAAAATTATTTCTTTTCTTTTTTATTTGCCTGACGAGCTTTTTAAAAGCCTCATCTGCTAAGAGAATCCAACATTTCAGATGACTATCTGCAGAACAATTTGCATGATCTTTTCTAGGTATTTTGAAGATTATCTACACATTGACATGGGCAACATAAAACATGGTCAGACTCCCGTCTTTTAATAATAATAAGATATAGTGACTTTAGCATGGTCTAACATTATTTTCATGGGAAACAAACTTGTTAAGAAAAGAATGGTTAAAGCTATCCCTAAAAGCTGGAAGCTAGCAGTAGGTATGTTTAGACTAGCAAAATAGGAAGGGAAACTGAAAAATCTGCACTAAAAGAAATTACATAGTAGTTTCTCTATGGTCTACATCATGCAACATATCTGACTAGACGACCATAACGGCTGCTCCTCATCTTCAAAACTGCAAGTCTCTTGTCCTCTCCCTGTTACATCAGTTGTGTTCATAAATACTGCATATGAGGAAGTAACCAAGCTATGCACCTTCTCTTCATCTGTATCTAAATCATATGCTAAATTATTTAGCAAAAACAAACCAAAAAAACCCCAAATAACTGTCTACTTTAGTATTTTCACTTTTGCATTCTATAAGGATTTAGTCACACATCTACAAGTCATGCCTTAGCATCTATTTTATAACCCACATTTAAACACCGATTTTCTCTAAAAACTGCTTTTGATAAACCTTCCAACATTCATATCTCCAGTTAGTCTTTCTCTTTCTATAACAGAATTATTACAAAACAAAACATTAGTTTCTTGTAACTATGTTATATATAACATAATTGTTTTTTAATATATATATATATAAAGGATAAAAATATTAATTACTTAAAAGAATACTAAATGTAAAAATGTTTATAAATAACAAGTAAAAGATGGAATAAAGAAATATATTGTCCATGAAATCAGTATCAAGTTCCTAATTCTGACTTTAGGGTTGTCACCAGTAGTAATGTGTCTGTGTGTGTGCATACAAATACATGCATACACACATAACATGCATATATACGTATATGACTGAATGAAAGAACATGCTTTGTCATATTTCTTTTAAAAATAACGTACTACCTTCATCCTAGAATGAAACAATCATTCAACTTTATGTAATCTAATCCAATTGATGATTGATTTTAAATGCCCTTGTCAGAACTTTTTATGCATTTTATTCATCTTTTGAGTGGAAATTACTCGCAGCATTGCAACAAAGTTGCCAGTATTGCATTTAGCCATCCCAGGTAATTTAAAGACATGAAGACATGGCAATTAAAATCTCCATCCACTTATTTATAATGATAATTTGAATTTTGAAAATACCATTCTTTTTCATGCTTGTCACTAAAAAGAACAAAGAATTTTCTAAATTCGTAGTACTTACTTGTCTCCRAAGAATTTTCTCCAGAAATCTGCAGCATCTGCTTTTGTGATACGGAAGTTATCACCCTGGAATTGACCATTTGGAAAAATAGCCTTGATTTCTGCTAGCATGTGGCTGAAGATGAGGGACAGCTTTGTTAGGTTTCTCCTGCAGATATAACAGGAAAAAAAAAAATTAACCCTTAAACTTGAAAAGATCTTTCAACATACCATATATCCTGCAAACCTGTGTAATTATCAGAATCTAACACAGAAAGAAAAAGCTTTCAGTTGAAAGCCCATCAAACAGATTTGTACTTCATGTTTGCATGCATTTCTGCAGATGCATTTATCCTAAGTTTCTATGAATGTAAAATTATTTGTTCAGCAATTGAATTGATTTTGGGTTCTGCATTGGATATTTCAGATGCCTTCCTTATCTTCACACTTATTAGCTAATGTGTTTTTGAAAACCATCTCAAAATCCATATTCGTGACATCAAAGCTATTTCAGTCCATGTTTCCAGAAATGTAAAGACAGCACAGGACTACACGTACTCCTCTTTTCTATGACAGTTCCATTCTTTTGATTCTTTCCAGCCTTCTCTTACTGCAGACGCTTCCTATTCTCCTTTAACATGTGTTCTCTTTAGTTAAAACTTGCTTTCAAATCTTCAGTGGAATATTAGAAACAAAATGAAGCTCCTTGGCTATCAGTTCACTTCCATAAGCTTCCTACAATTTATACCAATTCATCACCAAAATTATTTCTATTTTGGGACAGAAATCCCCTTTAGTACAGTGAAAAGAACATGGCATCCTTAAATGTAGATAATCCTTTTCTATGGAAAAATCTGCGGGAGATTGTGGGGAGAGAAGATGGGAAGAATCTCTGTCAGGGCTTCCTTCTGGAGATTTCTTAGATTATCACGGGGGTAAAAAGGGGGGATTTTCCCACCTGAAAAGTGCAATTGAAGCCACCTGGGTTATTAGATTAATTAATTATCAGATTCTAATGCGTATTTTTTATTCTGCTTTATTTTAATAAATTAGAAATGTCCTGTTTAAAACCCACTTACCTGTCACAATCTCTAGTACTATACTTCAGTGTTTCACACAATTTAAGGAAAAACATAAGAATATGCTTAGCAATCATGTAATTTATAACTTCTTAGGCAGTATTTTAAATAAATTCAAACTTTTTTATAACTTCCTAGCCACATTAAAAGATTAAGAGAATTTTATAAATGCAAACTAAAAAGCTTTCAAATATGAATTTTCAAATATGAACACATTTTTTTCATGCTCAAAATCTCAAAAACAGCAGAACAAACTTCCCACACTCTTTCTAAAAGACTACTTAGTATTGAAGCAGTAAGTCTTCAGCTAAACTTGTGCACAACTTATAACAGAGATTCTGGTGACAGTTTTGTTTCAGGTTTTCCTTTAGGATTTTGCTACTACGAAAGCTATGATAAAGGTAGTATCTTGAAAATACAAATATTTTTTTAAAAAAGTCTGATGAATACACTCTCCCTCGTCACAACATTCTGAATGGCTGTAGGACTAATTCTCTTAGAGTTGTTTAATCCCCTCAGTGTAATCAGATGTCTATAATTACAATGCTCAACTGTTASTTATTTTCTAGGTTTTCCCTTGCTATCTCCCTTTCTTTGTTCTTTGTACTTTAATTACATACATGTGGTTTTCATTTTTTACTCCTCAGAGCTCAAGCTTGATGCACAGAATAAGCACTGGCTATTTCAATGTGGCTTCACAAGCCTGCCTTAGACCCAAGTTGAACTAAGAACTTTTCTGTACTCAGGACAGATGAGAACATGATCCAGTGCAAGTCTTAGTAGAGCTGCCCCTAGGGTGGCACACAATGTATATATTGACATTAGTAATTTATAGTGCTGTAGATTTTGGGGTTTTTTTAAGGTGTAAAATTACCTAGTGAACTATTACAAAATTTGTTAAGAGTCATGAGATGGTACCGCTGAACCACCTTGTAGTGAATTAAAGGTTGAAGTCACGTACGAGGTGCCATCTAGGGCATCCTGCCTGTACTTCTGACAGAAGGCAGTTCCTTGCCTTGAGGTTTTGAGCGTGTGTGTGCGCGTGTGTATGTGTACGTAGGCGTGCATCGCCTATTACATATAGCTGCACAGAACATGCCGAGAACCAGCAACTGGGAGGAAATTGCCAGTAAATGTGCAGTGTGGATACAGTAATGAATCACAGACCCCACTTCTTCCCTCTTTGAACTGCACCAGTCACTAAGGTAGATGCACTGGGTCAAGTTTGCTCTTTTGTTATTCAAATTGATTAAAAACAAACAAAAAAAATTTAACAGGAAATTAACTTGGTGTATGTTCATATAAACAAGAATAAATTGTTTTCATATCAGACTTAAGGTATTTATTTTTATAGCTCATTGCAAAACTGACTTTTTAAATATAATGAACTGAAACACATAATACAAATTGGAACCTTAACTGTGATACAACCAACACTACAGCATGTATATACAAACAAAAATGGCGAATTATTTGATCATTTGCTTACAGTAGCTGCATTTCCTCCTTAATTCTGTTTCTTGCTATACCAGACGATTAGCTCAAGTTCAGTTGCAAATAATGACAAATTATGTTCTCTTAAGTTTTTACTTAAATATTTTTAGAATTTAAAGCACATATTACATTGCTTTTGCTTAGATATGCTTTCGTGGAACCAGATCTCAGTAACTTCCTGGGACAGGGATACAGCACTCAATGATTTCAGCAACCATACCTTGTCAAGAATGTTTTTCAAGATCTACAGAAGGTGCAGAGGTGATGCTATCAGGGTGGGCTACTCATTCTCCCTACTTGTGGATTTCTCTCCTTTAGATATTGTCCATCCTTCCTACCACATGCACTTATGCTGTCCCAGAGAGCCTTTCCAGAGCATCTCAAGAAGCACATACTCTGTAGCCATGGCAGACTACACAGCTTCATTCTCCAAGTTAGGATGATTCCCTATTCTCCCCTCCTCCCTCATATAAAGACAAAGCAGCACTAAAAATTTTCCATCTTATTTTCCTACAACAACCACTAGAACTATCAGCTTTGGCATCTCAGTGAACAATCCTCGTGGAGGCCAGGAAACATTCTTGGCCAAAGAGCTGGTCCATCTGATCCATCTACCCTGGGTCTCATTCCTACCACAACACTGTAAAGAAACCAGCTTGATAAACTCAGCCTACAACTCTGACCCTAATATCGGCTTTTCTTCTCCTGGTCACAAGCAAGACCGCCACAATGGCAGGGTGGCAATATAAGCGTTGCCTCATACTGGCAGCCTGATAGCATAAAACAGTCAAGCATATGTTACTCTGGAGTAACCCTTTGACTCACTAGATTCTCGCAGGGGAAGACACCCTAAGGGATCACACTGGAACTACACCTCAAAAAGATGCAATTCAGTTTATAGAGGAACAATGGTTCTAATGCCTGAGCAGGCAGTCACAAGGTTTTAAAATTATAATATAATTTTACTGGGAGGTAAGGTTCAAGTAGGTTACAGATCTGATATTCTTTCCTCAGCTGTGTTATGCCTGGTATAGGGCACAAATACCTCCTGATTTCAGCAGAGAGAAAGGATTTCATCCTGATGAGAAAAACTTTATAATCTTTCAGAAACCAAAATCAAATAACACTGCCTCTTTYATAACAAAATGAACAGAGATGATCATCCTGCACAATAAAACAGCTATAAGCTATTACTAGCTATAGTTACAGCTAGTAAGACTTAAGAATATTTTAACACCAAATAATTGTATATTAACTGCACTATATGTACTGCATAGTCTGAGTTTCTACAGTATTATCTGCCACTGATTATCTGATATTTTTCCTTCGTTCATGCTTAGGTTTTGCTATCTTTCTTTCGTCCACTCAAGCTGATGCCATATAGTTCAAACCCTGTGTAGAATTTGACTTCCAAAGTACCAGTTCTTCAGTCACATGTGGTTATTTGATCACAGACATGATGCTACATCACAGAGCTACTGTAGAACACTGAAATTGCACGTTTCAGCTTTGAACCAGCCCCAGGAAACCTAAGATACATATACGAAAAGCAGTATTTTCAGTTGATATAAACTTGCAAAGGTCTACTGAATCAGTAAAGGTCTTCTGGTTCATCAAAAGAAAAATGCGTTTTCTTATTTTCAGAATTACTCTTTCAGAGTAATAGCTTATCAGAAAGTCTTCTAAAATACTAATAGTAAAGCCTGAAAACAAGAATAGTGAGTTTGTTCGCTTTTCAGTAAATGACTATATTCTGAACCAAACTTCCCTTCAAATTTGGGAAAGTAAGAACAACAACAACAAAAAAGAAAAACAGGCAGGCTAGACATTTCTGCAAACATTTCATAATAGAATGAATTTTCAAATACCTAGTTTTACTGAGTTTGAAAGTAAGGGTTAAGAATGGAGATGTTACAATATCCCAATCATAACTAGAGCAGCGCTACTGGAATGTTTGAAGCAGAGGTCTGCCCTCCTGGATCTATAAAACAGCAAAGTGAAGCACGACTGGCACGCAACACACAAGTTTCGGCTATGCCAAAGTTTTCATCACCGTATGGGTTCCTCTGGSTGGAGAGGAACCTCATGAGATTCAACAAGGGCAAGTGGAGGGTCCTGCACCTAGGGAAAAATAGGCACCAGTACAAGCTGGAGGCTGACCTGCTGGAGAGCAGCTCTGCAGAGAAGGACCTGGCAGTGCTGATGGACAAGTTGACCATGAGCCAGCAAAGTGCCCTTGTGGCCAAGAAGGCCAATGGTCTCCTGGGGTGCATTAGGAAGAGTGTTGCCAGCAGGTSRAGGGAGGTGATCCTGCCCCTCTACTCAGCCCTGGGGAGGCCTCATCTCGAGTATTGTGTCCAGTTCTGGGTTCCCCAGGACAAGAGACACATGGAGCTACTGGAGAGAGCCCAGCGTAGGGCTACGAGGATGATCAGAGGGCTGGAGCATCTGCCCTCTGAGGAACATCTGCGAGAGCTGGGCCTGTTCAGCCTGGGGAAGAGAAGACTGAGGAGGGATCTTATCAATGTGCATAAGTACCTGAAGGGAGGGTGTAAAGGGGACAGGGACAAACTCCTTTCAGTTGTTCCATGCGAAAGRATAAGAGGAATTGTCAAAAASCGAACCACAGGAAATTCTGCCTGAATGTGAGGGGGAATTTCTTCACTGTGAGAGTGACAGAGCACCACTACAGGTTGCCCAGAGAGGTAGTGGAGTCTCCTTCTCTAGAAATATTCAAAGGTCGCTTGCATACAATCCTGTCTAACACGCTCTAGACTTGTTGGACTAGATGATCTCCAGAGGTCCCTGCTTGAGCGGGGGGTGTGTGGGGGGGGTGGACTAAGTAATCTCCAGAGGTCCCTTCCAACCTTATCGATTCTATGATTCTATGAAAGCAAATTTTACTTTTGGGGAGGCAATATGGTCCAGCAAACAGAACTGAATGGTGAATTAAGCAGAATGGGCTCCTTTCTGCCACTGGCTTGATTGATGAAGTGGGATGAACACTTGTGCCCTGCTCTCTCTGCCTGTGTAAGAGTAAGAACTCAGTAAAACAGGCGGAGGGCTCCAAACAAACAGGCTTGACAGAATCAGCATATACATAAATATACGAATCATTCATAATTACTGGATTTCATAGGCTATAACCAAGACAAAGTCATCTCAACAGCTTGTATATAAATCTCATCCAACAATCTGAAAATACATTATCCTAAATATTGTACATCACTTCTACTATCATTACTATATGTTACTATTTCCCTTGAAAAGCAATTATTTTTGTTTTGCAGTTACATATACATCAAGAAACAATCCACCATGCACAAAGTAAGTCAGGCTATATAACCTTGCAATTAAGTTATTCCAAAATTTTGATCAGTACTGTTTCCTTCTTTGTTGCATTTAGTAAGTGTTTAATCTTTCTGCATCAACACTGATATTCTCTGTCAAAAACAACCTACTATAATGAACAACGTATCAGCTTTCTAAGTTCATACAATATACAACTCTATCCCCTGGCATAGAAAAAACAGTTTTTATTAGATCTAGAATCAGATCCATTCAGCAAAATATTCTAAGAATATTTTTCAAGTCAGATCTAACACAAAAGTAGACCAGTTTGTTACTAAATAGAAGATATTTCCTCTACAAATATTATTTAGAGCACATACACAAAGACAGCTCTGTTAGCTGGCAAAACTCAAATCATAATTGCTTATAAACAAAGATAAAAGCAAGTTTTAAAAGCCTTCAAAAGGTGAACTGTTGATTTTAACTTTAAAAATCCACCCCCTTCCAAATATTAAAGCTTCAAAATCCAAGGCATATGTATAGAGCTCATTTCACATAATTAATCATATTTAAAACAGATTTGTGATCCATTGCTCAAGTTACAGTAAGACACTGGGATCCTCCAAAATTATGTTACTCATTGAAAGTAACAAAGGGGGACAAAAGATGGCCTTCTGGTTCAGGTACAAAGGGGGAAATACCTATGTTCCTGGAAATGCCACTCTGATCCCTGAGAATTTAGCATTTATGTTCTGTGTCTCAAGCTTATATTAGGTTTACAAATAGCAAATAATTTCCAGAGTGCTTTTTTTTATTTTGCCACTGTGATGAAAACCACTGTCACTCATAAACCTTCTGTACAGATTGTGCTTCTGCCTTTCCCTAATATCAAGGGAAGCCACGAATGCACTAAGTTCATGATAAATCATCTCAAACATGTTCTGAAGAGATCTGTGAATTTCAGAAGGCACAGAACAAGACTGAAAATGATATAAGCTACCAGCAGTTCCCTCTCGATAACCCAGTACAGCCCTGGCTCATTCATTCCCCTTCCTCTCCTAGAGCTTCCCCTTCAAAGACAGTGCAAATAGGAAGAGAAGGGAATGGAAAAGAAAAAAACAAAGAAAGAAAAAAAAAAGACTGCTGCAGTTTTAGAAAACTGAATATGTAGAATACACTCATATAGTCTTAGCAAATGAGCTCTCCTTAATGTTTTAAGGAAGTGAAGGAAACCAAAGCTTCCTGTCAATATGCCTGTAGAGAAAAATCCTGTCTAACATCATATCTGGCAACCAGTTCATCTTTGGATCTGTACCCTAATTACTTTTAAAAGCTACATAAGGACAGGGTATTGTCCCGGGACCACACTATTTGCTCAGGACTAAGAATAAATGTGGGCTCTATTTCCTATTTGTGCCTCTAAATCACACAAGTACCACAGACAAATGACTTAATCTCACCATGCTTTAGTTTCTTCATCTGTAAGGCTCAGAGAAAAATGACTGCCTTAAACACAGTGAGATTCAGCCAGTGGCTAAATTCATTGCATGCTAAATAAGTACAAACCTGTAAGATTTGTACAGATAGTTGTAGCCAACTACTATTTTCACCATGAATCCCAAAGGAGCTGAGCTTATCTTGAGTAGCAAAAAACTAGCCTACCTGCCTTGAAATGTCTCTCTTAGCAGCTCCTTTCTGACAAATACTAGGAGCACTGTGCAAGGCTGCTGCAGCTGTGCTCTTTGTTGGGGGTACCAGAGGGAAGGGATAAACAGCAGGCTTTAGGTAAGATTTGGGTGAGGATGTTTGGGAAGCCAAAAGAARTTGATCACAACACCACTTCAAACTTCCACCTTTTCCTTTGTTTAAAATCGTTTTACGCTGACATACCCACTTCCAGCAGCAGTGAGGTTCTTTCCCTTCTTATATTTTTAAGCACCAGAAGAGCGTCAAAATGGAAGAAGCGAGGTAGCCCCTGAATGAAAATCAGCTATTGTTTCTACCACAGTAATTCCTACTCTTTTTAATGCAAAAATAAAGAATGAACATAATATACAGTAATTTGTCAAAGAAAATTGAATATAAAGACAAAAGGAAGGAAAAAGCACAGTTTCTCCAAATCTAAGAACCTCTACAAACTGATGAGCCTATCTGCTCACTTCTCTACCTAACCTCTCATTTATGAACTGGTGTGGCATTATGCCTGCCAATCTCTCTCGAACAAAGCTCTATCCGAGGACTGTATTTGGATTTTGCTAAACAAACACTCTATACAACTGTACTCATGAACAGATCTCCCGCGCTGGGCTTTACAGCCCACCTTTAAAAACTTCACTACTGTCCAGACAACTGTTATGCAGAGCATACAAACGTGTCGAGGTATTCATGAGTCCGTTTAATCTATTTTCTCACCAATGCTCAGGGGTACTAAGTAACAAATACATTCATGAAATGAAAACACAAAGAATGTTAGCAAAAACTGAAGCAACAAAGGAAATACAGTCTGCATGGAGCAGAAGAGCAGTTGTCAAAGAGGAAAAATGGCGTGTTGACAAGCTAAAGATCTAATCGTTTTCCCCATAGTTATCTTTATCTACTTATACAAAACGACAATAGATCTAACAAAAACCTAGTGAATGCTCCTCATGGAAATAAATTTTAATAAAATTGATCTTAAGGGGAAACTGTACAGCACAAATAATGGTTGCAATACATGAAACATTTCAACACTCAGGCTTTCCTCAGTTCAAAGCCAGTACCTGGTCTGCCTGGTGCCCCCTGTGGCATAAGCTGGTGCCTCTGTCCTTGGGAGCGGTGAGGCAACTGTATCAACAAGACTTCCATTACTCCTAATACCCTTCTCAACAGGGTAAGAAATAAGAAAGAGTGACCGTTCATGGGAACTATACTATATACTTTCATGCCCAGAAATCTCTTAGATCAGCTAAGAAGTAGAAATAAGGAAAGGCAACAAATAATACAGTAACTTCATCATAAACGGCAAAGAGAATCTAATATTCTCAAACAGTCTATCTTCCTCATTTTTAAATGCACAGTTAACACACAGTACCATTTCAGGCACAGCATCAAGATACAGACATTTCTCTCTTCTACTTGTAATAATTAAAATTAGGAATTAAAAGAAATATCTGCAATCTTCTACCTCTGTCTGTACAGTTGCACAATATATGGAAAATATAAAGTACAACCCAAAGACTTGCCTTATTATAGTTAAAATTGTATTATTTTCAATATTTCAATGCTACATAGCAGTTTATAAAGGATGTATGTAAAAATAAATAAAATGAAGATTTAATAACAGATGAAAATAAAAAAATTATGAACCTACATAGACTAAAATTAACTGATTTTAATATTAACAAATACAAATACATCATGAAGGACAGTCAATCCCATCACATTACAGATATTAACATAAACTAGGAGCTAACAGATTTATTGATTTTACTACTGAAACTTTTAATCGCGCTTACTATTAAATCATGTTCACAAATCAATATAACAAAAATAAATCTGATATGCATATAGATAAGAAATCAGGCTGGAAACTATTTTGGTTTTGGGGGTGTTTTTACTTTTATTTGCTACTTTTTAAACTGTCAGTTGCCATTACACTACTTTTCCACTTATTAACATCAACATGTTATTTAGTACTGTTATGTTTTCTCCACCCTCCTGTGTAGACATCTTTGTCTAGCAAGATCCAATAGCATTAATTTAACACTGACTTAAGTGTAAAGTTAAAACTTGCATACATGGAATTTTATTGCAATGTGAGGTTGCCATTATAATCCATATTACCGGTGTACTAGAAGTACAATTGGCTGCATCAGCAGGTGCTAACCTTTCCCCATACAATCATCACCCTTATTCTTGTGAGAATTACTTGAATTGGAGTTTATTCACACCGTGGATACCAGTCCAAGCAAAGCTGCACGCAAAACGGGACATCTGCATATGCAGAGCACTTATGGTATTCTGGAAGGGACACAAGGTTGAGTTTGGCACAAATCCTGCTGGAGCCAACAGCAGCAGCTCAAGGGCCAGGGATGGCACAAGAAACTTCTGACATGGCAATAYGGTTTCTCAGTTTGAGAGCAATTCAGTATGAGCAAAGAAAAGGGGTTTGGTTTTGTGTTGTGCTTGATTTACTTAGTTCTCATGCAGCAGCAGGAAATTCAGTGGTTCTAAAGGTGATAATACTAACAAAATAGGTGTGTCTGCATAGCATCCTGAGTGTATCTCTTGGGATCCAGGTTTTCCTGTTATTTGGATAGCAGAGAATCAACTATGCTTCCCTTTTTTGGTTTCCTGTGTGCTATTTCCCCTTTTCTTTGCAAATTTTCCATCCAGATACTACTACTTTGCTTTAAAAAAAGTTAGAGTCTTTTCGAATTGAAATAAATTAAAAAGACACTTCATACAAACTCATATCTTCAGTGATCGGTAATACAGAATTAAATACTTCATTTTAAATTCAAAACCCATTCAACTGTGTACCAGTATAGTTTCCTGTGCAGGCAAATCTTAAGTTTCTGATTGTTAAACATTCAATCTAAAATTTTTCAGTCTTACTGCTTTCATCATTTTCAGTGACTGCAGAGAAATTCAGTCAACACAATATAGCCATTTCTGAAAGCAAGACTGGCAAAATGGTTTCATAACACTAAAAACTTTTGTCAAACATATATATATACAAAAATATATAGGTATATATTTTTTTACCATTATCATTCTCAACTACCCAAATCCAATTTTAATATTTAAGATGAAACGGTCAAAAAAGAAAAAAGTCAAATCAGCTTCTTGGTGTAGTTGTGAGAATTTACACAAATTTGGCCAAATGATGAGAACCGACAAAGGTCTTATCCAAGAGGTTCCAAGACAATATCTGAAGTTCTCAGCTCCTACGGCTGACTAAACTCTATATGAAATACTTGCATACAACAGCTTAGCATGTTCTAGCCTGCAGCTGTGAGGCAAAACTGTAATTATTAAACAGTGGGCTTTCATCCCCTCAGGGGATGAGATAAGAAGATTCTTTTCCATTTCCCTCAGTGAACCTGACAATGAACTTAGAAAGGAAGACATAACCTGTTGATTCAAGTGCAAAGAAGACAGAAGCCAGAAAAGGTAGAGGGAAAGGAACAGACAGTAGCATGGAACTCAAGGAGACTTGAATTAAAAGGTTTGATAATACAGAGCAGCACAGAAAAGGCTTCTCTTGTCGGAAATAAAGTTGAACAGTATGCAAAAAATAAGATATACATACATTAAACACTGAGGTATGTATTTTGTAGATGCTTGCTAAGTGAACAGCTACCTTGGGCATTCAATCAGGCAAAGGTTCCATGGAATAGGGAAATTTCATAATATATTCATAAACTATCATAATACACAAATACAAAGGGAACAAACCATAGATGTACAGACAAGCTTAGCTCTGGTAATTCTTTTGAGTTCTTGACATTCTAATTTTATAATACTCTATTTTCAATGAAATTTTTGTGAGTGGTAAGAATTGTAGTAATATTTTAATCAGACAGACTTTCTGATACAGATGGGGGTATGAATGGAAGTTTTAAAATAACTGGTGTTCACTTTCATCAATCAGAGTGCATAGAAATATACATAATTGCATTATTTTGTAGATTTTTTTTTAATATGGCATAAATTTGTAGAGGTGCTTACTACCTCCTACATTACACTTATGATTTCCACTGAGTGTAAGTCAACACGACTTAAAGCTGTTCCAACATTCCTAAGAGCCTGGCTCAAAGGGTATATTCCTGGTTGAGTTGCTTCTGGGACTTAGTCAAGAGATGAAGATGAGTTGCACATTTTGCTCTAGAGTTAAACTTCTGAAGTTCTTAGATTCTGATTTTTGAGCCTCTTAAACATAATTACTTCTAAATATTTGTTCTTTGTCAGGGCTAGGAGCCTCTCATCAAGAGCAGAATCCATTGTTTTAGAATGACTAAATGTCCTCACATAACATGTTTTCTTGTTAAAAGTACTTGGTATCATCCAATAAGCAGATGAACCCTCAACTCTACTTCTTCTAAAATATGTTTTCCACAGACCACATGTCAAAGTAAGCATTTTTGTCTTAAGTGCKGAAGTAAGATATGATGTACCAACCTTCATTAAAGCATTCTAAGAACTGTCTGCTGGAGAACACACCAAGCTACAGAAATCAAGTGCTGTGCTTGTGATGCCAGTCCTTGAAATGCACTCAGGCTACAATTCCTAATACTAACACAGAAGAGAAGACTTACGAAATCATACCAAAATTTTCTTCACTAACAACAGAAAAAGAGGCAAAAATAAGCTGGTTTCTAGGATTTCAAGTAAAATTAGTTTTGTTCTATTTTTACTTTTTATTACTACTATTATGACAAGTATGTTAAGTCATTTTGGCACTATCTGAAATTCAAGATACAGGTTCTATCTCTTACATAGAGACAGGAATGACAATCTACGACACTGATATAGCTTGTCAGGCAAAACAGAATTTGARGAATTTTTTTACAATATGCAAATATAAGCAAGATGTTTAAACTTGTATTCATAAATCTTAGAGTGTTAATTAAATATTTCCAACTAAGAAATTGTATTTTGGAGCTGGCACAGGGCTACCAATAATTACAAGCTTTCAAAAATCATGCTATTACTCCATTTGTACTTCAAATTCTTTAGTGTCACTTTTTTACTTGACAGAAGAGATTGGCTAGCAAGCTACACATATATATGCTGCTGCAACTGAAGGACTCATGGTGGGTTGTTTCTTTCACAGTCTGAAATTCATGACATTTACCAGAATGAAAGTTCAAGCGAGTAAAAATACTGCTAAATGACTAATTGAAATGTAACAATCAGTCTTCATACCATGTCTCAAGTAATTCCTAGATCTAAAAGTTACTGAATTCCTATCAAATGTATAACAAAAAATCCCATTTGCTCAGTAGTAGTTTAATCACATCCAACTGAAATCATTCATCAAAAATGATTTAAACATTACTTAGGGTTGAGATGCAGCTTGTGTGCCATACTCAGTTACAAAATCTTTGTGGTATATCTATCTGAGTAGTGACATCCAAATACAGGCATATGGCATGGAAATTCACAAAATGAAATATATAAAGTACTGATACTGTATAGGGACTTAGAATAATCACTGTGTTTATTTTCTCAAAGAATATGAAGTGACTTTCTTTCAAAGAACAAATTACCATCTCCGGCCAAAGCAACAGGTATCTGTCATATTCACTCTCATATATATCCATGACCAATCATTTTCCTGTCCTTCTGCATATTAGGAGCATCCTTAAACCATTTAAAGGCAGATACATTGCTGTGGGCTATGTTAAGAACATTATCAGTACAGAAAAGAAAGAGAAGGAAAACAAAATACTTGATTCCAAAATTGTTACTCAAAATCAGTGCATGCAAATGTCTGAAGGGAAGGTGTACAGAGGATGGGCCCAGCTTTTCAGTCATGTCCAGAATATGACAAAATGCAACAGGCACAATCTGAAACACAGAAGTTCTGCCTGAACATAAGGAAAAACTTCTTTACTTCTTTACTGTGGGAGTAACAGAGCACTTGAACAGGTTGCAGAGAGAGGTTGTGGAGTCTCCTTCCTTGCAGATATTCAGAAGACATCGAGACGGGGTCCTGGGCAACATGCTGTAGGAGACCCTGTTTGAGCAGGGAGGTTGGACTAGATGATCTCCAGAGGTTCCTTCCAACCCTAACCATTCAGTGATTCTGTGAAATAGTTTCATGATGCTGTATCTACCTACAGTCAGTGAGGACTGGGTCAGTAGACACAAGACAGGACAATTAGGAACAATCTGGCACTGTCTGGGAATAAGGTATAAATCCTTGGGAAAAGTCTAATAGATTTCTTCTTTGTTCTAAGGTATGTGATTTCATAATGACTATAAAAAAAAGCATATATTTAACAGAACTGGCAAATATTTTCAATGGTAATTTCCTTCGGTTAAAAATAATACAAGGATAGAGCTAGCTACAGAGTAGTCTTTTTCATGACAAATGAGGTAAAACCTTTAACTTCAGGAAGTATCAGTGTCAAATTCCAGAACAGAAGCCGCCTACAAACCAAAATAAAGCATTTTACTTCTTCACCTTTCATACATTCCATGAGAAACAAGGGAAAGGGATAGAAAGAGTAAATTGAAAGTTCTTTGTGAAAAACTGAGTTTTTTTTTTTTTGTCTAAAGTAAAAATATCTGTGAAGAAACTTGACTTGCTAACTATCTTTTTTTCCCTTTCCAACCTTAATAAGCTTATCCTACTTAGGTGAATACATTTCTAAACAAGGGTCATCCTCCTCTGCTTTGAGCAGTGTAAATATTTTTGTAATATATGTGGACACTTCAGTAAGGGTTAGCATCAAAGGCTTTTAAGCAAACTACACAGCCATGGCATAAAAGGGACGGCCCCAACAAGAATAAATAATTGGGTAGAAAACCTGGAAGTAAGAGAGTGGAGATCAAAGGTCAGTGCTTGAGGTGGACAGAGGGACTAGGTAAGTTCTACAGGGATCTGCTCTGTTCAACATATTCATGGGAAAGCAGTGAGGAGACGATGTTTGCTGTCTACATAAAATTACTCAAATGCTATAAGGATGACAGCTAACTGCAAATAGCTGCAGAGTAACTGGACAGCAAAAATGTCAGACAACGTTCAATATAGGTAAAGCGAAGTACGCCAGAAAAAACAGTCTTGACTTCGTATACAAAATGGCAGGCTTTGAGCTGACCACTCAATAGCAAGATTTGGGCATTTTAACAGTAATTCCATGAAAACATCAGCTCAATGCTCAGCAGCAATAAAAAAGCAAAACAAGTATCAGTTATTAGAAAAGGAACAGAACAAAAAAGAATGTGTAATTATGCCAACTTATAAAACCAGAGCCATCTCATCTCAGATTGGCTATACTGGAACTCAAAGAAATCCATCAAAAGGCACAAGAATAATCTAAGATAAAAATGGGCTCCAAACTTCAGAGGAACTGAGTATGCTGGGATTCTCCAACTGGGAGAAATAACCACAGAAGAAATTTGTGAGAGGTCTGCAAATTCCAGGTGGCATAAGTATAGGGACTAAGGGTAACTAGAACATCAAATGAAGCTGATGGGAAGCAATCCCTCCCCCCTCCCTTCCCCCCCTCCAAAAAAAAAACCATGAAACTTGTTGCTTAAGGATAATGTGGATGCAAAAAGTTTAAATAGGCTCAAGAGGAGACTGGAGAAGAACCAGGAAGAGCAGCTCCACAGAAGGTTACTAGAACAACAAAGCACAACAGGCTCAGGAAATCCTCTGAGCTAAAAATGGCCGGAAGCTGGGAGAATACTAGGGGAATGCAGTGCATCATGTATGTTCACCCCATTTGTTCTTCCTCAGGCATCTGCTTATGGTCACTGTGGAGAACAAGAAGGAACATATTGCTTCAGATTAAGGGTCTGTCTAGTATGGTATCTGATGCTCTTAAACTCACTTTGCTTGAACAAAACTGTTATCCCAACAATTTATGAATTAATTTATGATGCTTTTGCCAATGTAAGCAACCTAAAACTTATCATTCTTTTTCACATCCAAAATTTACAAGGTGCCCAAAAGGGCAGATGAGAATGGCAGTGTGCTCTGCTAGGAGGGCAGCCTCTCAGACTTCAGTGTTTTAAAAGTGCAGGTGGCAATGCAACACAGCACTAAACTGAGCTGCTGTAAGAGCAGAGAGCCATGCTGTGCTTAAAAAATGATAGCTGTAACAAGTGCCTAGAAGGCACTTGCTGACATCTGAGAAATGAGCAGCATTAAAGGGGCTGGTGGCCAAGTCTAATCAAAGGTGTCTTCAAAAACAATCAGCATCAATGGTGAGAGTCAAGGAAGATACAGTTCCTAAAATTAGATCAAGAGAATTACAGAGGACAAAAGTCCAGACAATTTACTGTCTTGCATTTCTTGTCTTGCATTTTCTCATGCAAGAAAATTGCATGAGAAAACATTGTTATAGCACAACTAGAGTGGAGAGAGCAAAACTCTGAGAGGCAACTTGAAAACCTGCAAGTTTTACCTATGTCTAAAGCTGTTACATGTAAGCTACATGTAAGCTATTAAAACAGCATGCACTAATATGATCACAGCTGGGAAGGCCATGAAATAAAATAGACTAAAATTTCTTCCAGTTAAAATACTGCTAAAGTCATGAAAGTTAGAAGAGCCACACCCAATTTTTTACTTCCAGGAGACTGACTACTTCTGCAGTTTTTCCTAGCAATGAAGTTTACTTTGCCACTTGCAAAAATAAACACTTTCTGTGATCATGAACTTCTGGCAGTATCACCTTACTTTGAAGCAGGAGCATAAAACTAAGGACAATAGTTTTTTTCCATCAAACACCAAGCATTCCAGCTCTTGCTACCGAAGTAAAAGAGAACACAGAAAAAAACAGGCACATACATCACGTCTCAAACTGTAAGGAAAGAAAAAATATCCAAACCTCTAGATACTATGAAATCCAGCTGTGATTTTCTAAACAATCTTTTCTCATGAATCATTTTAAAATCATTACAGAATCGCACATTCTAGCAAATTATTGCAACCTGAAAGTACAGAAAATATTTATATTAAGATTATATGAAGTGGGATATACATTATTTTTAGTTTGGCTTAGTTTATAAACCCAATATTTCAATTTCTTTAGTCACTTGTAGAGTGTAGCTAAATAAAAAAAATGCATATATTCTAAAGAACCAGGAGGCTTAAAGATTTCACAGTCAAAAACGCAGCCCACTTTTAGTCTCCAGTTATTCACCTCAGCATTGGAAAGGACCAAAGTGGACTATGCATTTAATTGCCCTTTTATACTATGAATAATAGGATGACTGTTTACATCTGAAGTGAAGAGAAGTACATTTCTTCCCTCTTTGGAAAACCCAGAGTAACAGCTACCATGGCAGATGGCCTGCTGAGGTTTGGCAAGGTTCTAAATACCCATGACAGCTCAACTTAATGCGGCATATTTGGTGTTACCCCTTTTACTCATGCTGGCAGTTTTTCTCCTATATAAGTGATATCTGACATGAACTGGCTGACATAAGTTGTTGTAAAGGCACATCTGAGTCACATTAACTAGTTGCGATCAATGACTATGTTTGATCTTACAGTCAAAGCCTCTATCTGCTGAAGAGAATGAAAAAAAAATATCAAAACAAGAAATACTGCAGCTGTCAACAACAGGTAAATACTAAAGAGGATTGTGTAGCCAACTTTAATATTACAACTCGTATGAGCAACAAGACAGTGTACAGCAGAGACTTTTTTGTGCTCCAGCTCCCAGCGCAGTCTGCCCTGCTTCTGGCTAGCTTCCAAAAATAAAAAACACTTCCAGTAAAAGCAAGGCCCTGTACACCAGTTTCCACCAGAAGTCCCACAGTCCTGCTTCACTCCTCCTATTCCCTAATGGCTGAAAGTAAACTCTTCATACAGCTCCCAGAGAGGAGACAGCAAAGAAGGTGACAGATAGACAGGAAGGGGGGAAGACAGAAGGCAAAGGCCAAATAGTTTTCCAGGGGCTTCTTGCTTCCCACCCACCAAGCCACATTCCACAGCTCCACAAGGAATCACCCCTGCTTGACTACAGGAGATAAAATACTATTTGCCCTTCTTTAGCTTAGAAAATAAAATGATGGCTGACACAGAGCATTCTCTTACAAAATGCTCATCCATGTAAAAGGCTGAAGCAAAACATGAACCATCCAGTGTGTTGGACTCCCTCTCACCTCAGGGTAAATCCCACTAGATCACAGTAAACACATGGGAAGGGAAAGAACCATATTTCCTATTAATATCSTAACAACACAAAATTCCCAAATACTCTGCAAAAGGGCCAGAGGATTAGGAGGACAGGCTGGTAGATCACAGTGATTCACTGCTGAAGTCAAAAAAAATGAAAGACTGGCCAGCCAGAAGAAACATTTATTTTGCCATCAGTGATGTTAGTTAAAAGGGAAAGAAAAAGAGATTCTAGAGAAGATACTGTGAAAAAAGGCACAAAATCTAGAATAAGAATTAAGAAGAACATTAAGAATTATTAGAAGATCACAAAAATATTTTAAAAAGCAGAGGATGGGGAATTAAGGAGAATAGTATAAAACATTTTAAAAGAAGAAAAATGAGAGAAGGATAAAAAGGAAGAAATAGAAATATACAATGTTTCTGTTTTTTTCTTAAGAACTTCATAGTTCATATTTTCCTCTAAGTTTAGTCACCTTAATTGCACATATGATTCACAGCAGGCCTACTTGCTATTAACTTGGGACATGTGACTAACAAGGCAGAGCAAGCTTTGATTTCAATAGCAGAGTAAGACCTTAGTATATCTGAAAAATAGAAAATATTTCAGTCAATACTTAGAAGTATAAAAGAATAGTTCTCAATTTGGTTTTTTCTTTTTTTGTTCTTTCTACAGTCAGGCTGCAAGGACTCTAGTAATCACCGCAACAGCACACTGTTAACACTGATCAACAATATCTTATACTAGCTGCATATAACTTGGAGAACATGAAAGTTACTTACTTCCAAAAACAAGCCCTTAGTACATGTTAGGAATAACATACAACATTTTGAATTAAGACTGTGCCAAGTAGTAGTTTCAATCTGCAATATTTATTCAAAGAATCAAAACTGTGGAAATGAGAAAGTAGTTTTCAAGTATTTAGCAGTCTACTCTAGCTTCACTTAAAATGTTTCTAACAGCAAGTTTAAGCAAAATACTATCGGGACAACACAGCTCCTTTTGGAAGACAGGGCACCGCTAGATAAACAGTAAGTACTGTGAAGTCTCAGCTCACTTAATGATTATTCTGAGTGCAGAGTTACAGTAATGAGTTCAAGAGAGAGAGAGAACTATTCCTGCTGAAGAGTCCCTAACTATACAGTTTTATAAGTCAACACTGAGAGAAAGTTCACACTGCCAGGAGGTCTTCGAAACAGGTGTGATCCTCTGAGCAGGTGCTGGGAGGTTACAGACATCTTCCTACACATTAAGTGACTTGAGCATGTAAGGTGAGGTTTGGGCTTTCCACTCTTGCACCTGTGCCAAATAAGCACAAGCAAGTGTAAAACACCACCAATTCCAACTTTGTGCAGCTGCAGGGAAGTGCACAGGTGCAGCTTCCCTGGCACTTGGGACTAACATCTCTAATGTCTTGCACCTAGGGAAAAATAACCCTAGGCACCAGTACAAGCTGGGGGCTGACCTGCTGGAGAGCAGCTCTGCAGAGAAGGACCTGGMWGTGCTGGTGGATGACAGGTTGACCAAGAGCCAGCAATGTGCCCTTGTAGCCAAGAAAGCCAATGGTATGCTGGGGTGCACTGCGAAGAGTGTTGCCAGCAGGTCAAGGGAGGTGATTCTGGCCCTCTGCTCAGCCCTGGGGAGGCCTCATCTCAAGTACTGGGTCCAGTTCTGGGCTCCCCAGGACAAGAGACACATGGAGCTACTGGACAGAGTCCAGTGTAGGGCTACAAGGATGATCAGAGGGCTGGAGCATCTGCCCTAGGAGGAAAGGCTGTGAGAGCTGGGCCTGTTTAGCCTAGGGAAGAGAAGACTGAGGGGGGATCTTATCAATGTGTACAAGTACCTGCAGGGAGGGTGTCAAGGGGACAGGGACAACCTCTTTTCAGTTGTCCCGTGTGACAGGACAAGAGGCAATGAGCAGAAACTGAAGCACACGAAGTTCCGCCTGACAGTGAGGGGGAATTTCTTCCCTGTGAGAGTGTCGGAGCACTGGCACAGGCTGCCCAGAGAGGTAGTGGAGTCTCCTTCTCTGGAGATCTTCAAGGCCCGCCTGGCTGCCACTCCATCTAACATGGTCTAGGTGACCCTGCTGATCAGGGAGGTTGGACTAGATGATCTCCAGAGGTCCCTTCCAACTTTACTGATTCTATGATTCTAATGCCATAACTACATGCCACCATTTCTTCCTCATGCAGTCCACAGCTAAACCTCTACAATGAGTGTTTAAATACTTACAAAGGTTATTTTTATCATCATGGCTTGGGGTGGGGGTGAGGATCCTAGAAGCATTCAGTAAAAACATTCCTCCCAGTTGTACATGGGAAACCTAAACCTGCTTTCAAGTTGTGTTCAAGTAATTTCACTGTCAGTTCACTGAACTCAATGGATTCTGTTCAAAACAAGTCTTGGCTGAAAACAAAACTCATCCCACTTGAAATCTGGTGCTATATTCCGATGGCCTAAATTCCATCTAACTCTCTAAATACTTATTTTTGAAAACTCATGAAGTAAGACCCACTAAAGAACCTGCAACTAGCCAAAAATAAGAAAAAGAGGTTTAAAAGCAGCACATAATCCCTTTTAAAATTTCTTTGATCTAAAATTATACTGTTCTAGTTGGTGCCATGTGCTCCACTTATATTAACTGAAAAGGCCCATTCCATCAACAAACTGAGGACAACCACGAAATAGTGGACAAGACATGAAGTGGTTTTTTTTTGTTTGTTTTTTTTTTT
>NW_028185239.1:1020782-1072402 GCF_003343005.1 Rhea americana | reverse complement strand
AGTTAAATTTCATGTACTCTGAAGCACTGAACCTAGGATACACAAACCTCATAGACCAACATTTTAAAATTCTAGTTACACTAGCTGAAGTGGCTTAAGTCTGCTATTAGGCACTAATTTATCTCCTTTTCTAAATTCAAATAGTTTAACTGAATATACAACAATTTCTTAAAAAATGAGATCCAAGAAAAAAAATTTCCAGAAGAGCAGAGGTTATCTTTAATCAACAAGTGCAAATGGACTCAGTTATCTTAATACACACATTATATTTAAACAGTGAATAGAGTACCAATAAGTAGTAATAAAGATTTCACTCTTCCATTGACAAAGACTCTGACAGGATGTCATTTGATAAAAATACCTTAAAACTACCACAGCTAAAAAAATAAGGACTCTGTTGTAAGACTGGAGCATTCTTGCTTAGCAGAGAGTGGTTTCATTCGAAATAATGAATATCCATTTTCGGAATCGAGTTAGAACTTATCTAGTACTAAGGTAGCTACCAATATTCAGAATTTTAGAGGTTCTGAAATATAAAACAGCTCCTTCTAATCAGTTCCATTCACCTAACTGTAGATCACTGATTTGGTAACCCTATAGTTTTATTAAATTAAAGGAACAAGCAACATTTTGCATGCTTGTTCTCCTTTCCCCCCTCTAACAAACAAAAAAGAGTAAGCGACAGCTACAAGTAGGAGAAAAAAGTGTTTTCACACTAAGTAAAGTATTATAACCATGGAAATATAGAAGTTAGAGATGCTTAATTTCAAGAGAGTAAAAATATTGTTAAGTATGTAACTTCAAGTAAGTGAGGAACACTTACTTGGGTGCATGAATATCTTGGGAAACGTATTCAAAAGTTGCAAYTCTTTAAGGAGTGAATGATACGACGAAACAGCCTTAGTGCCAGTGAAAGTCACAGTGCAAATAATTTTATAAGAGTCCAGCAAACAACTAATAATGGCTGTAACAGAACTATGACTGACATCTACCTGTTTTTCTGAGGGCTCACCTAACCAGGGCTCTGGTAAGCACTGCTTGACAAGGTCCACAAACTCTAACAAGTAAACCATTTTGGTGTTCATACATGTACCCTTTTTTTCCTGTCTTCACACATTACAAATCAATTCAGTCATAATACTGTGCAAAACCAGTTTCAAATAAAGTAAGGCACAGAAGGTAAATCATTGTAAAACTTGCTGTAGTAACAACTTACTAATACAAACATTTGTCAACTGCCACATTAGCCAATGTGCAATCAACCAACATTTCCCAAACAGCCTGTAGGGGCTTATTCCCAGACCCAGAACTCAGGGGGACACTCACTATTTTACTGGGAGCCACACATGTTGTGAGCCTGACATGCTAAGTGCTAAGGGACAAATACTTCACCTTCAGTCCCTAAAAGTCCCTGTAATCATGATTTAATTTTCATTAGTTATCCTATTATGAATTCCTAATTGAAACAGACCTCTAATTTCACTGCAAAATAAATGATGAGTCAAACCTAGGCAAGGGTTACAATGATCATTTTCCCTAATCAAGAACTTCTTTGCAGGTAGCTTGCACCTAGAGAACTTTCTGTGAAGTGACTATCTCATAGCAGTTTGCCAGCACTCCCATTTGACACCCTCCCACTACATCTTTTTCAACAGTAAAGCCATATCTAGGTCCAAACAAAAGAGAATCCCCTTTTCATGAATTGTTACAGTCCCATGGCACTCAACACCTACTAAAATCTTGCTCCAATGTATAACTCTTACATAGGATGGATTAAAAACAGAGGTTGCAAGAAGTAGCATTCTACAGTTTATCATCTCTCTTCTGAAAGGAAATAGTAAGAATTAATCCTAAATACTAATCCTAAACTACTGACCTCTAATTATTAGCTTCTGTTATAATTGATGAAAAAAAGTAACAAGGTCCTTTAAAGATAATGACAAGAAAGCCCAAAACATATAGAAGAGGATTTTGATTCTAGGTAGATGACTCCACAGATGACTTACTCAGTGGCAGTACTGTTAAAAAAAAAAAAAAAAAAAAAAAAAAAAAAAAATCAGTGGCTTCTTTCAAGGTCCTCCTGAAGGGCAGCTAGAAAACAAGCCAAGAAGCAAGGCAGTCTCCATCTCATCCTTTCTGACCACAAGGAAATACTTAATTTTTGCAATTTAAGAATTCCTCATCCAACACTTCACCGTTCATACAGTTTCCCTGGAATTGGGTCTCTTCTTGTCTGAAAAGGTTTCAGCCTGGGGTGGAAGAGATACGGCTTCCGGAAGCTCCATCAGAACTAGAGCATTTGTTTGCTCTGGGATACGCACAGGTGTACCTACTGCCCCTTTTGTAATAACATTCGCCCTCTGGAAACTGTACAGCTTGGCAAAAGATCTCTACAACAGAGCAACAGTCTATGATGTCAGTTACCCTTCATGATGCCAGAAGGGTACTCTTGTCCACAAATTCACACATAATTTTACACATTCTAAAAATATATACAATGTTTAGTGGGATTTACCTGCAACTGATGTCACAGAAACAGCTTGGTGTGCTGTTACATTAACACATCCTATCAAAAGTAACATTGTATTTACTGTCCACAGCTTTAGGTGATCTTCCTAGTCCATTATATTCTCCTCTACCTTTCAGAGCTTTCTTCAAATTACTTATTCATTTACTTCTGTTCATTTATTGCGTTGACTTGAAACTTTTTTTCAGCTCTGCAAGGTCCAATTTGGCCAAAGAGGATGGAGGAAAAAAAAAAGAAAAAAAAATAGCATGCCATTTCCTTCCCAACACTGCTAAAAAATGAACTGGATATGTTTTTTCAGAGTCTAGGGCCCAAATAGTTCCTTTGAGTGTCCCTCCCTGACCTTGCACTTCCCTTTTTCTCAGTAGCATGATGCGTTAGTCACACACCAGTAATACATTTACCTTGAACCAGCTTATCAGCTTTGCCCTCTCACAGTTGCAAAGTCTTCTGTTGCACTAATCATGAGCAATCCCTGTGCTCTAGGGAGCAACTTCTACTAGTGTACCTAAAAAAAAGGCAGGGCCAGGGATCCAGTTCTATCCCTGCCACAGACTACAAAAAAATGTCACAATCTTGGGAGCACTCCACATATTGGGAGAATAACCAGCTCCTTGGGTGCCTTAAAGTTTGCACAAAAAGCCTTTGCTCCTTATTTCACTAAAGACATTGTTATGTAAATAACTCATCTAAGGGGTTAGGGAGCTTCTGTGCTGTAACATGTTACAGGGTGACCAAACCTATTTTGAATGGGGTATTAAAAGAAAAAAACAAAAAACAAAAATCATTTTTTCCCTGTATCCTAGAGAGGCTGTATCACTGAAGTTTGGTTACTTGATTGTAGGAGAATGGGGAGAAGGCAAAGATGTATTTTAAGAAGTGTTCCACTGCCCTGGTCATACTGGCTATACATATTAGAAAACAAAACAGAGTCAGAGCACGAGCACTCCTACCTGTAGTCCCTGAGGGACCGTCCCCAACAGGTAGCATAGGTCTCCCTGTGTTCAGGGAGAAGCTTGTACTTGCTAAGATACATGTCATTTCYCCATAGGATCACACAATGAGCCTTGGTCCATTTTTTTTATGGGCACAAAGAAGGTCATTAAATATAGGATGGAAAATACGTCTAGGCAAAACTGGAAACCAAGGATCCAACTCAGCAAAGTGCTTAGGCATATATCTAGTGATTTCAGCAGAATTTAGGAATATATATATAAGGCTCCTGGATAGCAATGAACCTCAGCATTTGTTTAAGTGCCTGATTAAAAAGTGAGCTTAGAGATATTCAAACTAACCTATATAAAAGTTACAGTAATTCAACCTAAACTTCTGTAACGATTTCTCTTGAAGAAAATGTTTCATTTGTGAATGCCAGTAACTAAAAGTAAAAAACAGAGTAAGAGAAGAAAAACTTGTGTTTTTAAATAGAGGGCAAGAAATAATCTGGCATACACCTTTTCTAATAAAAATGTATCAGAAATTTTACAGTGTGGAGAAACAGTATATTCATTCTCAAAAGCACAAACCCGTTTCAGCATCCATCGAAAACACTGCGTTATCTCAAAACATAACCATGACACAAATATGCAGAACTATAAATACAATTACATCTGTAGTTTTTATCTAAAGTAATCAGATGTTATGTATAAGAATATCAAAACCAGAAGGAAAACATCAGGTTTTGATAAAGGTTGAGACATTACATTCTGTTCTAAATCAAAGCAGACCATTTTCTACCCTAAAAAAGGAGAAATGTCAAACTCCATGAAGTCCACTTGATTTTCCACTATTTCCTTTTTTCCCCCTCCCCCCCCTCAGGAAAGGTGGTAATATGTAGCTAAATATAAAACCGTGAGCGATTGAAGGAAAGACATTTTCTCCTCTGCCTATGCTTACAGAATTGCGTATTTTGTTTATGGTCAGACCTAATATTTTAAAAAAGGAATACAACTTAACCTAAACAAATGTTAGTTGCTTATTCTTCTATCCAATGGTTGTTAAGATCACTAGGAAAAAACCAGAAGATCCTTCTCCCATTTTCCATTTGTAGCATTTTTTACCTGCTTTACTTTATGAGAACTCTCTGACATCACTAACATCAACATTTTGTCCAAACGAAAATGCTAGGGAAATTCTGTCTTCTAAGAGTGACAAAAAGAACAAACTTTTCCAAAGTGAGAGAGTTATGTTGAATTTCCTTACTTCTATTTACTTGCATTTTATTCCAAATTCTTGTATGTTCTAATGCTAACAATAACTCTTCCAACAGCAGAAAAATAAAACCTGTTCTCCTATCTCACACTTTCTGCATTTTAAAACCTATAGTAGTTTCCATACTTAAGAATAGAGACTCCAGTAAATGCATAGCATTGTCTATCCTGTTCGACAGGTTCAGAATTTCAGCTGGTAAGAAAGAATACATTATTATTGAAAAGTACGTGTACAATAGCTAAACAGCTTTTAACATGGAGAAACTTCAAGAATTCACCAGAAAATTCCCTCAAAACTCTACACAATGATCCTTCGAAGCATGATTTATCAGGTAGGACTATTAAAGAGTTCCAAAATAAAAAGCTAAAATCTACCTGGAGGTTTCTTTTTGCATGTGACATACTGGAAATCATTTAACAGCATTGCAGTCTGAAGCGCAGTTTCATAACTGGCTTCAGCTTCTCTGAATTGAAGCCTGAGCTGATGCCAAATGGGTTCCTTTCCAACCCTTCTCCTCACAGGCACCACTCCCTAGTCTTGGCATGTGCTGAGAGCCCCCCTCTGCCAGGGTTGTCCCTCCCCTGGCCATGCTGTTACACAGATGAACAAGATGATTCAGCTAGAACAGCTCAGGGGGACAGGRAGGATTAGTTTCTAGCCAGATCATGACCTTTTTCCTGCTCCTCCTGCCCTGAACTTTTAACAGAAGAATTTCAGGGGACCTTTCAGAATGACAGAATAGGTTAACCACAGCTTTTACCAGGAATAAAGGATTTTTTTTTTAATAAAAATCTGAGAATAGCAGCTTAATTTTTCCCTTGTAGACTTTTCTCAGCTAACATAGGACCAAACAGTTTTCCCCTGCAATTTTACTACCAAGTTGCAAAATCCCTCAAAACAGAGGTATTTAATGGAAATTATGATATGTGCTTAGTTACAGCCACACAAATCAGYGTGGGTTTTGCAATTTCTTTCTATTTAAAGACATTTTATTTTTTAGTACTTGAGGGATTTTTCTGTAAAATTCTGTATTCGAGATGGCTTTTTTCCTCTGTATGCAAAATCGAGAGCTGTTAAAAATGCAGACTTTTTCCTTTCTTTTTAAGAGGAAAGAAACTTGGATACATTTTTTTGCAACTTACATACATGTATTAAGGAAGAAAAATCAGATGCCTAGCACTTAACTACTTTGCATCCGGTGCATGTGAAACACTGTCAAATCAAAGTGGCAAATGAAAATAACAACCAGAAACCACTTTGGACATATTTAAATAGCCACTTGAAGTCATGGAGAGGGGAGGAAAAAAAAATAAAAGAAGAAGAAGAAGAAAAAAAAAGGCTTTCAATAGCTAATTGGCCAGTCTGAAGCCATGTGATTTAACCTACTCTGTGTAGAAGTTAAATGCCAAAAGCAGCATTCTGTTTTATATATTTCTGGAGAATTAGCAAGTCATAAACTGCAAATCTCTTCCTAAATACAGACAGATGACAAAGATTTTGATCACTTCCAGGTCGTTCCACCGGCTTTTCCACTAACTTTATAACCTTTGCCTATAATTCACATTGGGGGGGGGCAATAACTCCATCACATTTTCTCTCACTGTATTATTAGAATCCAAGCAAAGAAAACCTAGCTGTCTTTTCAGTTTTCATAAATCAAGATTGGATTTCCTCTAACATTTATATATATTTATATATATATATATATACATATATATTCATCTAAAGGCACAACATTTACAGATTGACTAYGGAAGGGGAGTTAGAGTTTGTCTTGTCATATGTCAGTGGCTCCTTTGACCAGTTAAGGAGCACAGGAAAGTTCCAGAGTTCACCTTTGCTAAGTGGTCAATGTGTTGAAAAAGTTCTTCCCTCCATCCCCATTAATGTTGCTTTTACTTTCTGTAACAGCAGAGAGCTGGGACTAAGTGATTAGAGACAGTATTCAAATTGAAAATCCAATAGTAACAAAATTTTGGACAGGATGAAGTTCTCCATCTGGGTATAAAGTTAAAAAACTCACAACAAATGAAAAACTTCTTGGAAGATTTATTTAACCATTGAAACAGAGGTACTAAAAATACACAGTCCCCATCTGAATAYCATTTCCTGCCATCTTCCTTTCCTTTCTGCAAACTAAACCAAACCAGCAGAGCCAAAAGGTTCACCACTCCATCTCGCTCCACTCCCTTCACTTAGCACCAGCAGAAGTTTCCATGTTCTTCCCTGAACAAGCAAAGCAGCAGCAGCTGGAGCAGAATCATTTTGCCAAGGTGGTAAGAGGTTCTCATACCCCATATAATCCAGATGGCAGGGCTTGGTTTTGCTTCAATAATCAGAAATTCCACCTCCAGAGCTGATAAATGACTCTGGCTGCATTTTGAATTTGCAGTAGGAGATGGAACACTCATAGAAGTATTTATTTTGTAGGTCCCTGTTGCTACAATAATTACAAAGTAGTAAAATACTATGTGAACTTTACAAGCAAGCACACCGAAGTTTAAGACTCATCATCCCTAAAAAAAAAAGATGCATATCATTTATCTGTTTCAAAAAGACAAAACATTTTTTTACTATTTGTAAATTTGTAAACTATAAAGCTATTTGTAAATTAGAGCTTACTTAAGGAAGAGGAGGGAAGAACAGAGAAGAAAAATCACAACCACCGTCACTAGGGCTGCTTTTCCAGTGCAAATCAGCTTCCTGCTGACATCTCATAGCCGATACTTCAGTTAGGAAATTCTTTATCTTAAAAGAAATGCTTTGTGTACTCTTTTTGTTTTGTGCTTAATATACAGTTATCACTTAAACAAAATTCTGAATTGCATTTTTAGTCATCATTCCAAGTTTGTTAAAACATAACCTGAAAAATTGAGCTTTAAAACATAGCTATTACTCTCAGCGAGTTAGCAAGATGTTAGAAAACTGCACAGAAAACCAAGGAAATAAAGATAGGTAAATACCTTTTTCTTTCTACCTATTGTCCTGATTATATACCACTGAGCTTTGACCAACATTAGTCTTCTCAGACAATGGCTAAAATTGGAATTTTCTCTGAGATTGGGCTTAGAATTGAGTACCATTTCTTTTAACTGAAAAATGTTTAATCCACCATTCTAATTCTGATGTGAATTCAAGATCCAATCAAGACTCAAAAGAATCCAAGAGTTAATGTCTTTTTTAATCACTGTTTAACTTCGCAAGATACCATGGGTAATTTAACATATTAATAATATGGACAGTAAAAAGTACCTTTTTTCTTTCTTTCTTTTTTTTTTTTTTAATATTCCATAGATTTCAAAATGCATGCTTTCAATACTCAGCATATGAGACTATCCAAAAGACTGCCTCAAAAATATTAATTCTCAGAGAAGTCTGGCACCAATACTGTGGCAATTTTCTTCAGTTACAGGCAAGGATCAATGGGGCTTAGGTTGGCATCAGGCAGCAAAAAATTCTACAGTAAGCCATGACAATGGATTCACTTTTCTGCCCTTCATGTCAAGGTATTCTTTAGAGTGATGGAATAAAGTCTAGCTCATCTTTCAAAGAAGCTCCTGCTTCGAAATACTTTAAGAAATAGGTATCTGGCAAAACAATCTGAGTAATCAATGAAAAAGAATCTGTCAAGTTGAGATACAGGTAACAACTTCCCTTTTAACCTCCTGACAAAAATCTCTCTTCAGGCTAGTCCAAGCAGTCTTTCATCTCTGAAATCTTGAAATACAGAAATGCAATCCCTTCCTTCAGAGAGGAGTGAAGAAATTCTACTAGTTTTTAATCATTTTGGAATGTAAGACCTAAAAAAGTCAAATCTTGAAGAGTTTAAAAAGAAATATTTTAGGAAGTTAGCTCTTTCTTTGACCATAAAGAAAACAAATGCCATAGGCTAAAGGAAGTCTCAAAAATTTACAAACTGCTTGTGCTGGATTAGAACAGTGAAATCTGTAYTCATTAATGTCACCTGAAAAGGGAGGCTGAAAGAGAATACTAAATTTTCAGCGAAGCAGTAAGCTATAATATTGACTCCACACTGAAATATCATTCAAAAAAAGTAAATCAATCTTTTGTCATTGTTCTTACATTTACTTATTTAGAGCAGTATCTCCTACAAGATAAAGAAAAGATATAAAGAGAAGCATGTTGACGTCATGCTAAAGACTGTATACGGTGGCCTACTAAAGTCAGAATTTCCTCCAAAAGCCCAGCTACCACTAACTTCATAAAGAGCTTCCAGACAAGAAGAGGGGCAAAAGGGGGRARGGGGGGGGGGGGGGAGAGAGAGAGAGAGAGAGAGAGAGAGAGCACGCTGTTAAAAAATTGAAAATTGACCTGCAAAATACATCAACTCCTGGTAGAGCTGGTCTTTCATTCGCACTTTCAACGCATGCCTGGTGCCCATGAAGACTGAAAAATGGCCATAAAATCCAAATGAGGTGTCCAAATAGACAATACAAGAGCCTTTTAATTGACAAGATAAAGATTAGCTAAGTTTTGGCACTGGTAATATGCATACGTGTAGAAAGAATACCATCCACACACCCTACACTGCACTAGGAACATTACATGAGAGTGATCATCTGCCTAAGACAAAAATTGCCACCCACCGTATTTTCCTCAACGGAAGTTAGTAGGAATTGTGTTTTCAACTAAAATAGTATGATATAAATACACTATGGAACTTAGAATGCATCACACTAAGTAAATGAAAAGTGATTCCCTCATTTTATAAATGAGAAACTGAGAAACAGGAAGCAAAGGCAGTTTTGCCCCATATCAGAAAGCAGATATGAAACCAGATGCAGGCTGAAAATGTGCGTTCCAGACCACCTCTCTACCCACTGGGAAGCATGAGGTAGGGAAGAAAAACACAGTTGCCCTGCTATTTGAGAAGAACCATCACAACATTGTTATTTGCATACTAATACTCCCAATGGTGAARTTCTGATGTTTTCTATACAAGGTTTTTTTCTCCTCCCAATCTACAATAACATGTTAACTACCCTTGCTGTGGTAGAATTAYATACTCATGCACTTGCCAACAATCCTTCACTAAATGTCCTATGTTCGTGCATATTTCGTGACAAGTATGCTACACATGAGCTAATGTTTGCTACATCAATGATGATGCTAATAATGACAACCTTGTGAAAACACCTTCATATGTCAAGTCATTAATTAGACATTTCTTTCATATCCTTCCATTGCAGCTATTTTGTCTTGATATGCAGAACAACAAATGTTGCTTCTATGTAGCTTTTGCTTCTTTTAAGCAACAATAACTACTAGAAATAACTACTGTTGGTATGACATTAGCACAAAGTATTACTCAAATAACTTGGATACTCCCCCACCCATTTGCTTTAAACATCAAGTTCTTTAACAATAACAACTTTTTCTGTTGAGAGCTTTTCCTGTCAATTTAGACAAAAATTTAACTTTTGATTTCATGTATTTAAAATACATTTCATATTTTTCCTCTTTTACCATTTTGCTCGTGTTGTAGGTATTTTACAAACTACAATCTGTTTGGCATTTATAAATTTTTCTTTAAATTTAATATTTAACATGGCTTGGCTTGGCTTGAGTTCATATAGAAAGCAGTAATGATATCTTAAAACAAGGAAACCCACCTATCAATCAGGAATGTTCACAAAACAGCTCTGAAGTTTTTTGCTCTTCACACACACTTTTCCGTAGATACTGCAAAAGTAACACCAAGACCCCTTTTCTCCTCCTCAATACACATTGCCAGGGAATAGAATTATGGRGACAACTGAGTTCATGAGATACTCAGGTTACTCCTTTCTATCTTCTGCAGTGGCGACAGTGAAAAACAGCTACTAAAACAGCACTACTGAATGAGTACACTGTCTCTCCTAAGCAAGTGAGGCACTGACTGCATTTGCAAATGCAGTGCTGTATCATTTCTCATTTAATGATAATGACCACACACTAAAAACCAAAAATAAAAGTTTGATCAAAATGTTACAGAAGTCCTCTTCAGAGGGATAATAATCCTTCCAGTGTGATTTATCATTTACTTGTTAAAGTGCAAACTAGCAAAATCAGAGCCAGTTAATTAAAAGTCACATAAGTTGCATAGTTTTGTTATTTTATGCCACCCAGCTGTGCAGCTTCACAGTCACCAGATGAGGGGGAACAAGAACACCAGGAGGGAAAGTGATTATAAGTAGCAAATTAAGGACTACATTTTGCAGCCAAGAAGTAGTTAATRATTGAATTAGTTTATAGGGCCTATGGGAATGAAGTCTCACCCACCAGTGTGAGTAAGGATTACTCAATCTGACAGARCGGGCTTGGCACATAGATAAGGATAAGGCTAAGGATAAAATATACACCCAGAAGGGGACTGAGAAAACTTGCAAACAAAACTGTTATCAGGTTAGTTATATCTTTTTTGTTCAAATGCATTTATAAAGAGGCATTGTCTACCTCTGTGTCCATATTAACACGGCTTTTAAAACCGTGGTTTTTTTTTAATATATTTAATTATTTTACTAGTTGTTAGCAGTACAACTGTACAATCTGGAGAATAAAATTTCCCTGAATCTTTTCTTTCTTTCTATGCTTCTGTTGTATTATTTGGTAACCATCTTCTCCAACAGCTCACATAGTTGCCCTAAGAGTTTTCTTTGTTCCAGTACAATGACAAGTCAAAGACAACTTCAGTCACATAGCAGCAAAACCTCTCTCATACACATGAATACACATCAGTTAGTTTTGCTTTTAAAATATTCATTAATTAGGTACTATTGTGAAGCAGTAGACAGCGTATAATCAAAAACAGTATACTGTCCATTCTGTAAATGGATATAATCATGTGCAAAGCGCAGCAGTTTTTAAAAATAATGGCCCTTCACAGCCCTGAGGGTGACAGTTCACTTGAAAAAAAACAGTTCGAATGCTAGCCATATCCTAAGGTCAAGAATGCCTATGAAAAGTTTGTAGCAATGAACTTGGACAAAAGTTGCGTTATGTTAGAGATAATTAAAACTTTATGCTATTACACACTATTGACCTTGTGTTGCCTAAATATTAAAATAAACATAGTTTCAAAAGTGACTTTCTGAATAAGATTACAGTTCATGTCTAGATGCAAATATTCCCACTCAGAATTTTCAAGCTTTATTGATTTGTGCCTAAACAATTTCCAATTTTCGCTGGGTGAAAATAACATTTAAAAATACTGACACTATAAGTCCTAATATTAGAAATACAGGCCCTTACGAAATCCTAGCAGTGTATTGTTCTACAAGGTGCAAAAACACTTTCTTAGCCATTTATTCTTCTCTTGCAAGACTAAAAATTTGTAGTATTTTTTTTGCTATGCAAAATATTTCAAGTTGAAGATCTCTTATCAAAATGATATGAGAAATTAACTTTAGAAGATTGTAAAGATTCTGTAAGTTCATAGTCTACTGATCTGATTAAATTTGTGAAATAATTAAGCAGGCTAAATAAGTCACTTCTCTGTCTCATGCAGAGCTACCATAAGACTAATGCTACCACATAAACTAGGATTAAAGTTGCTGTAGCAATACCAACCCAAACAGTATAAAATACTGGATCTTTACTCTTTTTGCTCAGATATAACATCAACTCATGGCTCCTATATATTTATAGGCATAATAGGAGGTTGGAAAGGCAAAGCAAGGGAGGAGGAGAGACAGAGGAGAACACTGTAAGCAGCCAAACCAATCATGATTGATTTATGTTTATCATGTAAAAATTTTACCCTTCTTCTAATACCACCACTTTATAGCAATAATGTCTTGACATGGCTGAACTTGCTCTTTGTCTGCATTTGTGTATATTTTGTTTTTGCAAATAAAATGTTTTATATCCCCAACGCACACAATATTAAAAAAAAAAAMMAAMMAAMMAAMMAAAAAAAAAAMCACAAGCTGAGTATTTGTTTTTAGCTACAGGAACACTGAACTCCTTTTATTAGTTTTTAGTTCGGTTTCTACATGTGTAAGTCCTTACTTTGGGAATTTATTCACTCTCTATTTAGCCAAAAATTGACATAGAAAAATGAATGAATTCTTACTCTAATTTTTCCTCTGTCTTACAAGAAGCTCTGCAGGAAACTGGATTATTAAAGAAAGGGTATACTAAGAACACTTTTTAAAAGTTTTTTCCCTTCTAATATCCAATTTTTCTTTTGCAAACGATAAATGCAAGCATGAGACAGAAAAAAAATCGCTTGTAAAACAGGACATTCGGTTGTACAACCATGTACATGGTTTCTGAACTGATATTCAGAATAAATGTCAGAAAATTCATCATCCATTGTTTGATGCAGATTATTAAATACTATGACCAGTTTTAAGGCATTTAGGATCAAGAAAGATGTCACAGTACTATCACCACTAATTTTAGTATTTTACATACACCCTATGTACAAACTGCAGTGATTTAACTTTTTATTTTTTAAAACATGATAGTGTGCTAAGCACTTCACTCTTTTTAAGAAAGTCAGGACAGTAAAAACTTCTGGTTGCTTGTGAGAATACAAAAACAAGGAAATCCTGTTAATTTAATACTTTGCAAAAAATCAGTGGAAACACACAACACAAAGTATACAGCAATTGTATTTTTTACATTAAAAAACAAAACTATTAAAATTTGATGAATATATAAATATGCAGGAAAACCTTGATAAACATTTAAGGTAACAAGGAAATATCAGTTAAAGCAAAGATTTCTAGCTAGTTTATCCATTTTTGATAGTAGTTACTACCAGCCATATTTTTATTTCCTTTGCAACCATACGCATACACCTCAAACACAACTTGCTGACAAATACTGAGTTAATCGTTCGTTAGTTAGCTTGTTAATTGTTGTTAGTTAACCATTAAAATGAACAGGAATTAGAATCACAAGTACCTTTGCTGATGGCCTTTCTTCATTAGTATTTCCACCTATACAATAGTTCCTTGCCTTACAAGGGGCACTGGGAGAAAAAGAGCCAACTTTAGAGAACTAAGACGAAACACAAGATCTCTATACACAGACAGTGATTTTGAAGCTTACATCTGAAACACTTCTGTTGTTCAGCTTTGCTTTTAAAAGTAATTGATTTTACATATTCACAGGCCATTTCTATGAAAAAAAATGTTCCTTTCWGAGACTCTAAATGATTGTTTTGGTACTATTCATGTACTTTTGCAGTCCATGAAACATCACCAAAAATTTGCAATATTTGCTGCAAAATCACGTCATGTATTTAGCCTAGAGACACACGAGAGAACTTTCCACTACCTGGAACATAGAGTGTAGGTTTCTTGAATCTGAATTGGGCATGTTATAGGATAATCAGTATTCTGAGATGGTCAGAGAAATATTAAAGCAGTAGCTTTTCCCGTGAGTTGGAAAGTCTGAAAAATGCAAAACTACTTTTGTAACTGTTAGGCTATTTTACAATATGTTAAGATCATTATGACATCTCTTGGGTACGTCACATGCTTACTTTAATAGATGTTGTTTTCTTTCCCACAAATAACTTGCTACTCTTTTTTCTTTCCTAATTACATAGATTAAAGCTCCCAGACTAGTCAACCACTCTGTTCCTTGGAGCCCCTCAGAAACATCACCTACTGTTTTCTTTAACATCTACTTGTACAATTACACAGTTTGTCCAAGGTGCATTCATTCCCAAACCTACTTGTTATACAAAAAGAAATCTCACTGCCTTCACTCCAATTACTTTCTTTTCTTAAAATTATCAAGTCTATTATTTACGGCAACAGTAGAAAACATTTTCCCTCAGGAACAAATCCAAGGTCTAGGTTTTTTTTTTTTTTTTTTTTTTTTTGGTCTACTTCTGATAGCGTATATGGTATTACGTCCAGGGAGGGACCTCAGCTTTCACCCTAAGTAAAACCTTCAGACATAAACATCTTAACCTCACTTTTCTGCTTTAACTGATTTTTTGGAAATTATACACTTTTGTATTTCCCAATTTGAATTCTAACTTTTTAAAATACTTACCAATAAGTCAAAACTTCACCCTTAGAATACACTAGTTAAGAATTTTTGCAGGGTGGAAAACAGAGAAAGCAAGAGCTATCTTTCTTAATAAATAAAGCAATTCCTTTTTTATTGCTTATTGTGTTTATTATTACACAGCCAGTTTCAGAATTAAACTGGTAGGAAGGTGAAAGTATGTCCAATCTTCACTTTTTTTAAAAAGCTATTCTCTCCAATTTACAATACTTGACTAAATTTTCTATTAACCCTGATGAGAAATCTTTCTTTTACCTTTGTAACTTTTTTCAACAATTACTAATTCTTTTTTGCTTTCCCCTTTATAAGCATTAACTCATACTGCTTTGTGACCAGTAAGCAGATACAAAAGAGGAACATTAAAGATTTTGCCTAATAAAAGTTAGATCATACAAAAATAGAACCTCCTACACAAACATTTCTTAGAAGATAGTCAGGAAGCTATTGAAGAAAAGTCATGATACATGTGAGACACTACTTCTCTGAACAACTGAAAGCATTAGCTCTGCATGTACTAAATTTGTTAGCAGTATCAGAAAGAAGTTAGCCCACTCCATATTTAGGCACAGGATTTTATTTTATGTTAATTTACCAGATTGATGCTCCCCTTTGATGCTAAAAGGATGGAATACTTTCTGATAAAGCTCATAAAGCCAGTAGAAATTATTTCTAACAGTTGTCTATTCTCATATGAGCAGAGTAGTATCAAACAACCAATAAAAATGTAAGTTTTTAGGCAGCTGAAGTTTCCTTTTCAGAACCAGTCAGCAGTGGAAAAAAAATCTGTTAGAAAAGGGACACAACATGCCTGAAACAGGAAAGAACCAAAGGAAAGCAATCATCAGTAGTCAGCAGATCCAACTGTATCAGTAGTCAGCAATGCCAATGGTACCAACAGCAGCAAATCTGTGGCAGTACGTAAAGCACTGTTATCATACAGACTTCAAAGATAGCTATTGTAAAATAGATATTACATCCTCCTGCAGTATATCAGCATATGGAAAGATGCAGTCCTGCAATTCATACAAATTTATCTCAGGTAGAATGACAGCAGTTGAATTTTAGAAAATATTGTGCAATTCCTTACGTTTCAGATAACTGTAGTAAAGAAATGCATTTATGGCAGCTGGAGCATCTTCTGTTTCTCATATTCCTTTATCTGGTACTCCAAAGGGAACTCCAAAGAAAGCAGACACTGATAGGTTTTCTACCATTTGGCTAAGTCATGCATGGGACAGAATGCCATTCTTTGGACCATGCTTCTTAGCGCCATAACCACTTCCACTATTTCAATGCAAAACGCACATTAAATATGCTCCCAGAAACACCTGCCCAATTCCTGTCAGGCTACAAGTATTTCATTTTTTTAGGTTTGATGGGGCTTTGAATAAGGCTCTGTGTAAGTTGAGGTCTTTTTCCCCCACTCTAATACGCCTACCTCAGAAAACAAAAACTTGCTCCAAACTAATAGAGCCAAAGCTCAAAGAGGTACTACTTCTCAACCACTTGAATGTTGTTAACCTAAAATCAGGGCCAACGAAAGCRTAAATGCTACAGAACTGCGAGGCTGTTCTAACCGCAGGTCTTCAGAGGGAGGGGTATAGCAGCCCCACTGAACACAGACTCTTGCTCATTCTGTACATAGAATGGACAGTCCCTGAGCATGGACTGGCATTCACAAACACATTGGCAACTACCGAATTTGACTGAACCAGTACAGATGTGGGTGTCTCAAATTGGATAAACAAAGTTAATGGCCACTTAAGCTTAGCCTTACTCTTTCAATATCCCTATTACCAGATACCCTCACATGAATACAATGAACACAAATTAATATTCAGACACTGTGATGACCTCTTTCACAAATGGTATTGCAGAAATTAATATTTAATATTCAGTACTTGATAAGGACACTAGACAGAAAAAGAGGACTGAGACTATGCAGCACAAGAAAATTCAAAAATATTGAATAATTTTCAATTTATTAGGAAATATGGGAGTTGCACCAAATACTATGTAATGATATATATAATGATGAATATGATGATGTAAATGAAAAATGTATAGTAATGCATACACACAAAAAAGGGTCCAGGAAGCATTGTATCATGCAGATTCCCACAAAAAAAATTAAAAAACAAAACAAAACAAAAAATTGGCATCAAATCATGAGGCCTACTAAAAAATCAATCACTTAGCTTTCAAATACTTGTTATCGTAACTTTAATAGTTCTACAACACACTTCCTTTGCTCAATTAGGGTCATCATTTGTATGCCAGCATTTCCAAGACAGTAATTCCTTAAGCACACACTGGATTCAAGCTGCTGAAATCCTTCAGAGAATTGCACAGAACCACAGAATGGTTGAGGTTGGAAGGGACCTCTGGAGATCATCTAAGTCCACACCTCCCCCCCCCCCCCCCCAGGGTCACCTAGAGCATGTTAGACAGGGCTGCACAGCATTAAGCTGTAAAACAGTAATTCACAGCTCTAGGACACCCACAGACAAATTACCTTTTAAATTATACATTTCTCTAAGAATTCAAATTTTGATTATTTTTGAACATTAGCTTTTTTATGAATGCTAGCTACAGGGGGGAGGAAAAAAAGAAAAAAAAAAAAACTTACTCCATGACAAAATCTGCACAAGCAAAGTGACAGAAGAAGAAAAATCTAGTCAGGAACATGCTGCAGCCCTGAGAATTAAAAAGGGCAGAATTCTCTATGAAAAAAGCACGAAAACAAGAGTATAATCACATATACACCCTTATTATCTATTTTATTAACTGTTTTTTTTTTTTTTAATATTTTATCATAGCTCTTTGGCCCAGGACCCATTACTTTGACAAAGGTGCTAGACCAACTGCTATTCTACCGTAGCTTAAATGCAACTTATCAGAGGACAAGTAAAATAGCCTTAAGACAACTCAAGGCAAGCAAGGGGATACTTAGTCCTTTCCTAATCTGAAGMCCTTCAAGGCACACATATTTGGAGTACTAACAGATGCCAAAAGTATGGAACATTTCTACACTATGTAAAGTCATGAAACAAATTTTCTTCCAGCTTCTTTGGCTTATAAATTCTAAAATATAGTCATTCTATTTAAATGCAGTTTAGTTTTTCCTCGTTAAAATGTTATTTATGGGTATTTTCTATGCTAGACTAGGCAGCTGGTGAAAAGAGCTATAAAGGGTAGAAATGAAGTAGGAAAGCAAAAAACTACAACCCTTGAACTAACTTTTTATGTTAATATGGATAATATACTAAGTTATTTTTCAGCCTGGATAAAACCAGAGCATGTTTTGTGTAGCACTAGTTATATCTTATCTAGCAACTGTTAGGCACAATCCAAGTAGGTAGTCTTCACCTCTTCCTCTAGTAATGCTAAGCTTTTTACAAAAAAAGATATATATTTATATTTTTATTGGACAGCTTCTATTAAATATCCTTATATCACCAAAAATAATTTTACCAACTTATTATCCCTCTCAAAAACAAAGTTGTAGCTCTGAAAGAGGAGAAAACAATGACCACGCACCTTGTCCTTCCCATATGCAATCAACACAACCCAAAGAGTATGGGGACTAACATGCCTCTTTCTCTAGTGCTTTATATGGTACCCATATAAATTTTACATACACATGAATCTAGGCTTATCTGTATGTTCGATGGCTAGAACAATATGTTAATCAAGCAAAGACAAAGATCTTGACTGGTTCCTATCCAGATATAGTCAGAGTTGCATTACTCACAGGCACAGACCAATCAGCTGCACAAATACAGGCAGCTATGCCAAAACAATTAGGGGGACTGAAGGTTAAACCTTCATAAATTATAAAGTTTTAGACTATAGACAGCAAGGGTCAAAATTCACTTAAATTGCAATTCCGTTGCCAATTCTGCAAGTCTTATAGAGGTATTTTATTAACGTAAGCTTAAACATCTCCTTGAAAACAGTTACAAGCTTACAAAATTCTTCCCTGTGCAATGCTTGTATAATGCAATAGGACTCTGAATACCTCCCTACATACCATAAACTGTTGACTTTTGTCTTCCAGGTCTACTGGGGGAGAGGAAGTTTGGAAACAAGGTGGAGCTCTGAGCAGTACATACCACTATAACAGCTTAATAAGGGGCTGCCCTTGTCATGCAAGATTTAATCAACAGTATTAGAACTGTAGTTCCAACTGCTGTGCTAGCAGAATTCATCCAAATATCTCAGGGAGGAAGCAGACCGTGACAAATATTTCTTTTTACTGGCACTATACATAGAGATGAACAGCTGTTGCAGTGAAGTACAAACCTGCCTACTATTTTAGGCAAAAGCAGGAGGAAACTCTTTCAGCTGCATGACCTCTCTGAAGGCAGAGCTTGTTGAATTGAGTTGCTCTGTGCCGCTATTTGGCACAGCTTTGGTGTCTGCAAAGCAGACTTTCCAATTTCACGAAAGCTGGCCTTCTCTCTATGCTGAAGGGCACAGTTGTTGTTGCTTGTCTGTACACCTTTCATAGCCAGAATTTAAATGACAAATAATTTGCTATCCAGGCATAAGGTACACCAAAAATATAACACATATGAATTCAAGACAGCCACATATGGTGAAGATGTTGCAGAGGATGTAACAATGACATACCACGCCGCTTCAGGACAGCACGTGGGCAGTCTTCCTGTAGCTGTGGGAGCTGAAGTCAAGCCAACCCTTCAGCAGGGGCAGCAACACTGGCACTGCTGCTCCCACATCCTCTCCTGGCAGAGCGGGGACAGCACTGACTGACAGATGGAGCTCACGCTTTACTGCTGGAGTTTACCTTGCATTTTAAGGCCTAGATTCCCTCAAGACTGCTTATTGTAGCCTCTTTGGAAAGCACTTTAAGAAAAGTGCTTTACAAACAATTCTTACCCTTATTCTTAGCTCAGACAGCAACAAAATTCAATGAAGGAACTACTGATTTAAAAAGTAAAGTTTTCTGGGAGGTGCAGTTGCAATAAAATCCTCAACTTACTGAGGCATATGAAATTTTCAGGAGAGAAATAACTACTAAAGGAAGCACTAAAAGTTTCAAAGTCATTCAGATGTGCCAATACACTGAAATGTCCCTGTTTAAAAAGCGTGAAACTGGAACTGCATACTGGAGGGTTTACATTTAGTCATAGGCCTTAAAAATTATTCCACTGTACAAAACAGCTTACTCTGACCAGCATACAAATAATACTTATAGTAGAAGATGCACTTACAATACCATGACAAGGTGGTATATATAGAGGTGCACACACACACACATATGTAAATATTTTTTTTAAGGTAAGAATACAGAATGAGTTCCACGTCTGCTATAGATTAGAAGTCAATATTCTTCAGATTAGAAGCTTTTGGCATAAAATGCACAGTATGACTCAAAACTAAAGATTTATGGAAAGGAAACAAGAAAACATTTATTTTTGAGGTCTTAACTACTATGTAAAAACTAATCTTTTGCTGATTTTTTTTTTAACACAGAAAATTGAAACTAAGATATTTTACTCTTATATAGACTTACAGAGACTTCATACATACACTGTCCAAAGCATATGGAGTCCAAGTATCAGCTTGTCTGGAAATATGTTATTCATTTTTAACACATCACTGCAGATCACTAAAGAAGAGATTAGATTTGAAATGATATATCCTCCTTTCCTCCTTTTCAAAAGGGTTAGTTCCTCCATTCACACACCTGCACTTATCCAAACCTAAGTTTATTCATTTGCTTTAAAATTCTAAGTGTGGTAAAAGAAATTTGACACAGACAACAGTACAGCTGCACATACACACACAGTAATTTCACACAGACACATCATGTATGAGCAGGCATGTGAATCAAATATATGCATAGAGATACCTTAACTACGTAAACATCTGACCACAGCCTAAGTTTACATAGCGAAAAGAGTGTACTCCTTACTTAAACTATGGTAGCAATATCTATAAATGTTGGTTAGAAATTAAGAAAACCTTTTGGCAAATACTGCAGACGTACAGTCAGGAGAGGACTCAATGCCAAGGAGTTACAATACTTGCCATATTATCAAGGATCACAAAATAAGACATGTACTAAAATAGAAGCATTTCAGAAATTTACATAGTTGCATTTGTCCAAATTTTAAAACCAGCTTTTCAGTATTTAATTGACAAATAACACATTTTATGAAGAAACCTGCAAACAYAGATCATGTCGCTCATGATCACATCACTATTATATAATTGAATCTATTATACTTCTAAAATATCTATTTCCTACATCAGCAGACCAGAAAAAAAAAAGAAAGAAAAAAAAAACATAACCTCTCCTCAATAACCACATTTCCTTGCAGAGGGTTTATGTATCTCCCTTTATACTCATCTGTGAGCAAACTAAAATGCCTAGGAGCAGAGATAAATGGCAAAACAGGACTGGTCAGGAACACGTGCATCTTCTGAGTTATTTCAAATCAGGAAAAGTACACATACATCCAAGACCTGTTTGAGTTCATTTAAGACTTCTTTGGGGTATGGGGGGGGTATGTGGGAGGGAATCCATGCACCACATTCTGGGCTCAGAATGTCAGTCTCACTTTATTWTATTTATATTCTAGAAAATTTATATTTTGATCTTCCAGATATAGCTAAACTTTGCATCTTAAAAATCTGTATGGCTGAAGAGTCTTGAAGTTCAGACCTACATGGGCCATGTTTGCTTTCAAGCTGGACAGACCACCTACAACAAGGGACAAAGGCTATATTATGGATGGAGCTCTATCAAACTTGCTTCTCAACTTCAGGCATGGCCTTCTGTGAAATGCCACAGCGGTCCTTCAAACTTTYAACAACTATGCCTTACACTCATCCAAACTTTATTAACAATAGTATCCTGAAATATGTCTAGACCATGAACAGTTTGCATGTTTCTTCTCTTTTCAAATTACAGATGAGAAAACCATGTTGCTCAGTATTTGATTTTGAAAATTGTAAGCTGACTGTGGACTAAGCTGTCCCAATAGCCTTTTCTAAGGCCTGTGCCCACTGCACAACTAAAAATAATGAGAATGAAATTATTGATTTTAGCTATTCATATCATTTTCTGGTAAGGCACCAAACTACGGTCTTTCATCTATAATCAATTTYGCTGCAGTCCAACTGCACTGACACTTCCGTAAAAAGCCACAGGTATAAAGCAAGCAGACAAAACTAATCAACCTTACATATCGTTACCTGCCTTCCCACCTCCAAACTACACAACTTTTACAGTTTAAAGATTGCATAAAAAGTCATGCTGCTTGAGCCACTTGCTCATCAGTAGGGAACTTTTTAAGTGCAAATTCTCCCACATGCAAGTTTCCTTCGTTCCCACATCACTCATTTCTCATAAGTCACATTACTGAGACTACAGGTTGCTGGGAGGTTTCCTCTCCGGTCATTTGAAACTAAGGCCTAAATTCTCCTGTGTGGTTAGATGACTTTTAACCATTCAATATTTTTAGGAATATCATCATCCAGCTGGTTTATATTAACACTTGCAATGGATCATTAGCCATTGAAGGCAACATCAGATCTCCCACTCCCAACTCCCCACAGGAAAAAATTGGAGGGGGGGGGGGGAGGCACAGAAAATCTGTTATCAACAGACTGGATCCGGTTCATTTCACTCACAGGAGTCTACATCATACACACTTACTAAGAGTTAAACAGAAACCACAGTCTATAAAAATCTTCTATTTGATGACCAGCTGTTAGAATATTAAAATAGATGGTATTTGTGGAAAGTTATTTATTCAGAGCTATGACTACTCTCTGTAAGCACCAAAATCACAGGCAAGAGATAGATCTCTGCCACAAACCCACAAGGAAAACAATTAATCCTCCATTACATAAACCTCAACATCAGCATGTCCACTGGAAATGCAAGTCCAACAAGATATAAAACTGAAAAATTGACTTTCCAACACTATCTGCAATGACCTTTTCAGAAAGAGAAAGAACTTCTATGCAAGATAAATAAATCAATATCAGAAAAGGTAGAAGATACACTAGATTCACATGAGATCCAATTCAACAGCTATAAATTGAAATCTAAAACCTAATTTCTGCATATCCCCAACTTGGTCCCAAAGGACAACCTGTTCAGAAGCTACAGTCACTCCGGGAGCACTTCTCCACTCAAAACGTTACTGATTAACATGAAACTGCAGCTCTCAATACTCAGGCAATACAGCAATAGTAGCTGATGCAGGGAGAATCACTTCTCTTAGGGCCAGATCCTTTTTGAGAACAGTATTTCTTTGTCAAGTTGTCTTCAGCAGCACTAAATGTGACCTTTGGAAATAAAAATTACATGATAAAAACCAAACAAACCCAAGGCCTATTAAATGCAGTTCTTAAACCTGCCCTCACCTTCCACATACGTGAACAATTTAGTACAAGAATGGTAGGTAGTACAAAGAGTTACAATTTTAATCATAAATGAGTCATTAATGCCTATTGCTCATCTTAGCACCTATTTCATTACTGTCATAAAACTTTGCCTAAGTATCTTCCCTCTATTACATATAATAGATTCCAAAATGCTGTACTTGTAGTTAGCATAAGAGATAGTAAGTTTCTTCTTATGCCCTCTTGCAGATAAAAGATATGCTTAAGCCTGATTGTTAAATTCACGTATTCTTACTCTGTTCAAGAAACTAAATAACTGAAATTCTATAAAATGTATAGATTTTTCTGATGTACGTTTCTGTTATTACTCATGATATCCACAATGTGTACACGATACACTACAAATCTAGGTAACATCTGAAGAGATTTAAGTCTGGGTTGGCAACCACCCACATGAAAAGCAAATCTGTCCTAGTAACTCTCTATCCTGTGTGCTGATTTCTCCTGGAAAGATTTAGAAATTKCACTCTACCTCGGTCTTACAGGAAGCCCTTACATCAGTAATGGGTGCAATAAAGTCAAGTATCTTCTTACTCATCCTTCCCTTTCTAATAAAAATATGGAAACAAAAAAATTAGTATGACGCAGTAATACAGAAACTGAAGCAGGAATCTGAAGCTCTGGACTCTGTTCCTGACTCTTCAATGAAAAGGACACATGATCCTAAGAAAATTGCTTTCTCTTCTCTGTTTCTCAGCTTCCACAATTTCTAGACAAAGTAAATACAAAATGTTTTTGAATTTGAAAATAAAATACAGTATAGAAGCTAGGAATATGATAAAAATCCTACTTTTGTTTATTTCACATAATACTAGCAGATAGGCCTTTGTACAACATATACTAAAAATACTGGGGGGAGAAGAATCAAGTGCTTCTGAATCTTTGCCTGCATGTTGACAGCTATTAGATGTGAACAAGTATCAACTTTCAGAAATACAATACAATACAACACAAATTACTTAAAATATTTTTAAAAAGTAATTCTGCATGTGCTTAACACTTTACAGCCCCAATATGACCTTTCATTTAGTATTACAGATGTATTTAAATTCAAATACATTGTGATAATACCATCTATCAAAGAAGCAGAAGTTTGTGTTGCCAAATTATAATGTATATATTTTTCAAGCACATTACTGAAGACTTCTCTGCCTTGAAGAGGAGCATATTCGATCCTGCAAATCAAATGACGCACTGACTTCCAAAAGAGTGCACTAACAAACATTCTTTGCCAAAATGGTGATGAGAGCAGCAAAGGCAGCAGTTTGGATTAAGTGTCTCACAGTTCAGGAGATTTCTGGATAATCTTTCTTTATCCAGCATTCCCATTAAACAGAAGTTGTTTTTCTTCTACCTCACACCACAAAGAACTTCAATTATGCCACTTCATTTGAGTTAAAAAAAGAACAGATGACAAATTACAACTTTACTGCTGGCTAAACTAGCTTTAAATAGACATTCAGCTGTCTAACAAATCTTACTTAGTTCTTCACTATTAAGAAATCTCAAATCCTACAATTGGCCATGACTCAGAGGTAGATAAACTTAGTTAACTCGCTAATTTACCCACGAAGTCCAAATTAAACAGATATCATAGCTGACTGGAAGCACATTAGATTACATGTATGATGTTGAAACACTCCTTGGAAGGAGCTATTGACTGACTGATGAAATTTCAGTAACAACTGAGGTCACACAGAAAGGGGAAACTAAGAACTGTCAAGTCACATACACCTCATTTTGTGTGTTCTTGTGATTTCTATTACTGAATTGGACAATGAGCTATTCTAAATGACTTTGAAACCTTATTCATGAAAATGGTTCTGTAACGTGGAGAAATTTCACAGAGAAGGAGATACAGAGAAATTATTTGCTTTTATGCGAAACCAATACATGATCAGAAGCTACTGAATATCTTACTGTATAATTGAAAGTGGAAGAATTCTGTTTACTTCATTTCATGTTTACTGTTTTTGCTAACATATTTAGGGACAGGAGAGACAAATACATCAGATTCAAGTTTGGGTCAATCAAATCTTCATGTTTTTTCCTCTTCATTCACTTTCGCCTGAAAGTTTTTTGTGCTCTGTCCCCCCTCTGCCCATACCTATCACCTTTGAAAACTCCTGTTCACAGGAGTGGCAGAAAGCCAAATGTAACATATTTCAACTCTAACTGCATCAAATACAATCCACTTACTTATAGAGGGGAGGAAAGTATACTATTTTTTGTTTTGTTTGGGGTTTTATCGTTGTTTTGGGGGTTATTTTTAGAACTCTTCTCAATAACTTTCTCCTGCATTTTACAAATAGAATTGCAAATAAATTCGAAGCTTTTAGTATCCTACTAATATTTTGTTAGGATCAGAATAGTAAGAAAAAGTTTCTGCTCTCTGATTTGGAAAGCTGCATCAACTAGTTAACCTCCTGTGATTCATTTGCAGATTTCTCCAAACAAATTGTATGCGACAGGGCACTTACTGAATAGCAAAGCAAAACTCTCACAGCAAGCAAGTACGTAAATTAAAATGACAGTGTGTGGTTGTTTAAAAATGAATCTCTCTGACCATAAAACACTAACTACTCTTTGTAACACCCCTTCAAAGAGATAAAGTACTATACAAAAAGAAAAAGTCACTCAAATATTAATGAGATCAAAAAGAACAAAGTAAGCTTTCTGTGAAGGTCTGGTGAACACTTGGTGGAGTGACAAAATAGCAATGTACTGTAATTATTCAAAGACAAAACAGTATCGATTTAAATGCAAGTATTTGTTTGTATAGTTTTTGATGCGACAGCACTAGCACTACCTACTTCTCTCCATTGTAAGCAGAAGAAGATGTGAAGACACAACCGCAAATGTAAAAATATGTTTTAACATCACAGCAACAAATAGCTGTGTTTGCTGACCACATTATTCCTCCTCCCCAGGAGGCCATATATTCATTTGAAATTCACAGGGGAAGCAAGCCTTGTGGGAGAAGAAACCTTGGGGATATTTTGGCAACACTGTGATGAGAAGGGGAGGCTGATCATGAAGATGAGGCAGTACTATTGCAATGGCAGCTCTAGGGCATGTAGGACTAGCACAGAAATGAAACAAACATAGTAAGATCCTAAATATTTTTAATCTTAGTCTCCTTAAATAACTTTGTTATCATTTGGGCAAGTATTTTCCTGTCTAATCTAGCTAGTTACACTTGAATGAAGTATGTTATTAATAAAAATTTTGAAATATTAAATCCAGCCAATTTTGGGTCTTTATGAACAAAGACAAAAGGATATACAAAAACACTAAGTTATTAAATGCAGTTTGCTAAATAGTATCAAATCTATATGGAATTTAAACACCTCTCAAATTCACAGAGGGATTTCACACACTCACGGAGCTCCACATGCATCATTCTTTCAATATTATTAGATGATATCTTAAAGAATAAAGGTCTAGAATAAATTTGATTTTGTTTGAGTTTACTGCAAATTGCTTCCATTTTTGTTGTGAAGGGTTCAAAAGAAATGCATGTAAATACGACCACTGGCATCTGACAAATGAAGATTACATTTAGTCAGGTGCCCACACAGTCCTGTGTTAGGGAAGAAAAAAAAAAGATAGAATTTATTTGCATCTGCAAATAAATTAAGTAAACACCCAAATCTTGCAGACAGAGAAAGTGAGGACACAGACTACTGGAGTTTTACACGATCATATGAAATTCACAATTTTCATCCTGCAGTCAGAGAGACTCAGAGCAGAATACACTGCTTTACAACAATCTATGCACATTTATGTTCTCTAAATTAGAGTTTTACACAAGATTTAATGCCTTAGTGACTTGCAGAATACATTACAGTCATACAAATTTCCTGAGCTAATTTTAAAGGAAACTGACCTCTGCTGGCTACTCGACTACATCCAGGTCCAGATCACTGCCTAAGTTGCCATTAAGAAACATTTAAGCACTCTTGCACCACGTTACTGAAATGGTTCTACCCTTTCCTCCTTCCTTTCCTCACTCCTGCCCTCACCAAAACAAAACAAAAAGAACCCCATCACTAAAAAGAAGCAGGCCATAGAATCATAGAACGGTAAGGTTGGAAGGGACCTCTGGAGATCATATAGTCCAACCCTCAGCATAGCCCCATAGGGGGGCTGAACCCTCAACCTTGGCATTAGCAGCACCACGCTCTAACCAACTGAGCTAAACCTAACCATGAGGTTATGTTACTGTTTGCTTCAGGATTTACTCTCTTGAGCTCGTGGGCATCTCAGCTTTTGGAATGTTTAGGTTCATTGTTCACCATTGCCAAAGTTTTAGGATTTGAGAGATTCCTTGTAGTTTTTTGGGTTTTGGTTGGTTGGCTAGTACAGAGAGGAGTAGTATTCCAATAGAGGGTTTAGAATAGGAACAGGAAGTTCCATTATGCTTTGATAAATTTCATGCTCTTGTAGATTCCATATTCCTTTGCAATGGCTATCTATATCAATAGATATTTTCTAAAGTGAGGCACAAAAATGAAATAAAGAAGTTAACAATTTGCGTATCTACTGTTCATTATGCAAATTTACTGATATTTTTCACATTTAGATCCTCTCAAGAGGTTCAAGCAAGATGCAAAATAATGGTTAGAAGAACAACATATTGCTGCAGGAATGTGGGACAAACTATCTGGATGTTCTAACATGGCCACTAGAGCTGCACAACAGAGCTGGTTTTACACCGATGTCCTGCTCACCCATCTTTTCTGTCAGTGATGTTCTGAGAATTCATTTCCAGTGGTGACAATCCTGAACTAAGATTTCAAAACTTGGAAGAATTTTGATTTGCTTATATTCTGATTGCAGGTTTGTCTACCTAGCCTGCTGCTCTGAAACATGGGCCTATATATAAAACCACTTGTCATCAAGATAAAGGATTTTAGATGGCATTCAAACAAACASTGCTGAAATCTTATTCATTCAAAATAAAATCACTAATGCAGCAAGTATAATCACGCAAATGTAATTCCAAATGTGGTACATAACTAAATGTTAAGTATGGTGATTTTAAAATCTAGTCTGAACTCTGCTTCTACACTGCCACCCACATACATTACAGAACCAGCATGTCCTATCACATTATTTGCCTTGTTGCATGTATTAATCAAGATAGCTCCTGGATTAGGGAAAGGATTCCATCAAGACAACATTAAACATTTGGGGAATATGGTTTAAGACTACAGAAAAACCCTCACAGATTTACTGCATTTTTAAGTATATAAAAAGAATAATTTGAATTATAAGAGACATCAATAAATTCCAGACTGTTACAGAAACTCAGTGAAACTGGAAGTCCCTTATACTTGAACAAAACTGTTAGAAAATCATCAGTCTTTCATTAGAATAGGTGACGTCACGGTGATGACACAATTCCAATCACTAAAACAAGTTTGGTACTACTCAAAAGAAATACTTGCTTATTCATTCGCACAGCTTATTTCAACAAATTCAGAATCTGAGTATACAACAGAAAATTATGTTTTATAGTGCTTTTTAGTCACATGTATCCTCCCAAAGCACTCGGTACAATAGGTAGCTCACTAGCAGGAATCTTCTTTGCACAGTGACATTGTTATGGTCAACTCAACCTAAAGGAATGTTTAGGAAATCAGAATGCAGATATTGCAACTGGAACTAAGGAAGATGACCAAGCCAAAGGCCTTCTTTTACTGAGAATCTCTTACAATTCTTCAAAATGAGTAGCATCTTTCATAGCTTTGGTTCAGATAACGATAATGAACTGATTTAGAGTTAAAAGTCTGACTACCATGACACCACCCCCTAGTGACCTCCCATTCAGTCTGTGAATTCATCTAATTAAATTTGGCTTTTTGTATTCACCTGACAAAATTCACACTTGAAAGCTAGGATGGTTGTGACTGCGTGTAAAGTATCAACACAGAGCCAACTTTCATAAGCAAGCTAAAACAGGGCTCTTAAAATAGAGAATTATTCTGGAAATGCTGACACATCTTTAGCACTGTGAGTGGGCGCCAATATAATACACACATTGTGTACACATATGTTGCTGTCTTCCTGGGAAGCTTAACTGAAAGCCCACATGGTTGATGTGGGACAGCAGGAATGCCTCTTTGAAAGCACTCATCCTGCTTGTTCATAGTATCCAAAATGAATCTCCAAGGCATATGGTAGAATTACACTGTTTCACAAAACAGTGTGTATGACAGTTAACAATCCTTCTGAACCAAAACTACCCTCGATACTTCAAAAAGAAAACCATGCTGTTGACAAAACTAAGGCACACAAATCTTAAACTTTTAAAATAAGTATAAAATGATAGAATTTTCCAGGCAGTCAACACAGTTTAATAAATTGAGTTGCATCCATTAAAAAAAAGGACTTATTTTTAGTTGTCTTTGTTTTTGCTAAATCACACACCCATGATAAAGGGTCAGACTCCCAGAAGAATAATGAAACAACAGACCATCTGCTGCTACATAAAGCAAGCTGAAAAGCCAGGAATATAATATATGGGAGCCCTATTGAATTACCTTTACAATTCCTTTCCCAACAGAATCTTATCATAACTAAGCTTTAAAAACAAAAAAGGTTATATGAGCTTCCAGGCATAAATACACAAGATAAAGCAGGATACTGTATACCCTTCAGAAAAATTTGATTTTCTTACATCATCAACTCTAATCCATACACAGAAGTTTCAATGACGAATATTATTCCTCATGTTTATGTGGCAAATCATTGGCATTTGTGGACCACCACTGCCAGACTACAAAAGGATATTACAGGTATCGTAAATACCAGCTCCATAGATAGTGACAACTTCAATGTCTTCACAGCTGTCAGCTGATTGTACCCTCAGGTTTCTCCCCTGCTTTCTCCTCTCCAGCTTGTTTGTGTATATCTAGCTTAAAGCAGTTAGAACTCCTCATGAGCCGAAAAACAAGTACGAACAAGTAATTGCCTAAAGAAAGTACTGCCATGGAAAGATCTTCTGGAGAATAAAGGATTACCTGAAAAAGAAATGCACATAAACAGAGGAAYAGTACATATATACTTCTTCTGTCAGCTGTCCATAAATTCAGCCTCAGATTGCTGTACCAGGTAAGATTCTTCTCTTCCATTACTTTGGCATGTTTTAGCCACTATGTATCTTGCACCACATTATGACAGATGCTCRGAGGGGGGGTAGGGTGGGGTGTCTCCTTTTGTTGCTTTACGTTGCATATGCTTTATGTAAATATTTAAACATTCCTTCTTTCCTTAATACTTTCGCAGTTTATTTCTTCCCCAGCTATCATCTTTCTAGTAGTTAGCTGGTTAGGCTTATAGGTTCCAAGAAATTACTTACGTCAAAAATCTTCTCAGTCATCCACTCTAGTTAAACTCTGCTTTCCCAGAAATCACAAATTTAAAGGACTGCCTTTTTTAAAAAAATATTCAACGCTGTCATCTGTCACAATCCTATAAAAAACATACTTAAATACATTAATAAACTCTGCTTACGTTGTCCATTACAGCTTAACACTAGTAGTGCTAAATTCATACACCACGAATATAAGAAAACTTAAAATCACTTAAGCCTTTCAGGAGAGCATTTTGTACGGACGCTTTCTTCAAGCCACTAAAAAGCTGCTACCTGGTGTCGAAATGACACCCTGCAGTGGAACTTTACTGAAGATTAATTCAAAGTGCCTGCCTAGGCCTGACTTTTTCTAGAATGTCTACCACAGCTCTCACTCTAGATCTTTGCCCTCACAGAAGAGATCCCACCCACTGCTTTTTTCTTCCCAGTAGAAGTGGAATAATGAGACAAAACAAACAACCCTTTCTCAGTGGGACCTAGACTATTAGATAAGGCAAGATTCCTTTTATGTGATCATTACCGGTCTGTCAGACAGATATGTGTGTAGTTAATGAAACTACATATGCATGGACTGGAGGACAGCTGTGTACCAACTGGGTCACCAGTGAACCATACTACTGAGCACCTCCCAGATGAGCACCGTCTTTTTACATTACTGTGCTCTGTAAGTGATTAGAGCCCATTGCTCATAGGGCATTAATTATAGAGATTAACAGTAAAGGGAAACACATGAACAGGATGTTACTTACTTTTTTTTTTTTGCTTTGAATCTTTACATACTAGCTAAAGCTATGAATTATGGAGTAAGAACAAAATAAGATAATTTTAGTCTTTGAATCTGCTGTTTTAAAGAAGTCCATTTTAAAAGAGTATATGGGGGGGAAAGAATTTCAGCCTGATGACACACAACTTCCTCGGTAAGACAAAAAAAATTGAGTAACAAATATGCCATATTATTTTATGTATTTTTTTCCAATTGCAGCACTGAACATGCGTCATTAAGTTGTAAAAACACTGAAGCACTGGCCACTGAGAAGGGGCTGTCACTAAGACACAGTCATGAAGTGGATTAAAAAATTCATATGAAGTTAGACCAGACAGGGGCTTTTATCAGCAGTCCTGTCATCCCACATTACTCTGTTAGTACTATAGCCAAATAGCATAGGACTCTAAATGCTATCCTTTATTCCAGGAAAACCTGAAATTGCTGCACAACAAATTAAACGTCATGATACTTAACAGATACAAAATACCCACGACAAGCAAAGATAACCAGTAAAACAGTAACTTAACTGGAAATAAAACATAGGTATGCAGAGCCTCTGTTCTAACAATAATACCAATACAGTCTGTTATTTAGGATCAATTCTGTCATGGCATTGTCAGAGTAACATAGTAACTAAACATATACTCTTCAGATTTAATAGCTGAAAGCTAGGACAGTATTTCACTACGAAATACTAGTCGTCTTTAATATTTTAAAAACAAATACTCAGAAATACAGAAAACAATGAAAAGTTAAATTTTAACACAGACATATCTTGTATTACTAATATATTAAAGTAGCAGATGTTTGTAATAATGATTGCCATCGCTATTTTAATGACAAATATAATAGCTGGAACACAAGCTCAAGAGGTTTGTGACATCAATCTTCAGTTCAGACTTTTTGTAGTAGATTATACATTTTCACTATGACAATAAGTGCTTTCAAATTCTTTGTTGCTGTGATGTATCTGATGCTGTAAATATTCCAAGCCACTTGCACAGTTCTACTCTTAATTGTTTTGAAGGAAGAAGTTTTATATCATATTTACTGGAACTTTCAACCAGGAGTTTTCAAAAATTTTTGATTTCTCTTCTTCTGTCAAAACTAAACTTTCTCCAAAAATAAGAAGTGTGCACATGGAGTTTGATATTAAAAAGACTAAATAAACTAGTTATATTATCATTTAACTTAGATAAAAGTTATGAGTGTAATCTTCTACAGCCTCATGAATTAAAATGTTAACATGAAAAATCTGAAGTTGTTTCTCCTTACATTACATACTCTCCTACACAAACTAGAGAATACTGCTGTACACTCACCTGTAAGCATTCAACAATGACAGACTTAAAAAAAAAATCAGACAAATTCATCTTAAAAATGTTCCTAGGTAAGAGATGTTTCATTACAGATCCTGCATTTCATACTTTCTATGAGACACATTCATAACTCAGAATCAACTCTGAGAGGAGTTCACAGAATATCATTTTAGCTAACCATTTTCCATTGGAATAGTTTGACAACAGATGCTATTAAGTTTGTCTGTCTTTAATTAATGCCCTTTAACTCATAACGGGAACATTTTTTCTCACGCAGTCATTTTTAAACAATACAGTACAGCCAAAAATGCCCTATTTTAAGGGYAGTAACTAACAAATGAGTGTATCACCTTTTCAAATGTCACGAGTACTCCTGATACACAGATAAAGGTTTTCAAGTCTTCTATAGGGCAAAAAATGAGATTAGGAAAAGCCTGTAAGATACCATTGAGGTCTGGCATACAAAAAAGAAATTAAGTTTATTAAAATGTTTCTTGATCCTTAGAGTAGACAAATCTAGAATTTCTAACAGGAAAACCCTCCTTGCAAGTTGAGGACTGATCACATATTTTTTAGTAGGTTCAAGTTCTTTATATGTTAGTCAAGAGATATAAGAAAGAAGTGATCACTGGGTCCCAGATATAACTAATTAGGCTCCTTAAGAGACACTTACTGCACCCACTCGTTAAACCACCCATAGATTCTTTTCTTTTTGCACTAAGTGCCCAGGGTCTAATCCTGCAATGTGCCAAATACTCCCTCAAAGATTTTAGATATCCTCTACTTCAAATCATATCAATATAAACAGTTGCTGTGCAATACTTTGGGTTGGAGCTCAAGAAAACCAGTGATGTCAATCAATGCAGAGATGATAAGACCGCCATAGCTTATTATTTAGTATTTGTCCCTAGCAGGAAGCAAATTTACATTACACAAGGTAGATGCAAAACTAATGCTAGGATTTAAAATGAGATATGGCTATAGATTTATAAACATCTGTTTAGTATCACAGACAGAAAATAATTTTTGAGGTTTTAACTATTACTACTGATAACTTTACGTAAGTATTGCGGAATAATCTACATGCACATTTTTGCTACAGAAGATAAGAATCATTTTCCTATATATTGTCGCTTTCTCAACAGAAATAGTTTCATTTCTTTATCTTAGGGGAAGGAAGACAATGCTTTGTGAGCTCTTCTCCAATACTGTCACATAGTAGAGGAAAAAAAAATAAATTACTTTTCCTAAATATTTTTCTCTCCATGTACATTCACAGAGCTTGCCCAGGATCAACTAATAACAGTAAGAGACTAACTCATCAAGTGGGCTTTACAAGTTCACAGTGGAATCCTGGCATACACAATGCATCAGATATTAAGCTGAAATTACATCTGTGGAGCCTGACCATTCAAGAATAAAAAAACTCAAGTTCCCTTTTAAGAGATTCTCTTGTACAGAGACCATGAATCCTAGCCACACAAAATTTACATTTAGCTCAATCAGCACACTACTATTGACTATAATCTTTCACTATATATTCCCAGTACGTTTGTTTCATACACATCTCCTACATTTAAGTTTCCCCTGTAGTCTATTTACAAATTAGAAGAAAAACACAGTTAAATCTACTTTTGCATCAAACATATCAGAAAAAAAGTGAAGAGAATTATGACCAATGATGACTGAAATGAACAAACATATGATTGAACTATTATTTGTTCACCATTTTTCTGAACTGCCAGAATTTTTGCTAAGTGTAAAATCAAAACATTTTTCCAATATGTGTATTCCACTTTACACAATGTAATGAATCAGGTAGTAAGCAGAGATTAAGGTTAAGATCTTCCATTATAAAACAGAATAGTTCTATCATTCTCTCATGAGAAATATGAGCAAATCATGGTGAAAGCACACCATGTTTTATCATATGCTAGAGACAAATACAAAACATTTCAATAATTAGTCCTTCAGCTTTACACTGGCTGCACTCAAAACAAAAAATTCAAAATGTATTATTTATATACATTACTACTGAGGTAAACCACACTTACTGATTTGCTTGCTCAGAAAGTTTTATTCCATATACAAGATGGCTTACCAATTTTCTTTATTTGTGTTATGCATTAAAATCATTACTCTTCTCAAACACTACTTATTGTTGGTTCTTTCTGTGTGTTACTTTGTTTTCTTTGAAGACCTACACTCATTGCACAATCTTTCAACTCACTTTTTTCCAAATCAAGCAAACCATATTCCGGAGCTGACTTACAGAAGTTGTGCTGTTAAAACATTTGAAATTGCTTGACGAAAGAATAAAGAAACATGCCAATATATTATTCTTATCAGCAGCAAGATTGTTTTCTGTCAAAGAAAGCATATCCACCTTCTGAATTAAAAACCTTGTTCCTCCGATATCTCCTAAAAATACAGCTCTACTTAAAGCTGGCAATCACAGTTGGCCCAGACATGCACAGCTGTTCCCAAATAGACACGTATTGCCCCTCCTCTTTCCAACTAGATATGAATCAAGGATCTAAACCAATAGTAAGAATTTAGAAACCATTTTCTTATTTAAGACTTCTTGCGGTTTTAAAATCCTTGTATTTGTCCACAGTTTGAATAAATAGCTGCCTTTAGGTTATTTTGTACTAGTACTTTATTTGTTCTCAATTGGTAATATCCTCTCAAGTAGTAAAGAGGATCAAATATACTTAATTGAGAAACTGAAATATTGTCATACAACAACTGGAGTCACATAGCCTATTTACTTTTATATTGAGAACAAGCTGTCATAACACTGCCCAACTGCTTGTAACCTCCACGTGTTCTCACCTGCCCCCTGCAACAAGAGCCTCCTTGTCAGAGAGGTCGGTTTGTCTAAATAACATTCCTTGTTTAATTTAGACTAGAACTAAAAATAGCAAATAGCTTATGGTTCACTAAATTTGCACTAAAGCTCAATTACTTATATGATTTAGGTATGCCAAACAGTTTCTTAAAACTGTTTTAGTTTACATCTGGCTTTACGTAAGGCCTAAAAAACAGGGAGAAGGAGAACAGTGAGGAAATTCTCACCGTAGCATTAAAACTTCCTAAGAAAACTCACTGCATTTCTTCCTCCCACACAACCTCATCCAGTCAGTCACATATACTTTTTTCTCAGAAGAAGCCTCTTTATTCTAATACACCTATACCCAAATTCCACTCCCAGTTATGATATTTTAAGGTTGTTAATGTTTACGCTGAAAGAGAAAATGTTCCATCTCTTTTATGGACAGCACAAGAGTTGAAGTAATGAGTCAACTCTCAGAAAGACTATTGAGCTAAGGACTATTAAGCTTATTTTCCTAAAAATCTACTGAGAAGACCATCTAAAAAACACACAAATAAATACATGAGAGTAAAGTGCTAGGTTCTTTTGCCTCGACTCCTACAAGCTTAGAATAAAGTTGTCAATATATTTGATCTTTAAAATATGTTAACATAGCTTTAGTATAAGGGTTAACAGATCACAACAGAACAAACCAGTAGTACTTTGAACCAAAGCATTCAAATCACAATTCACTAAAGATAAAAATAAATAAATAAAACGCTTGGAAAATGGGACACATCAGAGGATTCTGAATAGGTGCTAGTAACATTCACCACAAGGCGACAAATTCAAATCTAGCACACCCTGTTGAATGTTACCATCCTTACCCCTCAACAGGTACAGTTGTCTACATGCATCCTTTTCTGAATCTGTTCATTCTACTTGTCCAATAATCAGCCAAAATAATCTTACCTTGTCCAAATAAAACTGTCCTGAATTAAAAATATACTTTTCCTTGCTGTTCTCCCAATCAACAAAATCTCCCCTTTGCAAACATAAACAACTTACCAGGCTAGGCTATGTTACAAACATTGTAACTTTCTGTAAATAAACAGCTACTTTCTGGTGCAACATGAGGTAATTCAAAGCAAGAGGGTAAGCTACCTTACACTTACCACAGGACAAAAGTACACAAATGGCTGTTACTGCATTGCAGCTGACATAATACAAGTCCACAGCGATGCTCACCTTTAACTTCTAAATGAGTCTGTACAGAATAAGGAGGGTATGGGCCAGAAAAATCAGTATTAGAAAGGTCTCTATTGAAAATGCTGTGTACTTTGATGGGTCAGCTCAGTGATTTAATTAAAAAAAAAAAAAAAAAAAAAGACTGTTCTCAGCTGTCAATACAGACTGAGGGAGGAGAAATGGATATATACACTTTATAAATACACTAATGATTCACAGCTTTGTATGGCAAGGAACTACATGAACAGTAACAAAGGAGAATCTGATCTATCACATGAAGCACAGGTGTAAGACCTTCCTAGAAGGCACACAGAATGCAAGAATTCTGGGCTAACTAAAGTACTTAAGCAAGCTGTAAAATCAAGGAGTACAAAATTTCAGTCAAGATACAAAATGCCTAAATAAGCAAGAGTTTAGCAAGACTTTCTGAGCAGAAACAGGAATGGTTCTATGATTTCCTTGAAGGACTTCCTTAACTCTATTTCCCTACATACACTCCTTTTATTTCTTCATCCCCAAAACAGCCTCAGCTCTTCCCTTTCCACCTTCACTTCTGTTGCACGCTACCTAAGAAATACTGACCTTTCATGTGATTCTCCTCTTTGACTTTTGCAATGCTATTTGCAACTGAGCAGCCAACTAATTTTGGCTGAACCATGTATGCACCACTTAACGAATTTATAACTGGTATACACATTGACTTTATACTTTTCTTCTTCTCCTCATATATGAGACATACAGCACAAGGCATGCAAAATTAAAACCTATCACAAACAAGTTGTTCAAACAGAAGTTTCACCTCAGGACATATCCTTCTAAGGACGCTATTTACAGGTAAGCAGAGGAAAGCTCAAATTCGTCTCCCATACTGAGAAACAATTATGCTAGCCTGGAAGACTACATCCAACATCTTGAAGGAATCCAAATGTAACCTACCTATTGCCATTTTATTCCTCCTCTATACTTTATATTGTAACCTATGTGCCTGATTTCTACACCTAGCTAGCATATCTGTTTGGAAAAAAAACCTGCCAGTCTACACAGTCATAATTTCTTTTTTGATGCATAATTCTGGAAAGCAGCGAGACAAATGGAAGTTTGGACTTCACAGAAACGATGCCTTCCAGCTTCAGTCTGCTTCCAAACAAACAAACAAAAAAAAAAGAGAGAAAAAAAAGACTTTCAAAGACATAAAAAAGCCATTTAAAAAGAATAGATGTACCTGACCCAGTAATTCAAATAAGATTGTGTTTATAATCTTTTAAAAATAAAATCTGCAACAAAACTACCTTACACATAGAAAAAAAATCTCTTGCATTCAATAATATAGTTCACAGAATTTATTCAATACAATCTCTTACTTCATTAAGAAAGAGGACTATGAAAGGACATAACATTCTACTATAGACACCATATCCAGAAGATAGATATTGCTCACATACATTAAACAATTAAAACAGATTTAAGTCACATACTCTCTTTTAGAAACACCATTTAGCAAGATTCATCCTATAGAATATAGAATGACAGCATCAACCACCCTAAAACATCTACCATTGGTGTTGGCATGGAACACAGGACCGGGAGGACCACTGTTACACTATGAGCTTTCGTTTTAGCCATTTGTACATTATCTGAGTGGATCACTCGTTTGTTGTAAAGAATTTATCATGAACTTTAGCTCCCAAAGATTCTATGAATCAGAGGAGTTTAGATGTCTTCAGTGGTAATGTAAATAAAAATCACCTTTTTATCAGCACTGGTTCCTAAGTGTACCACTACTGTAACAAGTAAAAAGATTATTCAATAACCCTAATAGATTAAAAGCACGCCAATCAAATTCATATTGAAAACACTTTCAAAAGTAGCCTGTTTTTCATTTTCATAACCTTTTATCCAACAACCACAGAGAAACACTAACAAAAAAACAAAACAGGAAAGCAAGATTGAAAACCACAAAAATTGGCCAGGTGTCAACATATGGGAAGCTTTCGGTTTGCCTTTTTCTAAATTGACAACACTTGAATTTGACTATTTTAAAAAGATGGATTAAAAAACACTTTCAAATGACTGCTTCTATGTTTATGTTACAACTTTAAAAAACTACCTACTTAGGTCAATGGAAACTTATTTCAAAGCAAAGAAGCTAAAAATCTGACAATTTCTCTTACTAATCCACCAAGAATTAAAACGATTAAGGATATTAAAGTGTCAGAGGAAACAGAYATCTAATCATACAGCTTAGCAAATGGATACACTTTCATTCAACTTTAAAGCAGGACACGTATATACATAAAACACTGCCAGTAAATGAAACAGGGTACATGAAGTCATGAAGAAGATGAAAGCTTTGACTTATAATGGCACAAAGCATTAATTGCTGGGACAATGCTTCTGAATTTTCGTTTAAGTACTGCAAATCTTAGTTTCTGCTGTATGTCAGAATCAAGTTTGTATAGGAAACATCTCAGTTTTAACACAGGAGACACGATTTCTCCAAGCTTCAAATGGCATCAGGCAGCAATAAAGCTAATGTAATTGTTGCTTTCTGAAATACAAATTCAGAGATTCTGAAGTAATTATAGGGAATCAGTGCTCTGTACTGGTATGCTTTGTTTCTAACACTTTCCAATCATCTTACAAGAATGTCTTCAGTRATAATAAACATGGTAACTGTTTTTCAAAAGCTGTCAGCTTCACAGAAGACATCATTACATCATCACTACCACCCTTATGCAGGAACTGAAGTAGGTAATTCGAGAGAAGAAAGTAACTCTAGCAACTACATACGGTTACTAAGACACTGTTGGAATGACTATGCAGTGCCTCTGGCAGAGTTTGTTTCTGAAAAAGTGACATTGAAACTGGCTGTAATTTATTGCTAACTGAGCAAAACCACAAGCAAGTCTGGGGTTCATACAACATAGGGAAGTCAAAATAAAAACTGTTTACATAATGCAGTCATTCATGTCAAATTCCCCTTACCATAAAAAGTTCTCATTTCCTTTGCAATACAATGACTTCTGTACATACTGCAAATGGGTTATTAAAAGAACCACCCATTGGCTCAATGCTGAATAATTCTTCCACAAGTTCTGGTAAGAGTAAGAATGCCTCTGCAGTGAAAAACATTTCTTTACATACTTACTAAAAAAACAAAAACAGAAAATTAACAGTTATCAAGATCTTTACTTATCACTAGAATAGTTCAAACTGCACACTGTATTCTTTTTAGGTAAATTACTCTAAATATCTTAACAGCTGGGCAGTCTTTAAATACTTTTTAAGAAGTCCTTAGATGTTAAGCAAACTTCAGATAAGCTATCAAGCACAGTAGGACTATCATAGTATACTGATTAGCTATCATCATTTCTAAAGGTCTGGAAGGAATATTCGTCTAAATCAAACATATCAACAATGACATTTACAAGAACAAGATATTTCACTACTACTACCAACAGTTTCACCAGCTGTAAAACTATATTACAACCCTGTCTCTGAGCTCAGGTGCAGACAGAGCAGCACGAATTCAATCCTTCATTCACTTCCTCTCCACCTCCCATTCTCCACTATCTCCTTTGAAAAGGAAAGACTCTGGAAACAGCATCATGTAACTTTTACTTCAATACATATAAAGATATAGGCACTTAGCCTCTGCCATGTGGTAAGTGCCACACACAGAACAACTTCTGTATTCCTTTCCAAAGCAAAACTACAGATTTTGTAGAGAACTTCTTGAAACATTGTTGTAAAAATATATTATGTAACACTATCAAATATTAAAAACCTTCTTGGTCATCACCAAAGAAGTACACACAAAGCAGATTCATCCTTACTATCAGAATTGAATCACTGCAAATCAAGAATCCATCAGGTTTCTCAAAATACTTCTCAGCACAAGGCTAACATTATTATCACCATATGCTAACATCACACAATTCCTCAAAAATGTGAATATTCATTTGTTCCATTTCATCACTTGTGAAAGCACTAAGTCAATACCCATCAAGGCTTCCTCCGTTTTCAGAAGTGGGCTACAGAGGTCAAGCTCTGGACAGATAAGAGTTTCTCTATGCCAGATGAACAACTACATATTGTAAGGTTCTCTGAACAAGTAATTACAACAAAATGAATGTTTTATGAAGGAAATGGACTCAGTTTTAAAGGTCACAAAGTGACAGATAAGAGCACACAGTGGAACAAATCCAGTAAATTACTGTTTGACCTGCAGGGTCAACAAATCCAAACAATAAATATTTCTGCTCTTTAAATAATTAAAAATGTCAAAATACAATGGCCACAAACATTAAGAATGCAGACAAGCAAGACAAATCTTTTTTTATATGTTACTCACCTGTCCTGTGACTGCTCCTCATACATTCTCTCTTTTCCTTCTTTGAAGAGTCTTATAGCCCGTTTTGATTTTTTCATAAGACTGTCAATGTAAATTTTAAAATATTCATTCTCACTGAGTTGTGCAAGTTTCTGGTTGTCATCATATTTGCTCAGTATAAGTCTCAAATGTTGGTAAGTGTCTGGTAAAATATCAAGTATGTAAGGTGGGCTGTTTTTCAGTTGAAGTTTTGGGTTTTGGCACAGTCTTACCTAGAAGCAAAAACAAAAGAATGTTTAAAGAGAAGAAATAAGTTGTGGCAAAAGCTGATCCAATATCTTAAAACTTGTAGGTGCAAGCATACTTCTCCAACCCTCAGGCACAAAGAATTAAATCCTACTTCAAATATATCTGGAGAAATCCCTGACGAGTCTCTATTGTCAAAGGTATATGTATTAAAAAGAAAAAAAAAAATTTTTAAAGGCAAGAACCCACCACTTTTACAGAGGTTAATCCATCTTTCTCCACATTTATGTAGTTTATAGTTTGTTTTTTTTTAAAGCAAGCGTGCCTTTGCTTGTCCAMTATATACTATACATATTATCAAAATATAGTGAACATCAAATGTCAAAAGCAGTAATTTTGGAAGTGAACTTCCCTACAGATTTTTGAATGTCTAGTAAGAACTGATCTTACAGTTTAGCTTTTCATCAGTTAGCTCTCTCTTCTCTCTATACAACTAGGTACCTCCTTAAAAGTCACAGGAACTCAAAGCTTGAGATTTCTACACATATGACAAGGGTCTGAAGTCACTGGCTCAAAAGCTTTTAGCTAGGACAAACAGAAACTAAACCACTCATAAACAGACATTGTAATCTAGAAAACAAAATATTATAAATTTAACTGTTTTTCAGTTCACAGTTGTAACATAAAATCTTTGTGGACTTGGAATCACTATGTTTCTAAATGTTACATCAATTAATTGAATAATAAATATTGATTTAAAAAACAAGCTTCAGATGAGTTGTTGAACACCTTTATATGAGTCTAGTTTCCATTGGAAATATTTCTGGAAGGAGAAGGTACTGTTCTTGTTTCCTGACAAGCTATATATACCAGTTTAGGGCAATTATCTTCTAGCTACCTGGGTCTGTAATGTTCTGTAACAGAGTGCAAATGGATTAAAATTAACAGACAGTTTTTAAGTGCTATTGTGCTAAGCTACCCAAGCAGTGATTCTGCACTTCAACTAAAACGCTCCAGGGTAAAACACTCTGCATGTGAGTGCAGCTGTACACATGCAAATACTTATGAAAAAAATTACATCCATGTGGTATAAAGGTTTTATAGGTATCATCTGGGGATGGCCACGTTACACATTAATGACTGACATTCTTTTGAGGTAACTAACGAGGCCATAAAAACATCTTAATATTGATGAAAACAGACTCCTATTCCTACTAACATACCAACTTCAAAAAGTGCAGTATCCTGAGCACTTCCAGGTGGGGAAAAAAAAAAGGAAAAAAAAAAAAAAAAANAAAAAAAAAAAAAAAAAGAGTTTCATGTTAAATACATCTCGCTGTAAACTTGAAGCTATATTCCACTTCTACTGCTGAAACTCCTCATTTCTAGACCTACATCATTAAGAAATTCATTACCTTAAAACTGTTGCCTATAATAGAAGTTACGCATTACAAACAGCAAAGCAAGCCTATAATTGCTTCTCCTCGGAATGAAGTGTTTACACACAAACACATTAGGCAATCGGACTTAGGGAACTGGGGTCCTGGCTAACATAGGGGGAATAGACTAAAGTCAAGCACTAACAACTTTAACAATACATCATTCTAACATCATTAGAACAGTGCAAATTCTTAACTATCTATAGAAATATTAAGACCATTCAAATAAAATATTTAAAACATAACATATGTAATAGCCCCTCTCACTTTACTGACCCATTGCTTCTCAAAATTTTTATTATTCTTTCAGTTACTACACCAAGTAGTGGATCAGGAACCCATCTGATTAGTATTGTAAAACAGATGCACAGTCCTACCCACAAGAGAAATTTACAGTCTCAGTAGGAAACAAAAAGACAGTAGATGGACTCAGGCAAACACAAATGTATGAACACAGCATTGTTCAGCACGCTGCAGTGGTTCAGTGCACTAGCAATTGTAGACATAAACAGCAAAGAAGAGTTTCAAGGCAAGCTCTAAAATAATAGTTGCTCCAAGAGTGCTCATAAAAGATTTTCTCCTAACTTAAAAGAACAGACTTGGAGAAACTAAGAAAGACAAAACAAAGATGTTTGGAATTGCAAACCTATCTGAGGGCAAAAGCCTTCCTCTGAATCCTGACTGATACAAGAACAGATAGAGCGTGAGAGAGACTGGGAGATAAATTGTTTGTATTTAATGTGATAGAGAACAAGAAAGGGTCAACATGGTCAAAGTGGTGGTTAGGAGATGCTTGCAGCAGTATTCTCAAAAAAAAAAAAACAAAGACTGGATACAATAACATTTTTATGTGGCATTTTTATAAGGTCAGAAAAAAAGAAAGCTACACTTACCGACAAACAAAATGGTAAGGCCTGGATGAGAGTTTTAGTGAAGTAGATGGATACAGAAGGTTTTATTTGTTAGTTAATCATGTTTCTAAATCTCAAGGATTCAGATACAATTGTAAAAAAGAGGTCCAGGTGCCTAAGTGAGGGCAGGGTGATGGCAGCAGTCCAAAAGATCAAGGAAAGAACTAACAAGAGAGACTCAGGAGATTAAAAATTCACTTTCAGTTATGCTGAACTTAATTTGATAGCAAGAATTCTTTAAGGAGACTTTAAGAACATAAGCAAAGAATTCTACATGTGCAGACAGATCTGAAAAGCATAAATGCAGAGACATAGCTGAACTCCTTTTAGTAGCAGAATCAGAAGAAAACAAAAACTGGAATTCCACAGTTAGAAGTGAAAATAGAAGGATTATCAAAGAAACCTTTATAAAAATCACAGACATTTTTCAAATGAATTTGTGTTCTTTATGATTTCTGATTTAGTAAAAACTTGAATCAATAAAGATTGATTTGTTGCATCTGTAATTTGTTTTGGGAGCATATCCCTATCACTGATCAGGTGTTAAACATTCCAAAGCAACAAGCACAAGGGAAAAAATAGCTCTAAAGAGAAAACTTTTATTCAGGAAAAAAGTCAAAGAGTACAAGTAAAGACTCCAATTATTTTAAACTGCTTACTGATCCTAACTTTTTCTATATTGTATGATCAAGAAATTGTTTCTCTTTCTGAAACCTATCTTTTCAATAAATGTCAATAACCAGAATGAGGTGTTTCATATATATTAGGAACTCCTTAAAAACAATGGGAATAAGCAAATTGCTCTGTTTTTTTTTCAACAATTGGTCCATTCAACCATATAAAAAGGACATCCAGTTAAAAAAAAAAGATTTTTTTTCAGATGTTCTAGAAAGCTTAATTTAGTCTAGCATCATCAAATACTGTCATATAAAGATCAGAACAGGATCCTGTGGTCATCATGGTTCACCAGGCTTCACGGAATATATAGAGATCAATTCATCACATTACTAGAATCTTCAACTCCAGCACAAGCCCTTACGGAGGTCATGAAAAAATTCTCCTACAGTACAACTCAATTAGTCTTATGCATTTTCACCAAAAAAATGCTAATATTTATGTCAAATCAGTGATCTAGTGAGGTAGTACAAGGCCGCCTTTTCTTTTTGACAGTACAGAAGTTTCAGTCCAAAGGAAGTACATTGTAAAGAGCTGGCTAGCAAACCATATGGTTTCCAGAGTCAGGATGTCCTGACATGTACCACATAAGTTCACAATTAAAAAGAAGCAGTATGAAATGACAATTGCTGATGCAAAAGATTTACCAACAGAAGTWACATACATACCTTTCTTCAAAAGAAAACAGATCTCAAAACAAACAAATCAAAAATCCAAAGAAAATCAAAATAAAAACCCCCATACTACATTTTACACAGAAGCCCTCCCTAACACCATAGAAGCGGACATGAATCATATCACTGTGTGATTTGAGTATTGTTATGACTGGAAGTAAGCATGTATATATTTAGCAAGCATTCAGGCTAAAAAAAAAATGAAAATCAGTCAGTCAGCAAGAAAGGAATGTCTCTCTCACTGACGTAAGCCAAGAAAGGAAAACTGTTTTTATTATCTTACTCAGAAAAGGTCCAAAGCGTGTATTCCAGAATTGCAGAAACAATGGAGTGCTACTACATTTGTTAATGACTAAAGGATTACCCTATCAGGAACAGACTGACACAATTAACTCAGAAATTCCAAATAAGCCTACTCTAGTTCGGGGTGGGGTGGGGGGGGGGGGCATTGGGGGCAACAACAAACAAACAACTCACCACCACCACCACTCTGCAAAGAAATACCCCCATTCATAAATTTGAAAACTTCAAGTACTTGGCAATATAGGTCACCGTGATCGTGTTGCTAGGATGCATCAAGCCCTTCTCTGACTCTCTATTACATAAAAGGACTAGGTGGTTGTGCTACTAGTCTCAGCTCAAAAATACAGTCCCACAGTGAGTGAACATGACTGTATTTGGAATAAATGCTACTCAAGAGTAAAACTTGCTCACTATAGTTTAAAGACCTGAATGGGACTGTCAAAAGCTATCCTGTGTTTTTGACTACAGCTTCCTCTGCAAATTTTCCACTAACCCTACCCTCAGCACTAACTCTACCCTCAGCACTCAGCAATACACAAAGAGCCTGGAAGAGCCTTACAAATACTTCAGAGGCTGGGGGGGCGGGGGGAGATGAGAGGGGAAAATTTATGAGAATTTTGCCTTCTTTCTTCGGGGAAAAGATTTATCAGCTTCAAAGACTGGACTCCAACTCAAAAGTAAACACTTTCTTTCGGTATGATTTCCCCTCAACAGTACCTGGAGGTGGGAAGGTAGTGCACTACTACTGACAAAATCTTTATGCAGTAAAAGCCTAGTTAATCAATACCTTAAAGGTTACTTAAACAAATGTTTAAGTGTAACATTTTTTTCAGAAACTTGACTTAAATTATAGGACATTATTTCATGCCATCTTCAGAGATGAGAGCAATTGATTCCCATCGCATTTAAACAGATTTCTCACAGAAAACTATCTCCCGTTCACTTTTATGTGGAAGGCCCTGGAAAAAGTAACTTTAATTCAAGCAAAGTATAGCTAGCCCCTAGGCACAATCTGTTTAAATACCTAATGCTAGTCAAAGACAATACCAGGAAAGCTACAGAGCTAAAACTGATCAAGTATCTAATGAGTAGAACATCTAAATGCTCAGTTTTCAGCTGCCATGAACAGACCAGAGCAGAGAATCAGTGCTTGCACACTTTCAAAATTACACTTTGAAAAGCACTTGTTAAACTAGTATCTTCTGCCATAAAGTACAAAAACTCAAAGTATTACAAAAATGTTTTGAAATACCACAGACAGGATAAAAGTAGCTCTTCAGTAAGTCGCTGTAACAATTCTCCAGAAAACCACAACACACGATGCTACCAGCTATGAATTCTGAAGAACTTAATGAGGGGGTGGCTAATCATGAAAATAGATGAAATCTGAACGTTATGCTCCTTTTTCATATACATCCCGCCAGAAATTACATTAACTGCAATGTATGGTAACTACCAAGCACAGATTGCTGACTGATTACCCAGTTTTTAGCTGAGAAAACAGTGAGTGCTCATTCAATACCTACCACACTGTAACTGTGCCATATGTCCCCATACTGGAGGAATGCTGCACAAGCACCGCTGACTTTGGAGGGTCACTTATACTTTCTGCTGATTAGGAAAAGAGAAGTTCCCATTTTTCTATTGATTTTCTATATAATACTGAAATTTTCATCCTTTTTGCACAAGTAGTATAAACAAACTGCAGGCCTTTAAATCAACTTCTGTTTTTAATTGAAGGACCAAAAAATACACCAAAAAATGCCACCGTTATGATCGATGATACCCTTTTCTGGATTCTTTGTGGAACAAAGGCATTTAAGAGACTTGTGAGGTTGCACATTAGAATAACGTAACTACCTTACACACTGCAAAGAACAACTAACAAGCACACAGTTTCAAGCTTATGAACTGCACTCTGTATAGACACTTAGATGCTGTTGAAAACTTGGATGTTGATGAACACAATTTTTTTTTTAAAAGAACATATTACTAAATGAGTTAGAGGTAATACAGCTTTTACTCACCATGTCAATACTATGAGCTTTGTAACACAATCTACCTTTCTCTTAGAATAATATTAAATAGCAAATTAAATTGCTATCCRTATTTTACTTAGTCAAACAATCGAGTGTGCCATGACACAGCAACCAGTTTAGACAATATGCTGTTAATCTTCACAGTAGAACATATAATTATATTCAGGCCTAATACATAGGAGTACTGAAAAGTGACTGAGAGTTGCTTAAATATTTGTATCAAAGAAGGCCTGTTCAAAACAAGTCAGAAGTTTCCTAGCTTGAAATCCACATAAGTAGAATGCGCACAACAGTGCTGCCCAACTCTAAACAGCCAGAGCAATAGAGTAATTAAACTACTCCCATGTTTACACAATAAGCATTCCCCCTCAAGTCATTCCCAAGATAACTACTAACTTATAATACATGGCTAGTTTCTAGATTACAAAATCATCATGCTCAAGATCTTAGAAAAATCATCCTGTACAATTTAAATACTATTAAAAGGAAGATTTAGAGTTATTTGTAAACAATAACTCTCACAGGTTACGAACTTTTAAAAACATAGAGCATTTTTAAAAATAGTAATTTGCTTGCTATTAGTTCAGAGATAAATGATGGACAACACTGGAAAGCAGGCCTATCCTTCCAAACCATAAAAGGAATATCATTCTTTGCACTGTAAAGGAACTCAACAAAATATTTCTGGCTTTTGATGGCAAAGCTACTGTTTAGCCATGAAAAAAAACGCAGGAAAACTGCATATTGTTGCTAGCAATTGATGCCTTACCAATAATGCAGTTAGTATTGTAAATTGATACAAAAAGCCTATCAATAAGCCTGAAAAAGTATAGATTCTAACAGACGAAAAAATAAAAGGAAGTTTTTGGTATAAGATAATAGTTCATGTTCACTTATAACAAAAGGAATTACTTTCGTCTTCCCTGGATGTATGCTGCTTATAGTAACATTACTAACAGGTCTATACCAGGGGCAGTATCCAAACATTCTGTCCTGTTAAAGAACTCTTTCAAAATCTGTATTTTTTTTAATGATAACAGAAGTTTGAAGAGAAGACATTAAGTAGCTGAAGCATAAACCCAAGCAAAATAAACATTATCATGTAAACTTAACAATTTTAAGGCAAGGCATATTACCATTTTTGCAGACAGAAGTTTGCATGGTATCTCTGAACAAGCACAGTTTTTACATACACCATAAAAACAGTCACACAAAATAGTTCCTACAGAATAGCAGTATTTGTAGTTTCAGTTAAGCCCTTATTTTTGAAAACAAATTTTACTTCATGCAGGAAGTCTCACCTGTCAAAGTATAAAAAAAAAGAGAAGAGAAGAAGTAAGATGTACAGAATGGGAATTTTAAAAAAGAAATTGAACTGTGCTCCTAGTTTTGAACATTGCTCTTTCTTCAGTTCTCTGGTGAAGGTAATAGCTTTGCTTTTGTTTCCATTCTCCCAAAGCTTTGCATCTTTAAAATGGGAGAAAATTTTAGCTACTTCACTGGAGGAAAAAGATGGTTATCATAGCAATTTAGTTAAAGAACAAACAAGAATGATGACTATTATTACAAGAAGCAAAATAGGCCTCAAAACCACAATCTTACCATTGGTGGCAGCCCACCAACTGCAGAGCCTGCTGCCTTCGCTAGCTATTAATTTAGTCAGTGACCCATCGCAGAAATCAGTCATCAGATAAACTCCAGAAATGGGATTTGAAGCAAGTCAACTGGATAGGTTTCTACTTCTGACTTGAATCCCTGGTTTTCATTTAGGCAGAGGAGAAAATGACCTTCCTGTGCCTACTGCCACATAAGGCTAACAGACTAAATATTTGTTTGTCAACACATTAAATTTACTCAAATGCATCCTTTCACTATAAGTACCAAATGCTAAAAACTCAAGTAGCAAGCTACAGCATTCTCACAGTATGACATCATCTTGTCTGGTATACTTTAATATGATTTAGAAATAAAATCCGATTAACTGACAGTAGCTTAAAGAGGATACATTAAAGATCCAAATTGAGGACACTTATCCAGTGAAATGAAAAAGAGAGCACAAGTGCAATGTCCAGCCTTTCCAGTGAATTCTACAGAACAGGCCACACTGGCTGTTTCAATGCTCTGCTGTAATAGTGACAAAGTTATCCTATAAAAGCTGAGTAAAAGCAATCCATAAGTCTAAGCAACAAGATTAAGATTTTCTGGTATCCATGGATATACAACCCAATCACATGACAACCTTACTGTATAGACTTGCAAGTGACCTGACACAGGGAGAAATCAAGCTGTACATTATCTACATAGTTTCAACATTAGTGAACCACATTCCAGTTTTACAAACTGAAAACTTCCTTCTACTGAAGAAGATTGCCTGTTTCCAAGTGTTCATATTTGCATTTCTCATTACATGATGCTTACTGTTTACCTTATCCTTACCAAGGAAACTTCAACAAAGTCTTTATGATAATTACCATTTGTACCCAGGTTAGTTTTTAAGTTTGTAGTTAACATCAGGAATGGTGGTAGAAATACAGATACTATTCTTGGAGCATCAAACAGAAAAATGTATAAGCACTTACTCAAGTGTTTCAAAATTACCACCTGTTAAGGCACATTACATTAAGTATCTCCACTATGTCAGTATAACTACTTACAAACTTTAGGAAACATCTGCATTTTACAAGACCCACAGGGAAAGCCAACAGTTAGGCCAGTTCATGGAGAATCAACAACTTGATTTAAAAAGTTGTAACTGTCCTGCTTTAAGACCCAAGCCTAACAAGTAGTAACTCTCAGCAGCTTCAAGAGGAAGCTCTCAAGTATTAATTACATGCAAAGCAGAGCCCTCTCCTGTGCCTCCTGAACAGTTATCTGTGTTATACTCAAACTATTCCTAGCATTGCTAAGAAAACTTCCTAGCTAATTTAAAGCAAGCTGTCATCTTGCACAATGCTAATCAAAATATATCAAGCTGGTCCAGAAAGCTAAAAGATCTAAAAAACTATGGTCTACCCTCCAACTTCCTGAAAAAATAAGTTTCAGTACAGTCTACATTTACAGTTTCAAAATGAAAAATAGAAGTATTCAAAAATACATTAAAGTGCAGAACACCCTTAAAATTAAGAGTACTGTACAAATCTGTTTACTATACTGATAAGAGTGCTGTCCCCCAGGCTCCATACACATTCCTACAAGCACCAACAATCGTGAGTATGTCTCCTAGGATGATTAGCTTAACTGAAGTTACATGCTTCAGAGGTCTTGCCTGCAGACTAACAGCCTACTGTTAGTAGGCTGCTTAGTAGCCTATAGTATACTGCAGAAAACATACAGAGTATCTGTTTAGAAGAACTTTTTTTTAAAAAAAAAAAAAAAAGAAAAAAGAAAAGCTCTTCAAGTTTGAGCCATTTGGAAGGATCTGAAAATAACAATAGCTTAAGGCAAGTACACATATTTGTTTTCCCTCCACAAACCAAGATTTAAAAAAACATAGCCAGAGGGCACAGGAAAAAAAAAAAAAAAAAAAAAAAAGGAGTGGTGCTTAAATAACCTACAACACAAGCCTTCTTACTTCTCAGGCGCACACAACATAGCATTCAAAGCTCAGGAAGACACTGCTTCCCCATGTGTACACATTTAAATGCTCTCATTCTTCACTGTGTGTATACATGCATGCACGCACACAGAGATCCACACACACTCACCACTTTATCCATTAGCTTCCAGGTCTTCTCCACAGTCCTGCGGTCGGCAGCTGCCTGCTTGGGGGGGCCCACAGCATCCTGGATGGCATCAATGAAGCCCAGAATCCGCCCCTTGCGAGGGTTCCGGCCGTTGAGGGAATTGGCCATCTGGGCGCCAAGCTGGGCACAACGGCACAGAAACAGAGACTCACAAGGTGCCCCGAAAGCATTCTGTCATAAAACTAGCCGCAGCCACTGAGGTAACACTTCCTCCTCCGCAGGCAGGAAAGGGCAAGACTAGCGCATGTTTAGGAACAACTTTAACTTTTCCTGACCAACAGCGTAAACCCACCTGGGCCGAGTTTACACTGCCAGAAGTGATCCCGGATTTATTGTCAACATCAATATAAACAAGTGGGAGGCGGAAGGGGCTGCCCGCAAACGGAGGGCCCCGGCCGAGGCTGCCTGCCCCCCCCCCCCGCTGCGGGGGCTCCCGCAGACCCCGAGCCGCCGGGCACATGCCCGTCGCCGGACAACAAAAAGCGGAAAACATACAGGGGCCACGCGGCAGGA
>NW_028185239.1:991902-1020211 GCF_003343005.1 Rhea americana | reverse complement strand
GCCCTGTGGCGCTGCTGCCGCTGCTGCCGCCGCTGCGGGCGCACGGGCGGGCGCTGCCCCGCAGGGGACCATGGGGAGCTACTGCCCCGCCGGCCGCATCTCCTCGTCCGTGCCACAGCCCGGCCCGCCCGGTGGGTGGGTACGGGCGCGCGTGTGTGTGTGGAGCGACAGAGAGAAATAGAAAAGAGAGCCCTACAGGCACATGCAAGAGATAGAGATATGCACACGCACAGATCGGTATGCGGCACCGCTCGCAGCCCCCGGCAGGCTATGATCTTCCCTCACTGCTACAAAGTGAGGCTGGCTCGGCGGCGGCGGCGGCGGCGGCCCGGCTCCCGCTCCCTCCCCCTCCCCGCGGCGCTCTGGCGGCCGCTCCTCTCCCCGTAACATGCCCACCCCGAGGACAACACTCGCCCCGCGCATGCGCGCTGCCAGGAAGCCGGGGGCAAGAGGAGCGGGAGCGCCGAGGAGGGAGCCCTCCTCCCACAGGCGGGAACCCCCTCCCGCCTCCGCGCAGCCAATCAGAAGGGGCAGACGCCTTTGCTTGACGTGCTCTCCAGCAAATGAGCGAGGAGCTGGGAGCAGAGGGTTGGGGGTAGACGGCTTAGGAGACGGGGAGAGGGGTGGGAAAGAATAGGGGGCGGGCGAGTTGAGAGTGATGGGAGTAGTGACCAACGGGAGAGCTCGACGGAGGGAGGCGGAGCTTCCGGTCCCGCCCCTCAGGCGTTGCGCCTCCTTGGGGGGCGGTGCGCGGGGTGCTCCGGGATGGGGGGGGGGGAATGTGAGGGCTTTTCGGGTTTCTGGGGCTTTTCTGGGGGGCTCTGTTGGGTTGCGGGGGGGGGGGGGGAATGTGAGGGCTTTTCGGGTTTCTGGGGCTTTTCTGGGGGGCTCTGTTGGGTTGCGGGGTCTCACGCCGTGGATAGGGCCTTTTGGACACTATGCCCTTGCCCCGCAGGAGCAATTGCACTCTAGTCTCGCTGAAGGCTGCTGTGCGTTAAAAATCAGTGTTTTTTGTTGCTGTCTTTCGGGTTTTTCTGCCTTAGCACTTCCCTTTCACGCTTTTGAGAGTGTCTTTGTGGTCACAGAGAACAGGAACTAATTTTCCTTGTGTCTGGCTTCTTGTTTTTTTTGAGGGGGGAAGGGTTGCTTTTAAGCAAATGCTGAGATTTCATATGTTAAAAGTTTGGGCTGGAGAGCTGCAAAAAGCAGTGATGGCTGTAAGGCTTGCAGTGCAGCCCTGAGAGGTCGTGAGTGAATATGCAAAGACTTTCTAGTTAAAGCTGTGTGTGCTGCTGGAGAGCCTAGAAACCCTATTATAATGGTACAGGACATTTGACTTAAGATTTTTCAGAAGACAGCACAGAGCATAATGATGTTAATGAATGTTAATTTTATAATTACCTGCTAAAGAGAGAAACTCAAAAAATGGAGCTCTGAGGCTGTTTTAATGAGAATTAAATTATTTTAGATAAGTCTTAGTTCCAAGTTTCGGTTTTCTGAATACCATGAAGYGTATTGTCTGCAGTAGAGTCTTTTCTAGAGATCTTTTAAAATAATTTGCCCTTTTTTTTTTATGAAGTAAAGTCAGGAAAAACAGAAAAGAAAGTTGTTAATGGAAGAGTTTTGCTGTTTCTTTTATTTATGTTACCACTTGTTTTAAGTACTAGTATCTTTCCATTGATTTAAAATTTGTTGAGTTAGTCCTTTGGGCGCACACATAACAATAAAATCCTATCAATGTCTTTCTCAAAGGTCATTGATTCTCTATAGCTTTAAAATATGAATTGGCAGATACTTGCCTTAAATGGATTGGGAGCTTCTCATTTCACTGTGGATGCTCTAAATTATTCTCTTTCCTGTGCTGGTTTAAATGTTGTTTTAAAACTCTTCCTCTGGCAGCCATTCATATCCTTTCCTCTTTTGGAGCACTGCTTGCATCAAAATTAGGTTGGTAGTGGATAGCCTTTCTTTTGCTATCTCCTGTTTAGTTGTGGGTAAAGCAGACAGTCTAACTTTATTTCACAGCTTGTTAAATCTTTAGTTCTTTCTTCTTCTTTTTCTTTTTTTATTTCATTTGTTGTTAGGTCATTCTGCTCCTATTCCACACACTGCCAAGAGCTATGATCTATGAGTTGCACTTTTCAGCTGTGTGAAGCTGAGTCATATTGTCTTGCAGTTCATCTGAGTGCAAAGCCAGCCAGAGTAAGCAGCTTGATTCCCTGCATCCCTATGTGTGTGTGTTGCATTATTAAGAGAATAAGAAGCTCTGTCAGGAAAGTGAGTGGTTTTCAAAAAGCCATTTTTCATTGTGTAGGCTGTACAGTAAGTATAGGTATTCTGGGAATTACGGTCCTCAGAGGGACCATATGAACAAATTTTGGAAGCAAGCCTGCTGGGATAAAATGTGAGAGATCCATATGTCTTCAGTAGCAACGATGTTAAAAGATGGCTCAGGCTTTTGTGTGCTATGTTGTGAAAAGACTAGAAGACACAGCATTGCCTTTGTGGTTTCAAGCAYAGAGAAAGAGTGAAAGGACCATTTCATAGAAGACAGCTGAGAGGTAAGGCTGAGCGAGGAACAAGCAGCTGCTATGTGTTTGAAGCTCAAGAGATGTGCTTCTCAGTGGTGGAGAGCATAAGGACTTACCTTGCCTGTGTAACCAGCTGGATCTGTGGGGTGCATGAGGGCAAAAGGCCCTCAGAAAGGTGGTGGCTGAAGGCTGTGGCCGCCTAGAATATTTTGACGCAAGCCAGTAGTGGTGTGTTAACGTGGTAGTATCCTGAAGGATGTATGCGAGGGTATTCCCATTGCTGAACTTTAAGCACTTTAATAGCCTAACTTAAGAAGCTGTTTACCTGTATGTAKGTCCACTGAGAGTCCACAAAACCACCAGAAGGGATTCAAAGCAGAAACCTAAGCCAGAGATTTTGAATCTCTGTGAGAAGGGGAGAAAGAGAAACTTTGTTTGGGCTATACATAACATGCGTAGGTAAGTATGACTTCTAATTAAGGCCCTCAAGTTATGTACCTACAACTAGAATGCATCCCCGGATCTCCCATACTTACAAACTCTCTCCCCTGATACTTGCTTTTTGTACTCAGTATGATATTAAAGATAATGATAGTTTTGATCTATTGCTTATAAGTATTTTAGTTACTGTATAAGAATGCTATAGGATGGAACCCAAAGGTGAAAAATTTTGTGATTTGTACGTTATCCTCACTCTAGCCAAGTTATTAGCCAGTCATGTAATGATGCCTGGATGACTGCGCTGTAAGGATTTGGTGAAATCCAGTAATGGATTGGAGTGAAGGTGTTTGTGACTCAAAATACGATAGAGGAAGGAATCAAGACAGAAAGAAGCTTTGTTCCAAACTCTTAAATCCCTTTGTAAGATAAGGATTTCTGACCTGACAGTTTTCCAGAAAGATGAAATCATACCACTTCTTGGAAAGCCCAACTGCCTGATGGAAAGGGCAAAAACAGAGGTACAAGAGATTGGAAGTAAGCTAACATTGTGGCATCTGTACAGTTAACTCGTACTATCTGTTAACTTTGTTTTTGTCTACTGGTGACGTTCATTCCTTGGAGTGGCTAGACAGCCTAGTAGATGAAAGTTCATGTTGCTGTTCTTGAATGAATTCTGTAAAAGAGCCATCAACAGTAGCTGCAAGTAAGAAAGATGACTTGGTGGCTTTTTTGTTGGTTTTTCCTTGTTTTCTATTCACCACCTATTTAAAATAGTATTGATCTTTTGCAGTTAGTCAATGTATGTGGTCTGGAAGCTGTGTTGACTTGTGTTTTTTGCCTTAGCTCCATTTAAAGTAACTTTTTGCCAAAATGTGCTGAAATGTAAGAACAGTGACGAGGTCAGATAACGTATTGCTCTTATGTATGTATAATTTTTAAAGGTTAATACAATATTCAATGTGCTAAGTTAAGTGATAACAGCAGCAATGCCTATAAAGGCTTAGGCCAGCTGTTTCAAAATTTGATTTTGAAATGTCTCCTTGCTGGCTGTAACACTTAAAATACCCTGAGTATCCCAGCATCCTTAAACTTTTAAAGTCATCTCTTAGTATTTTGATATTTTGCATACGTACGTGATTACAGAAAGGCAGCGCTAGTGCTGCTTTTTTGGGACGTAGCATCCTGCAGCGTGCTGTCAGGCAGCGGTTCAGTGGCTGCAGCTCTTAAGAAGGTGCCGTGCTCCCCAGCGGGAAGCCGCTGGTCAGTGTTTGCGTGAAAGCTGAGGCTGCAAGAGCAGCTAAAATCCCAGGTTGTTCTGGTGCCTTATGTCCATCTGTTCTGTTCTTTAAGTTTCCAGGACCATTTGCCTAAGTACGTTTTAATTAGTCCATTCTAGAAATAAACAGCGTCTTACACGTTATGTCCCCCACCAGCCCGCAATATCCAGTTATTACACCTAGTCACTTGTAAAAACTGTAAAGAATATTAAAATGTAATAAAAGGCAAATCATTTTGTGCTATTATTTTATAGTTCTCTCAGGTGTGCTAGCCTCTGCAGAACTATAAAAATAAAGCRTAAGCTGTTTGTTTGTGACTTTGGGGTTGAGCTGCAGCACTGCGGGTAACTTTTAAACTGAATTACAACACTTTTATAGAGACAGCAAATAAAACTTATCACCTGTTACACTGAATTCTCTTATTGATAATTTAAGTTGGTATACCAACTCCGTTCTTGCCTTAGGAGCTAATTACTTTAGAGAAAATTGGTGATAACTGACAACTTGTCTTTAGATTCTTATCCAATTAATTCAGCAACCTCTAAATGAATCCCTTTACTTTTTTTCCCCTCCAAATACTCACCTTACTGACATTTATAGTCATCAGGTCCTCAACCCTACTTACTTTTTTGTTTTGTTCTTCTTATTGGTTTCTAGAAATCTGACAGGTGATTTTCATGTAGGAAATAGAAATCGCCTTGTAGTTTAGTYCACTTTGCTATGGGACTATTGAAAAAACACTGCCTTCAAGGTTTCTATGCTATCTTGCACAGTGGAAACCAATCTTCACTCCAGCAGGCTGCTGCAGTATAGTTCATTATAATACTGTGTTGCTGCATTAGTTACCTCTGATGAGGGTTTACATACTCTTTTACCCTTGTTTTGGAAAGATAAGTTAAATTTGACTGTGTCTGTGCTTGTAAATAAAATGGGCCAGCCACTGCTCTCTGGCCCAGGGGCCAGCTAACATGGCATGATGTGGCTGGCAGTCACAGTTCTTAGCAAACCTTCCTATCCCCTGAAACAAAGTAGCTGTGAGCAGACCAGTGATCCCTGACCTGTGCTAATCCCTCAGGCTCTGTGGGAGTTGTTAGGGAAAACAGCAGCTGACATGGGCCAAAGCTATGAGGAAACAGGCTATCAGCTTAACATCACAGATCATCATGTGCCTAGATCACCATGACCCTAGTTAGTGTACACAGGTATGGACATAGCCTCTCTGTGTGTATATATGTGTGTATAAATATATGTGCATGCACACACCGTAATATGGGACCTTTCATCTCTAGATTAACTTTGGTTGGTTTTCAAATAATGAATTTTGCTATCATCAACTTCTTTCTAGAACATGGAGACTGAACTACTCAAAGCTACGTCTGAAGTACATTGGCAAGACTCTTATTAATAAAAGCTCTTGGGCCATATTTCCAAAACTTTCACTAGCACCAGGAGCAAATCAACAAATGTATGATACTGTTTCCTTTACACAATATAGCAGAACAATTTGCTTTATTGTGAGCAATTAGAAAATATATTATCTGTTTGCAGGATACTGAGAATGACAACGAATTTGGGGGGCCAGGCCTGTGTGTGTCGATCCACCTCACTAATGAGTTCATTTGCTGTAAACGAGATGGCCTGCTTCAAAACACATCTTTGCCTTAATATATTGTATTAAAAAAGCGTCAGCTTAATTTTAAAACAACGTAACCCTCGGGGAGCAATTTTACATGAATTCTTCTGTTTCTTCTCGGTTATTAATTGCATCCATCTGCTATAGCAGGTGCAAAGGCTTTAACCAAGTTTTATCATTTTTAACGTTACCTCTTGAATTTGTCCCATCTGTGCTATAGCATAAAAAAAAATCATTTAAAAAAATCTTCATTCCCCCCCTCCTTTCTTTTCCCCAGTTTCTGGCAAGTGCCAGGATCTTAGATCTTTATAATATGGGTCTGATAAAACAATAGCAGCAATATTTAATTTCAGCATCTTATTTAACATCCTATCCAAATGCAATTGAGATTTCGTTTGACTTAAGAATTAGGAGCTATCCCTCTTCCATTCAAATATCTCTTTCACCAGAATTTGAGATTTCCAAATTGTGGCAAGTGGTTGTTAAGTAAGTGTTTAAGGACTTTCCCTTGCCATCCTTCTCTGGAGTAGAAGTTGTACTTTAATAGAAAACAATAGAAAACAAGCATGTGACTATCGAATGCGGTTTAGCATAGAAAAATTTCCTCCGTGCTTCTGCAAATCTAAAATTTCAATTAGTAGATTTTCTTTCTTTTTTTTTTTTTTTTTTTTTGGACAATTTTGTCCAAATACTGGAATGAGATGCAGTCTGTTGTGCAGCCTTTTTTGCAGCAAGCAAAAATATTTTCAGTCTAATAAAACAATATCTTAGAATAAAATGGGGAATATACTGCTGCGTTAAGAAATATACGTGGGCATTATGATTTATTTGCTTACATTTATTTTCTAATGCTGATAATTATGGTAACTTCTAATGTTCTGTCCTTCTTCACTAGAAAGAAGTCTTTTTGCTATATCCTGCTTGACTCCTTGACTATGACTTCTCGTGGTTTATCTTGTGTTTCCTGTGCGCTTAAATTGTATGAATATTTTATTTGTGAGTGAATATTAGGAAGCTTTTGTTTTCATGACTAGTGTGGTAAGTACATAATGTTCTTTGGCATTTTTTTTTCTTATTCACCTTAATTAAAAAAAAGGGGGGAGAATATTTGGGTTTTTTTGGTTCCCTTTCTCTACCCCCTTCCCACCAAATTAAATGTACAGATCAAATACTTGGAAGACAAGGAACTGTTATTTTCTGATTTTGCTCATACATAGGTCATTTGCAAACATAACTACAAATATCAAAAGCATTGTTTATTTGCTGAATGCTTCAAAGCATTAAGCATTCAGTGATTCTCAGATTGGCTTTACAAGCTTTTTGCATCAGTTGTTCATTCTAGATAATACATTTGGTGATCTACTTTTTCTAACTGACTACAGGGCTGACTTTTTTATTGAGAAAGTCAAATGAAAAATATTGAATGAAACTTCTAGGGGGAGGAAAAAGTGATTTTGCTGTTCTGAAATGCTCATTTTCATGTATTAAGCAGTCATACTTTGAATAACAGTGGATCTTATTTAGAAATGTGCTTTTTCATTATTCTGTTAATTCTGTTGTATGGGAGAGCACAAGATTGTTTCCATTAAGTTTTGGATTAAGGTGTGTTGTCTCAGATGAAATGAAAGGAGGTCAAAGTAAAATTAATAATGAAAATAAAGCTTGAATTAGCTTTTCCTATTGTTAAATTTCTGTCATTCTCTTGCTTAGTTTTCCAGGTGTCCAGTTCTTTACAGAAGTTGCCGTTGTTTAGGCAAACAGAACATTGTCACCCTTATACCAAACAACACAAGAGTGGCTTTCATTACTGAAGGTGTTTCTCCACAGGTCTTTGACCAAACTATGTTTTCTGGTATTTTTATTTTACCAATCACTTGCAGTTAAATGCAAAATCAAGTTATTGGTACAGCTGCCTTACAAGACAAAACATTTTCCTCTCTCCTTTCTGTTATTCCTGACTTCTTTGTTTTTAATCTAGTATGGTACAATTTACCTATCCTTTAAGTAGCATAGCACTTCAAGGCGTAACCAAAAATTTCTTCGGTAGTTCAGTTCTTCCCTGAAACTCTTACTTCAGGAGAGCTGAAAATAAATAAAGCACCTAAGGCAATTTCTCTACCTAGCCAACAACCATCCATGACAGATCCTAATAGGCTTTATCCTGCTCTTGTACAAATTAGCAAAGCTGTCCCAGAGCTTGCTTCTTGAGGAATAAAGAGTTCATGATTAAGCCTTACATTTCTTAACAACTGTATAATTTTGGCACCAGGTATAATGCATGTTGGTACTTGGTAAAGTCTTGGTTTCTCACTTGGTAAGTGAGAATCTCTTCAGTTTTGCTTTAGTGAGCTGAATAAAAAAACCCAATGATCTGCATAGTATTTGTTAGATCATCCTTAATTTTGAAGTTTGATTTATTTCTGCACTTTTTATTGATGAAAGAAGGATGGTCTAAATGCTACATTTTTTTTAAGAAGTACTTGCTAATATGCTAATTAATTAGCAGCTTACAGACTCATCAGTCCTGGTAGAAGTGACTATCAGCAACTGAGCTTTTCAAGTTTTATATCTTTGTCCAACTCTACAAAGAAAGACTAAAGATGATAGGAGACTTCTATCTTTTTACAAACTGTTTTTATATATTTTTCTTAAATAGGCAACACAGCCAGGATTTTGAAATCTAAATAGTGCTCTATTTGGATGCCTGTTTGCAAAGCCTTGAAAAAACAGACRGAGATTTCTGAAAACTTGATTGCATGTGAAGGTTTCTGTTTTTGATGGTGCTTTGAGCTGCACTGTTGCTTGCTAAATCTTAGATGCTTTCATCTGCTTGCCTTAGGTTTTCCTGAGGTGGTTTTGGAGCAAACATTCTGCTTTTGCTGTAGAGGTGTATGGAAAATATTATTTTTTTTCATGTATAGCATACTTAATTTTTTGTCAGATTGAAGGAAAAGTGGCTCAAGAATTCCTCATATCTTCTGTGCTATGTGAAATGGGTTTGGGCAGCTATCAGTGTCCTTCCTGGGTATTCTTTCTAATCCACAGTGGTAATCTAGATAAATAGCAGCATGCTCTGGGGGCTCAATTGCACCACTGAAATGTGATGCAATGGTAGGGGGATTGGGTATGTGTGCAGAGTCTCTGCAGGTCTCTTCCCCACACTGCTCATGTGGATATGTTGTACTTAGTATTTATTTGGCTGGCTTTGCTGTCTGATGCAGGTGAAGAGACTGCAGCTTTCAGGGGATGGTAATTCATATGCTGGAAGGATTGACTGAAGCTTGGCTCGGGCCTTCAGAAAGAGAATTTTTAAATCCTTCTTCTAAAGGAGTTACTAAGCACTTTAATAGAAACATGAATATACTCAAAAAAAATTTTTCTCCATTCACTGACATACAAAAGTTAAGCATAGTAATCTTGCTCCTTTTTTGTATAAGCTTAATACAACTTCTAAAGATATATGGGAATTTTTACTACCTTTCTTCTCTTGCATAGTTCTTTGGTCAGCTAAAGCAATGCACTTGCAGGAGTAATTCATGTTGCAGGCCCTAAATAAAGGCATAATCTGCCATTCTTAAATTCAGTAAGATCTAATTCCCAATGCTGTTCAACCTGGTTTCGTAACCTTCCACAGCTTCGTGATATAGTGGGGTCCAGAGAGCTACGTTGGCTTAGGTCAGCTGAGTGTCTCTTTCTGCAAGTCTGCCATATTCTTTGCCCACGTGGAATACCTATTTTAGCTTTCTGTCACTGAAATTCTAGGTAGTTGTGACTTTTATTGAAGTCAGGCAGATCAAACATTTTAGCAGAGTATGGTTGATACTGGGATGTAATTGAGAGAGCATATGCCAGTGCAAATATTTAAAAAAAATGTGAAACACTGCAAAAATTGCAAAAATTTGCAAAAAAAAAAGAAAAAAGAAAGAAAAGAAAAAAGAAAAAGGGATGCATGTTGCTGCTGCTTCTTTTTGTTTCTTTGGCCAAGGGTGAAAATACTGTTTGTCAACTTGCTTCCATTGACTCATTGGCTTTCTATATTTTTCCTTCCACTTGACTAAATTATACCAGTTGCATTTTAAATCTCAGGCATGATTAGTGAGCAGTGAAGCCTATGAAGAGTGTAGTTGTTCAAGCCAGATAGTAGAAATATGGTGCACAAACTAATTAGAAATCTCCTCAGAATGAATGGGGAAAATTTGCAGAATTTATGATGGGTGAATACTAAACAGCCAAAGTTCTGGAAGGGCACTTGGAATAATACAATCCAGACAACAAAGGAAACATTGTAAAAATCTTGAAGTAATGTAGTAGTAACATAAACACCCTCATGGAAAATATATTTATTTCAAAGTCCTCCTGTACCACTGCGTGGAGGCAGAGCTACCGCCGGTCCATACCTTCACACGCAGTTGTATGAGTGTCCTCAGAAAGGGGAAGAAAGGAATCAAAGTAGATGCAAAATAAGCACAGAGAGGAGTCGGATGCTCAAGATGCTCGAAGCAATAAATTTTATTTTGAGATCAGTTCAAAAATACAGGCTTGTGGCTCCACTTAAATGCCATATTTCCACTGATACTGTTATACAGACATCACCTTGGAATTTACTGAAACAAAGTGCTGCCATGTTTTCACTGTTTTTTGGGTGAGAAAGGGGGCTCCTGGCTCCTCAGCCAGACCAAATGAGTAGTATTTTTACCAATAGGGAGTATAATGGAGTAGATCAGCAGTTTAGTAGACTTCAACCTTGTGCTGGTAACGGAGATGGTGTAGAGGTGAAATGTGAGAGGAGACTTGCATGGCAAAATGAAATGGATTTGATGACCAGGTTTTCCTAGAGTTCCTGAACCCTTCCTGGCTGGTCATGCAGCCAAAATTGTATTAACTAAGTTAGTACCTTAGTATCAGAATGTATGTGGGATCTTCCTCACTGTTTGTGAATGACACTTGATCCATCCCCTATTACTTGTATAGCTCAGCTTTCTGTCAGTATATAGTTCAGCATCTGGTACAAATTATTTTCGTGATGCTCGCTGAAACTTTCTAACTTTGTTTTCACTTTGACCACATTGTCAGCTTGGCATTAGAGAAATTGCAGTTTACTTTGAAAGAGTGCTTATTTGCAGAAATAGTGAAACCTGACTGAATATGGGAGATAATTCATAGGATGCGAGTTTTGAGCTCATAAATATTTGGTATTCATTGTAAATATTGGAATGCTACTCTTGTCTATGGCGTGGAACAGAATCTGCAACATGGCTTTTTTTTTTCCTCCTTTCTTTCTTTCTTTTAAGAGGGCCTGTCAGTGAGGGTTTCAAATATTAGCATACTATTTATAAGCCGCTTTACAATAGGGAGTAGGATGAGAATTATTCAGAACTTTGGCAGTAATTGAGTGTAATAAATCTGTGGCAATCACAGCTATTCTTTAAAGTAATGTACCCACAAACACAACTAGTTGTTTTATGAAGCTTCATTTGGATCTTGTCTGCACAGGTCAAAATCAGGAATAGTTTAGTGGAATTTTAATGAAATATTGGAAATAATGATGTAAAATTAGCCTGAACAATTGAAGAATTCAGAATGCTCTTTCTCAGCAAAGTTACTACAGGCATACAGGAGAATGAGTGTGACTACGTAGATTTCGCTTTCACTGAGCTGACTTTATTTTCAGCATGACAATCTTAGAGAATCACCAGGATAATTATAACTAATGTTTAATTGTATTACATGGAGCGTTTAAACAGTATCAGTGTTTCAGATGACGATTTTGTGTGTTCACAAAGCTTTTTTTTTTTTTTAATGATGGGTTTACAATGTAATGATAATATGTTATTTTTAAAATATACTGAGTCTTTTTCAGGAGAGAGCTACAATTAGAGTAAATTGACTTCAGTGAGACTGTCTTTCTATTCATTAGTAAAATGTGCAGCTCTTTAGATCATCATCTAAATTCTAAGCTTGCTTACTTCTGCACATTTAGGTCTTCAGTTGTGCTTAATTACTTTTTTCCAGCTAGTGCCATATTAAATCTCTCATTTTATAAATACTTACATATATGCTTAAGGTTTATCTCTGTCCAAGAGTTTTGCCAAATGGGGCTGATAATTTTTCGTATGGCTTTTCAGGAGCAGTTAGCAGTATAAACATAATGTGCATTTGCAAATGAAATGTGCAGGGCTTCTACAGGAAGTTCTCCATCATGTGGGGGTATTTGTTACAAAACACATGTATATTTTTAACTGGAAGTTTATTGAAAGCAAAGTGGCTGAAAACACTTTTTTTTTAATGTTCCCCCATATTTCTTTCTTGCTTTTTTTTTTGTTGGTTGATCATGCCTATCTCTTTAGACATTTTCAGGGCTATTAAAACAATCTTTTATAGCTTTGATTATGAAGCATATGCTTTCCTACATGTTACTTTAAGTAGATGCTGAAATCATTTAATTTTTCCTCTTTTTTTGAGGAAAAGACCCAAAACAGACCCAAAAATAAGAGTTATCACACATAAGAAAATGCAAGGCAGTGCATTTTAAAGTGAAAAGGACTAGGCTTAACAATTATGTAAGTGTTATATTCTATTTCACCTTTAAGTAGTTTACTAGAAAGCAAGGACTGCGGGCCCAGAAAAAGAAACCTAGGCAACTTCTAAAAAATCACACAGGCAAAACTTTTATTCTGAGGGTAGCTGACATGTTTGCTTCAAGTTCCAGAGTTTTTTGTAGACAGCTTGCTTAAGTGCAACTGCCAAGCATGACTGCTTGCTTGAAATTCTATAGGAATTTATTTTAAAGTGGATATTAGGGGCTGCCTGAAAATGAAACTGACTCAATTTTTTCTTCTTCCTCCCCACCATACCCTGGCCACAGCCCTTTTTGAATTAAAACTTACCCATACAGTCAAATGAGGCAGTTTCATCTTCTCCACATGCAGATGGTGTGATGAAAAGAAATGATCTTTTTTTAAAATAGCCCTATAATGTCATTTTGGGGGCATGACAGTCATAGTTATTGCTAAAGGGTGAATGAGAGAGAAAAATGAAAGAAATTGGGAACAAGTCTAGGGCAAAGATGACTAGAAATGTGATAACTTACAGAGAGGGAAAAAAAATTGGACCATGGCATGAAAGCCTTGTATTTATTAAAAGCTCCTTGTGGCAATATTCTGCTTTCTGTCACAATCCATTATACTGGGTTGTGGCTGCTAAAATGAGTGCTAGTAGTGGACTGATGAGCAATGGCAATCAGCCCAGGTGGGAGAACTTGAAGAATTTCAGTGTGCAAAAGCTTTTCATCCCTAATTATTTTTGATCAGTGTGGTATGGAACAACTGGCTGTTTGGAAGTACTTAGATGGAAATCTGCAACTCACTGTGAAAGATGCTTACTGTATAACTCTGAGAACCTTTTCAATGCCCAAGTCATACCACCTTCCTTTTGTGCATAGCACTTCCGAAATATATATATATATATATATATATTTTAAATGGACATCTATTTCTAGTCATAGTTTCGTAGTGCCAGTGCAAATGCTTCAACTTTGGAGGCACTGAAAGGCTTTTTTCATCTTTGTGGGAGATATTTTCATACAATCGTATATGTGCAGAGCAGAGGTGTTGCTTCACACAGACCCATCTGGAAGCTTAGCTGTCTGCTAGAAGGGATAATGGAGTATGACCGCTGTGAATTGTAATTAAATTGTTTCCTGTTATTTGTGAAACTAGATGTGCTGCTTTCCTGGCTTATGAGTGTCTGTTCGAGATGCTTAGACATTGGAAAGAAATGCTATAGAAATGATGCAACATGTCTCAGCAAAATGTCCTGTGGAGTCCAAAAAATTAAGTCAGAAACAAATCATCTTCCTATGATGATGATAAGACCAATTGTAATTAATACAGTGTCATCATGTTAATGTGTGTGATTATTAATAGACATTGATAGTACAGTTGTGCTGTTTGTGAATTATTGTCAAACAGGACCATTTCCATTTCCTGATTGTATGCCTTTGAAAGAGCCTGTGAATAAGTTGCCTGAGCTGTGGAACTTGTATGGTGTGGTCTCACTCACAGGACTCTCACTGTCACTGGACTGTTGGGTTGCAGCCCTTAGAGCTTTTGAAGAAAAACAAAAATGGGCTATGACAGTTTGTTGCACCTGTGGTTCTACATCGTGTCCCCCTCCAGAGCCAGTGCTCTAGTCCTTTGRGTTCTTCTGGGGAACTGCCCCTCCAAAGCCTTCTGCAGTGCTCTTCTAGAATGAATTCAGTATTTCTTGGAACAAAGCTTCTTTTTGATTTTTTTCTTCTTTCCTTTCAAAATCAGCTTATTTTATGGGTGATGAACCTTTGAAAAAACCATGATGTCAGAGCTGATAAGGAAAATGTAGAAAGCCCAGCTACTTGCACATTGCTAGTCTGCCATGTTTGTTGCGCTACAGTTTTGAAAAACATTACTACCTTCTATTCACTTCACTATAACAAATTTCATTTCCAAAAGAGTCTTTGACTTTTCTCTGAGCTGGTGGGTGTTTCCTAAATTACTTCTCTCAGCACTGCTACCCTGTAACAAAGCAGGTATGTGGGTGGCTGACTTGTGCGTGGAGGGAAGTAGTTCCTGGATTAGTAACTGCATGTGTGCTCCAACAGGAGGTCCTTGGAGGACACTGCTGGGAGATGTTATCCCTCATGTGAGTCAGCAGTAAATACAGAAAGACAGTGGGAAATGAGGGAGTCTTCGGTTTTGCTGTTCAGCAGCATTATCTTTGCTAGTTGGTGCAGGAATAGAATACACAGTCCTGAGGGAGCTATTTTATCTTGCAGTATGTGTACCAAATGTACTGCTATCTTTGGTTTAAACTTCCTTTTTGTGATGCCTATAGATAAAGATAGGGAGTACTGCTCTAAACTAGAAGAAATCTGGAAAGCTTGCTTCAGAGCTGTAAATGTTTTCATAAGGTAAACAGCATTCGCTAAAAGCTGAATACCACAGCAAGCCAGCTTATATATATATATATATTTTTTTTTTTTGTTCTCTTTCTATACTTACTCCTTCAGAGATTGCATCCAGGATGCAATCTATTTAATTTTTAACCTATATGGGGCATACTAGAGCTTGAACTGCCCAGCTTGCTTAACAGGAGGGCAAGAAAAGAGAAAAAGAGTGTGATCAGAACAGACATGAAGACGAGAAATTTAGCTGACTCCTGGAATTGCAGCTGGAATGTTGTGGAATTTGATACAGATGGAAAGTAGCAGTTTAAAAGTGTAAAATTTCCGTGTGGGAGCCATTTTGAGTAGGCTGTGTGGGTGGAGAATGGTGTTAAATGCCAAGCAGACAAGCAGAGCTGAGTCTCCTTCCAACCGGTAACAGACAGCTAGCAATGGAAAAAAAGGTATTGTGAATGTCCTTATGCAGCTGTTTTGTAATAAATCACTAATAGTTACTGGTAAAGCTCAGTTCCTCGGTATGTGCTGGTTTCTTGTCCATGGAGTTCTCTGCAGTAGTTTCAGTATGATTCTTTGATATTCTTGTGGTCAGATGGTTCAGGCTTCTCCAAAATCTTTTGGTCAGACTGTATGACATATAGCAGGTCAAAAGTGGTTTTAAATACTTTGCATAACTATAATTTTTCCGTTTGGTGGTGGCATTATTTCTAAGAATGGAGTCATGTTCCTGGTAGCATGAGCAGGTAATATAATGTAGCTGAACCATGTCATCTGCTTTTTGTTCCCAGGTCCTCTGGTAAAGTTCTGATGCTTTGGCATCAGGCCYAGGAGTGGATCTTTCCTTTTCACTTGCTCCAGATGTATTTTGTGTATGTTCATATGACTCTCCTTCCAAATAAAAGTGATCATGCGCTTCTTCAAAGAGACTGCTAAACAACTCTTAAAAAGGACATCTTTGAGACTTTTATGGCTTATTGCTCCCCTCAGCTGCATTTTACTCCTGTCTCACAAAGAGAAATAAAGAAGTATCTTCCTTTTAGTCAAAGCAGGAATACTTCAGGAAGTTGTGTGCTGCAAGAACGTGAGTCACTTTGCATTTTTTCACCCTATTACAATGCCATAGAAGGCATCAGCTGGTGGGAGGATAGTCCAGGAAACAGCATTACGTTATAGCACTATTGCTTTTCACTACTTTAACATATTGCATTTTCCTCTTTAGTATCATTTATCATTAGTCTCATTTCATGAGATCCTTTATGAATATCATTTTGACTCACCAATACTTTCTGTGATATCTATGTAAGATCCCATCTAGCCTGGATCAACAAATACAGCATCAGTACTGAATTAACATTGTAACTTTGCCACTAGCAGAGTATCTTACACTGAACATTGCCTTATTCTGGAATCAAGGTGTTCACCTGGAATAAGAGTGTTTCCAGAGGAAATACTACTCAGCTGGCAGAGTTGTACAGTATATCATTTGCCAAGGACAGCCAGACTTGAAAGCAGAACTTTCTCTTTTTTGAAAGTTGCTATTTCTGTGGTTTTTCTTTATGCTATTGACCAGGTACAAACCATAGCTTTTCGATTCTTGCCTCCTATGTCACCCTTTATAGCAAATACTCTGGTAGACATGGAGAATGATTACTTTGAGGATGAGGTTCAGGAACCTTCATACTGTCTTGTACCTTCTTCAGGTTTTTCTTTGAGAGACAAACATATAGATCAGTTTTTATTGAAACTGTGAGCAGTTAATTTTTGAGGGGAAGGCAGTAACACACTTCAGACTGGAAATAAACTATTCCACTTCAGTCCTTAGATGGATCATTTTATAACAGCTTGCTTTCTCTTTAGGAAGAGGCCGTAGTAACTTTGAAAAGACAGTTTCCTACTTTTAGAGTATATGACACTACTTAATTTGCGTGGTAGATAGATATGTGGAGGCAGAGGGGAAGGTCAGAATTTTTTTGTATGACAATCACTAAGTATTGAGGGAGTACTTGGCTGTTTGTCAATCAGATTTAGTTCTCAAATGAGCTGAAAATTCTGATATTCAGGTCAGACCCATTCCCCTGTGGCAGCAGTCTGTTGAAATGAATGGCCAAATCTTTTTTTCTCCTATCTGAGACTTTAGGAGAACCTGCAAAAATCTTTGAATATTTGTATATATTACCATTTAGGATCAAATTTGAACTAAGTAGAGGTCATTAGTAGCGAGAAAGTTTTTTCTTTTGTTTTCAGAAGGATTTAACTATCAGAACACAGAGAATCTCAACTGTAATGGGAGCAGTTTAATTTAGGGTGGGGGGCAGATATAAGTCATAATCACTCAGCTTTTATTGCTCCAGGAGAACCTTTTTGTTCATCTTCAGCTTCCATGAGAGAAGTTCTAGCACTCCTGTCCTCTACCAAGGACTACAAGAATCTCTCTCAACAGTATTCAGAAATCCAGTTCCAGCTACAGCCAGAAAATAAGGTTATTCTATAGGTCGTACATACCAGAACTGGGCATGACTCAGTTCAACAAGCATTCCAAATCTATAGGTGSCTCCCTGTAGAGAGAAGTGACGTGGCAATGCATGTGGTAATTATCCCTACGAAAGAAGGACGTGTGCTCTTGCAGCTGGAATGTAGAATTTAAGAGCAACACTGGGACTGAGACAGTTTGAGATACAAAGGTGGGATGGGTCCCTAAACACCAGAAGCTATTAACCAGATATGGTGGTTTGTAAATAGTAACGCCAGATTTTTCTTCCACTAAGTTTTAAATGGTAAATACAGGGCTTGGAGGGAGGAGGGGATTTGTTCTTTATTTGTACACGTTTATTTAAGATTTGAAAGGCGTTCCTGGTACTCACAACTGTGTCCACTGCAGCTGGGGGAGAGGGGCTGGCAATGCTCATGTCCATTCGTGACAGGCTATGTTTTGAAGTCACAGCCCAGGCAAAGGGAAATGCATAATTTTACCACCTCTCCCAGCTGTCGTCACAAGAAACATTGGCTCGGACACACCTGTGAGTCAAAATACCTCTCACTTCCTTCCTGCTGCCTGGTAGTAGTAAGTAATTTACCTCTGGCTTATTCCAGCTGTAACCTTCTACCACTGTTCACAACCTCTGTGCTTTCTCACTTAATAATACAATGAGACAGCAGCAGCAAAAATTATGCTGCTCTACTGTCCTCTTCCAACCGACCTCTTCTGGAGAGAGACCAAACAGTCAGAAAAGCACTCTGTTCCTCTGTGCTTAAGCACAGAATTTGGATAGGGAGTACTGAGTTGTAAAAGGAGCTTTTTTTTTTTTTTTTTTTTTTTTTTCTGTGAACTGATAAGTCATAAGCCAAATCAACAGGAACTGGACTGAAAAAAATCAAAGGTCACAAGATGTTTCTGAAATGCAGGAGAGATTCTTGCACAAGCTGTTTCTCTGAAGGATAGCGGTGTGGTTTATTTAAATGTGCTCGCTCTCCTCTGGTTTCACAAGCAGTTGTTCTGTCAGCTGAGCCTCTGTTTTCATGCAGTGTTTCAACTTTCCAGAATGTAATTCACTTGTGACTGGTAACACTCCTGTTATGAGGTGAGTGTGCATGTGTGTTCAAGTACATAGAAAATTAGTACCTAAAGTTTTGGCTTAATTTTTTTCAAAAGCAATCCATTTGTTGTGGTGCTTCATTTTTGGTTGCATGCCTTGCCTCCTCCATAACGGGGGCGAGAAGTGCTGTGGCCACCCTGCCAGGGTACCTGAAACGAGTGATATGTTAAGAAGAAAAAGCGTGTCTCTGCRTTGGTAATTCGAATGGTGGAATACCTACTTAGATATGCAGGAAATAGTCACTAACAAGTAAAAAGCCTACAATATATTTAGACGTTGGTAAGAAATTAAATGAGTTAGCAGTGGCAGAAACAAATGGTCTGTGGTTAATTCGATCACTTCCTCTGCTACAAAAAAACAATCGTCAAGTTTTTGAAGGCTTATTCGAATGTGACGGGGACAGCCCCTAAGCAACAGTTGCAGGAACATCCACTGCTAATTGTTTTCCTTTGACAGTTTTCACTTCAATCCTGCAATTGTTCTTCTCACAGAAGGAAATATGGCAAAAGTTTGAACAGTTTGAACAAAGATCAGTTTAAATATTCAAAAATACAGCTGCTGAAGCTTCTTAGAAATTTAAGTCAAAATGCTAAGTACCTTTGCCTTGTGAGTTTACTTGCCATAAAGTAAATGGGATGGAGTCAGAGTATCATATAAAGCTTTTTTTTTCCTTCCTTGAATTTCAATGAGATTTGGATTCTAAACTAATCCTACAAATTTCAACTTGAGTTAGACCGAGAGCTGAAAGAGGCCCGTTTTATGGACCTGATTTGGAGTCAGGTAAAGATAGCAAAAAACTTGAGAAAGATCTCATGAGTTTTATCATGTAACCCCAAATCTAGTAACAACAGTCTAAGAGCTTGGCTATGGCAGATCTAAAACATAATGTTGGTCCTGTTTCAATCTCAAGTCTGAGTTTGGCTGTTGTTCAGAATACAGATTCGGAGAGTACATCCGTGTCTGATTTTTTTTGTTGTTTTTTTGTTTTAAACAGTTTATTCATTATTTGATTAGCAGAGTCATTGTTTCCTCACCACCCCAAATCCCAGTTCTTTCATACCATATGGCCATTTTGCATGCAAAACTGTCCTGTTTAGGTTTGTGAATTCAGAGTGTGGAACTGCTCTTTCCCTTTAAAAGTGATCAGAATCTCTCTCTGCAAGCGTTTAGTAGTGAAAGCTGCAACCATTTTTCTTTGCAAGCATGTAATTCCCAGAAGCTTGCTGAAAAGTTTGGCATTGTTCAGCAAACAGTCTCTTGGGGTGTTCTGCTAGGTTCAGAGTCTAAAATGAAGGCAGTCTGCCCGGATTTGGTATTCATTCAGGCCTTCTCCCCCTCAAAGGCTTGTCTTTCTGAGCAGATGTTAGATTCTTCACTTAGTTGGCATCATCTTCAGTGTGCAAGAAACCTTGCAAAAGATGAATGCAACCTATTCACTGATGGCCACACTGGAGACACTTGAGAGAAATGGACGAAAGCTGCCAGGTTTCCAAGGTAGAAAGTCCTGAGAAATTAGCCATTAGGAATCCTGGAGCAAAGATGTGTTCTGCAGTGTGATGCTGGGCAGTGTCTATGTGTATGGGGCTCTATCAGTGGATATGTATCAGTGCTGTATTACATTTATTGAAAGCTTTCAAAGAGGAAGCCTCTTAATCTAATTGCTGAAAAAGATCAGCACTTTTGCTAATGGTAACAGGCTTTCAGTATATTATCTTTGCACTACAGCAAAAAAAAATGCATTGGTCAGTAGTCTTTGTTATAGGTGAATGTCATTTGCTGTCTTTCCATTTTTGGACAAAACTTGATCTTAACTTCATGTAAGCTCTTTATCAGATGTTTGTGTATTCCCTTCTTTTAGGACAGTTGAGTCCTAATTTTACCCTTTTTGTGAATTTTTTTATTTTGTTTTGTGATTTTTTTTTGTTTGTGTGTGTGTGTGTGAGAGAGAGAGAGAGAGAGAATTTCCCTGTGATGCTGATCATTCTCCAAGTACCTACGTGATGAAAAAAGACATTTGTGACTGAGAAGGTGCCAGCATTTGCAGAGATTCTTTTCTTAAGCACCTAGTCCTGTGTGCACTTGGAGGTCTATTTTCTTTTCTCTTTGCTGTAAGCTAAAAATCTTCTGGGAGAGCTATATGAGAAGTGGTGAACAGGACTAAACTCAAGGGAAGAAATAGAGTAACCATTCTATTATTTTTCTTTTTTTTTCTTTTCTGTTTTACTGATTTTAAAGACTAACATATTGAATCTGCAAAAGTAGTGGAAATATTGAGTGTAACTGACATAAAGTTTCACTAGTAACAAATAATTATCATCTATAAACTCTTCCAAAGAAAATCTTCTGTCAAATGARTAACCTATTTGTAAGAAGAATTTTGGCAAGTGTAGCATAAACCACGACCATGTGTTCAGTTAAAAAGAGGCACATTGTATTAGTGAATACATTTTAGTTGAGTACTCAAAAACACACTTACTTAACAGATTATATTCCTTTAACAGACTATTTCTAATAGTTTGYTTTCTGTGTTATTGCTGCTTTTGTTACTACCAGACCCGCTTTACATGTGAGCTTATATTCTCTGCTAAGCTGAAGAGGAGTCTGCATCAAGCAGARACAGGAATGGAGCTGGTATTTCATTCTCTCATCCTCTTTGGGGGACATTTAACGCTATAATGTATGTCTAAGGCACTACCCAGATACAATTTTGACCACTGTCTGGTGAGTATACTTCCAGGTGGGGTCCAGACCCTGGGATGCTTACATTACATACTCCCTTAATGAATGGAGGAGTTCTTTGAGAACTAGCAACTGGTAACAGCTGAAGAGGAACATGTTTTTATTGTACCAGGAGTTCAAAGATACTCTCAATGTGCAGACTTGCATTTCTGCTTGAATTTTGAATTGATTTTTATTATTTACATATTTCTGGAGTGAGCTTGTGCAGAGTTTTCTCCATGAATTCGGCCACCAGGTATTTAGGCCAAACTCCTGCTTGCCAGAAGATATATTATTGGGGATGCATCATTTTCCAGATAGGTATATGCTATTTAGCAGAGAATTACCCTAAAGCTCTGAATTTGTTTGCATTTAGAAACCTAAGACTTGGTGGATAACTCATGATCTTGAATGAGAAAGTGGAAATAGACTTGAGCAATACACTTAGCACTGTAAAGCTAAGTGTACCTTGTATCTTAAAATTTTTAAGTGAGGTATGTATGTAATATTTTGCAGACTGAAAAAAAACCCAAACCTGTAGTTATTGTACTCTCACATTCTAAAGAATTGCCCCAGTGTCTGAAAGGCGGTTTCTGTTCTTAAGATCTAAGATTTTAAAAGACTTTTTTTAAGTAGACTCCTAGGGTTTTGGATCCTCAAGTTCCCTTTAAAAATAGGACTTGGGAACCCCTCTTGAGTCCTTTCTGTTAAGTTGTTTATAATAAGTTATGGCGGGGGAGGGGATGTTACAAACTAACCTTGTAACACAACTTTTATGCTAGACTTCGGTTATGTGCAGAAGCTCAGGCTGGCAGCTCATGTGCAGGTTTTCATCAGTCTGTTTGCAGGATTGACATCTAGAGGAAACGAGAACTGGGAACGGGTGGTGAACACAGTTCTAGCTACTTAGTAGATCTAACAGTTTCTGTTAAAGATTGATATGTCCGTGGGATTTACAGTAAAGCGGATGTTGTCAGTCTCATCCGGTTGTCCTGTAAAACACAGCATACCAGTCCCTGTGTGTGGCAGAGGAGTGTGAGAAGGAACTTGGGGTTGTACCAACAAACCCCATCCATTTGCAACAACCWTTTTGATTCCTAAAGTCCTTGCTTCTTTCAGGGACTTTTGTGTGCTCCAGTGTTGCCGTAAGCATAATAGGACATGGAAAACATAATTAACCTTTTCCATTAAGAATGTCTCCTCTTTGGGAAGGCTGTAAGGAAGCAGATTGTGTATGAAGGGACTTCCTTCCGGACTTAAGCAGGAAGAGAAATACATGTTTGTACACAAGGATGGAATTAACTGCAAAATTTCTAACCTTCCCTCCCACTTCCCTGTTTTAACGGCRTCAAAATGGGAGCAGAAGAGAATGCGCTTTCCTACGTGCTCGCCCGAAGGGGATGGGAACTGTAGCCTCGCTACGCGCCCTCCTTAAGCTCATGWGACAAGCGCTGTGGCGTTTCATGATCTGCACTCAGTCTCTAGCATTCCTCGTGAAACTGCTAACAAAGAACTAATATTGTTTTGTTGGAACCTAACTTTTAATGCTGCTGACACACTTGGATGCTGAAATTCAACCTCTGTTTATTCACAGAGCAGATATAACAGCTGCAGTTACATTTTCCTGGTGCTGTTCCACAAATAAGACTTCACACTGACCTTTGGGGACCACTTACTTAGGAAAGTGGAGAACTTGGTGTCAGTATTTATTCAATCCTTGATCTCCTTTCTAAGGTTATGCAAAATGTCAGGGCAGCATTGTCATAGCAACCATTGCTCACTTGAAACTGCAATCTGACCACTGCTTCTACATATAGCAGCTTTTTTTTTTTTTTTTTTTTTTTTCAGACTTGTACGTATTGGAACTAGTGTCATGTGGGTAGAAATATTTTGTATGCCAGTATTGACGTGCTTAACTGAAAGCTAATTTTAATATAATACAAATGGTGATAGCGGTGCAGGGGAGGTTTGCGTGCATAATTTTGACATTTAAGTTGGGTGCCTGCCTTGCTCAAGGGAGGGGGGAATTAGGCTCAAATTTAGTTGTCTGAATTGTACAGAAAGTACTCCAAGGTAGATTGGTTCTTCTGAAGGTGGGCAATGTGTGTGGGCAAGGTGAGCTTATGTGTGAAGAGATGGCATAAAGGAGTCGCTAACTAGCTACCTAACATCCCTTTAGCTCCTTAGCAGTTGGTAAATGTGCAGTCATTTTGGCTGCAAACTCTTTAGAACAGAGAGCCTTCGAAATGTATGTAAATATATTATGGCATTTTTATACACTTCAAGCCTGATTATTCCACTTYTATTTAAGTTTAGTTTCTTACTCAGTGCATCAGAATGTGGTCCTAAATAGTGAAGTGGTATATATGCCTAGGGTACTATGTGAATGTTTAATTTACTTAAAAGAATTTCACTGAACACATTTGACCAGTGCTTATAGTTTTAAGAGCTCCTTGGGAATAATGGGAGAAGACAGGGGAGATTAAGGGTTTAGAGTAATCCTTTACCCTTTAGAGTCCTTTCATAATAATCTGTACTAATGTGTTATAACTATCCCTGTATCTAGTCCACCACTTAATGATTCATCGTGAAAATATAAAACAAAACTTCCGTTTGCGTGGAGAGTTGCATAATTTCTGAAACTTCTAAGATTGGGAATTGTCCTGCAAAATGGCCAGTTCCCATGTGGCATATATTTCTGTTCTTTTTGTGAATGAGTTTTGGTTCCTCCTTAACATTTACAGGAACAGGAAGCGACAATGCTATTACTACTTTGGGCTTGGATATATTTATATATATACATATATGTGTATATATATGTATTTTGTTTTTCTCCAGACATGAGAGTGACCACGTCACTTGGCAATTTGTTTGTCTTTCAATTTGTAGGGAATTTGTAAAGCTTTACCTTCCTGCAAGACAAATAACTTCCAGCACCATGTAAGGGCATTAGTTCTTTCTTTTTCAGCAACAAGTTTTTGCAAACAGAGGCTGTTATTTCTGTCTCCTGGCACATGGAAATCTAACAGCTTTTTAATTTTTGCACAGTGCAGCTGTGGACGGAATGAAGTTATACTGCTCCTGATCTGAAAACCTGAAGCAAACTGCATGCTTAACAAAATAGGAAGCAATTCAAACAGCAAGAATTTTTTATCAATCCCTCTGTAAGACAAAAAAGTCAAGCTGGGCTGGAGTTTCAAAGGTTGGTTTCTAAATTGTGTAAGATTTTAGTTAGTGAAAGAACCTATTAAGTTGCATAGCCACTTATTTGTGAATAGTAGTATCTAAGCAGTGCAAATATATTTTATGTATCTTTTGATTCTAATTCAGTGCTTACAGGTTTTTTTAGTTCTTTTGGTTTAAAAATATACCTCAAGCAGTATCAGTAATTAACAAAAAATGTTTTGATAACTAAAATTGTATATCTGAAGTAATTCCTGCATATTTAAAACTTAGATTTAAGATTTTGATTGCTCCAGTGTCATTCCTGCCTATAATATACCGGTTATCCAGCACTGCACTTCATAGGAGGTTTTTAAGTTTTTTTTTTATTCTCTCCCTCTGCCCTTGTAATACTTCTTCCTTGCCCTAAACTTAAAGGTTAAAAAAAAAAAATAAATAAAAATATGACTAAGGGAATATCATACTGTCCATTGCAAAGAACAGTAAAGAATTATTACAAATCTTGACTATTAGTTTGTGTGGAAATATCTAGGAAATAGCAATCTATAAAGCATTTTTTTCCAACCTAACAGAAGTCTTATTATTACTACACTTTCTCAAGGTATGGAGTCCCCTGTGATTTTGGAAATAYTAGATTCCTTCCTGCTATACAGGGAACAGCATTGTCAGCTCTTAGTTTTATTGCACGTCATACAATGTCTGATGTAGTACCTGTGCTCAAAGGCCCAGCTGTGCTGAATCGGGTTATTGCATAAGGAACCTCTGTTTTCACTTTAAAAAGAAGCTCTTAACTGTGACAACAGCAAAGAAATACTTTGAAAGTCTGTCCTCTAAGCACACCAACAAATGAAGCAAAATCATCCTTGCAATTAATTACTAAAAACAGCAGCCTCAACCAATGTCATAGTGTTTGGGGCTGCATAGGACCGACTGTTCTGAAACCAGGAAATTAAACACACCATAGAGGTTGAGTTAGGAACTTAATAAACTTTAAAAGCTAGGTCGCCACAAGCTCCACATTTCCTAAACAAAACGTGTAATAGGGAGGAAATTCTGTGGTGCACAGCGTAAGCTACAGTTTGCATTCCAAAATCTGATCACAGCATGGCTGGCACACCAAGTTGGAAGTCTGCAGAAAGATGTTAAACGGGGAGTTAAACACTTAGCTCTGCCATGTCTAGCTTGTTGTGGTTTGCAAAAGAGTTTATGCGTTGACAGGAATGCCCTAAACAAAGTAGTTTTGTGGCAATGCATAGTATTTTTGGAAGCTGTTTTACTCTTTTATATACCTGCAACCTCCTCCCTCTCTCCCACAACAAAAGGTACTCGAAAGTTTATGTTGTTGTTATAAAACTCTTGAGCAGAATGAGCCCCACAAATGTGATTCATCTGGAAAGTGGTACATTTAGATCCAAAAATAATCTTTAGGATATAGAAGCAAGACATCAAACTTACTAATTTAACAAGGACGAGGGTTTCTTCTCTTGAAACATGATTCAGCAGAACAGTCAACCATTTCTTTGGTTTTCAAGTTGTTAAAATGGACTCACATGAAGATCTAATCAGACTCTCCCTACCCGCTTCTCAGTTGAGTTCAGTGCTGCTTAGTCTTAAGACTCACTGCTCAATAGTGTACCATAGACTGTCATGTTTGAAGTCTGACTGCAATCCAATTAAAATATATGGAAGTCCTGTTTTCCACCACAATCCTGAGTGGTGCTAAACACTTGCAAATCATTGCAGACTTGATGCTGCTGTCAATTACGCTGTAAATGATATAAATAAAACAAAGGCCATGCTAGTGCCTTGAGCATTTTTACCTTGCCTTTCATCTGTACTGTAATCTGGTTTCTGCCAAGTATTATATATTTGTCGAAATGTCCTGGTTTAAAAAAAAAAAAAAAACAGGTTTTAATTTGAACAACCTTTATTTTCTTTTTCAATCTCTCAGTAGTTGTTTTTATTCTGATAGCCACACTGAATCAAGAGAATTGCTGCTTGAAGTGGCTGCTAAAGTTTCTATGATATCAGCAAATCACCTACCTGTAACTTTGAGGTTTTCTTGTGTGAATTCCAGGAGCTGTGGGGCATCTGAAGTGATAAGCAATGGTGACTCATAAGGAATAAAAGGAGCTGCAGTGGGAATTTACAGGAAGAGCATAAGCTGTTGTTTTTCTCTCTGATTTCAGGTTTATTTTTGTGAGAGGCAAGGTAACTTCTGCATGCCTAGACAGAAGGCAAAATGACCAGGGATATAAGTGTTCTTAGAAAACAAGATACGTACATTGACCAAACGCATACAAGTTGTCCCCATATTTGGGTGCAGAAGAGCCAGGAGCTAGCCTGCATCTTTTGCTACTATAATGGCTGGTTATRGGTGCATATTCATACTGCCTTTAAGGTCTCAATAATTGATGCTGTTGCATAGTTTGCCTGCCTTAGATTCTGCAACAAAATACTTCAAGTTAGAGCCATTGAAGCAGTTCACCACTGTCCTCAGTATGACTGGACTGTGAAAGCCACAATCCAGTTACGTATTTTATTGTGAATGGGAGTATTGGGAGTATTCAAAACACTGAGCAGTGTTCTCCCAAACCCTGTGTTGCCTACAGAAAAAAGCTTCCAGAAGATGTTAGAGAAATTAGACTAATACAATCTTACTGCTTTCAACAAACAAACAAACAAAATTAAATTAGATTTAATTTCTCATTAATACAAAATCCCTTCCGTACTAATGTCTGCCAGGTTTTCCGAAAGCTCTTTTGAAATGAACAGAGCTGCTCTATAGCTGACTGGATTCAAAATGGGTACTTATGCTGTATGTCTGAGGGCCTTGCAGCCAAGAAAGATTTGATCATTTCAAAGACCAAAAGGAAAAATAAGATGCTTTAAGGAGTCCTATCATCTAAAATTTTTGTGCTACAGACGTGCTGTCTTCTCCCCTGCTGTGAACACAGCAAGAAAACATCTACCTACATCTGCCGTGCATATAGCCTGTGTTAACACAACTCTTCCACACCCACAAAGGCATACAGAACTATTTCCAAGGTTTTTGCCATGTGCTGGCGTAGGGCCACTCAGTAGTAACAGCAAAGGGGAAAAATTCCTTTCAGTGACATTCATTGCCCTAAGCTAGAAACAAGGTAGAAAAGTATGTTTCTCCTTTCCAGGCTCACAAAGTTAGAAAGTGCCTTTATAAACCATGACTGGGGCTCTGAAGCAAGTTGATGCATGTCATTACTTCAAATTCAGTGAAGCAAACCAAGTTTACGTTAACTAACATATTTTTAAGAATTCAACCAATTTAAAATTTTTGGACAATGAAAACAATTTGAAAACATTCCCAAGGATTTATTTTCCTCATTTACATGTGTTTGCTCTCTGCATCTCATTCAGAGCAGACTGATCTGTTTTGCTTCTGTTTGTGTTGGAAATCTGCATTAAGAACCATTGTTAGAACTAGCACTCCAAGCTCAGAGCTCGTATTTCATTATATAATGAAATATGTTATGCTTCTGCTTTGTAATTGGAGAAAGAAAATGTTTGTGTACGCACACACACAAAATACACTTAAACAGTGGGGAGAAGACTGGTAAATCTGAGAAGCAGCAGATATTTTCTGTGTCTCCTTTGAGTCTAATAGCCTGTTCTGTATCTTGCTTGTATACAATCAGCTCCAACTTTTAAAGTTACATTGTCAGTCATCCAACTAAACAAGTATTAATGGCATTAAATAAGAGAAATAAATAAAAATGGAGTAAGCACTGAACATCAGATTGTAAAGGTAAATAATGTTAATATCAAGTAAACTTGTAAATACATCATTTTGGGGGTGTTTTCCATATGTTTTGTAATGCATGCATCTCAGCTGTACTTTGGTGATAAGAATGTCTTTCAGTTTGGACTGGAATTGTATCTTTTCATGCCGCAGTGTCTTTTTTATTACAGTAGATTATTGACATCAGAAGGACTGTAAATTTGTGAAATTTAGGTAA